>NW_004567119.1:4952416-4985468 GCF_000260355.1 Condylura cristata | reverse complement strand
CCTGCCGCGCCTGGGCGGCGGCGCGCGGCGGCCGGGAACATGTGGGTGAACCCCGAGGAGGTGCTGCTGGCCAACGCGCTGTGGGTCACCGAGAGGGCCAACCCCTACTTCATCCTGCAGCGGAGGAAGGGCCACGCGGGCGACGGGGGCGGCGGCGGCGGACTGGCAGGTGAGGACCGGTCGCTGGGGGGGGCGCCGCCCGCTCCCGGGCTCGGGGCCGCCCTCCGAGGTGCGCGCTGGAGCCAGAGCCCTGATTTTCTGGCTGGAAGAGAAAGGCTTCCTTGGGAGCCTGCGGGGCCCCGGGAGCCCGGGAAGTGGGTGCAGCTGAGACTGGAGGTGAGTCTGGGGTGGGGGAGGGGCCGCCCTCGGGCATCGGTGCGGGAGTGTACCCCCCACCTTTAATATCCGTTATAGAGGGACGCGAGCTGTGGACGGTGGTTCCTGTGCCCTGCCTCCGCTCGCTGGTAATGCCAGGACCAGGTCTCAGATGCCCTTTTGTTCCCAGGGAAGCGGCCAGTAAGGAGCTGGTGTGGTCATTTCCTTTATTAGTTATGCCCGAGGCCAGTGAAAAATGAACAAAGAATTATTATTATTGGTGCATCTAAGTAGATGTGGAGCGCAGCAGGTGATGTGCTATGAAAGAATTAGCTGTGTGACTTTGGTTGAACCGTTTTAACTGGGTCTCTCCTCCCCCAGCCCTTCACAGGGCGTTCCTAACACTAACTGTATCTAAAGCTGGTCTGTTATTGCTGATGTAAGACCAGTCAGAGCCCAGAGCCGTGCCATCTGAGAAAGCTTGCCAGGTGTGGCCACAGCCATGAGCTCACACCACACTAGCAACACTGGACCTTCGCTTCCCTGCAGTCAGTGCCCGGGACTGGAATACTTTCTGCCTGGAAAAGTTAGGAAGAGAACTAGAGGTTTCAGCAAAGACTGCAGAGCAGAGGTGAAACATGACCTCTCTAGATTAGTGATACAGTCTAATCTCCCTCGCTAGGTAAATTATATTGCTTCCAGAAAAGCCAGCTGTAAACTAAAAATTCTTGATCTGGTGTGTATTTAGCTGTGATTCTCATTTACTTAGTCTAGTTTTCTCAGGATTACAATTCAAGGGTCTCAAGGTTTGAGAAAGCCGCTGGTGCTTTGGAGGGCCTTTAGGGAATCTGATTTTTCTACATTTTGGATACCACAAAACAGAAAGGAAATCTGCAGAACTCCAGACCCTAGTCTGGAAGCTCTGATGAGTGGCTCAAAATCAGAATCTTCCAGGTCATTCTGTAGATGCTGTCTACTGCCTATACTGATAGCGAACTGGCAGGCTCTCCTTCGTGCCGGCCCAGACTGTCAAGGCAGAAATGCAATGTCCACCCTTTAATGTGTTAACGAAGGACATGAGCCCTGGAGTCACCCTCCTCCACATGTAACCCCTACTTCTTTTCTAGTCTCGCTCACTGCAGGTCATGAAAAACGCAGAATCAGACCCTTCTTTTCTACTGAATATTTTTTGTGCCCCTCCTGACTCAGCTGTAACTGTAGTTTCTTTCATTCTCTTCTTTGACGTCAGATACAGTCTGTCTTTTTAATGGGGAAAATATAGTTTTTTCACATATTTCTACAATAATTGAAATTATCCTGCATGAAAATATACCTGCCCACAAAAGTTTGACCAGCAGTGAAAGGTGCGTCCACCTTGACAGGAACATTCTAGGGATTCTTGTTCAGTGTTTGGTGTGTTCTGATGCTGATGTGAGTTCATCCATGCGTTCACTAGCTCACTAAATCATTTGACAAACGTGTTGGCCACTTCTGCTGTGTCGGTATCATGGAGCTCACAGCTAAGTGGGGAAGTGGGGGAAGACAGGTGCTGATAAAATAATTATATAAATGAATATAAAATCGCCACACTGTGGGCTCCAGGCAGAAGATGGAAGCTAACCTAGTTCAAGGAAGAGTTCAGTGAAAGGACAACTGAACCCGGCAGAGGTAGGGTCTCCCCAGCCAGGGCAGAGCGCTGCAGCAGGGAGCTGACCCGGCCCTGACCAGGCAGCGGAGTGATCTCACCAGAGCCCCTGTGAGCTGGCCGCGGAAGCCGCGGCCCTCCAGGGAAGCAGCCTGTCCCAGAAACTCTGGCCGCTGCTGCGAGCACGTGGGGAGACCTCCTTGCTCTCTCTTCTGCCTCCCAGTGTCTGCCACTGTGCCCCCACAGTGGAACCCCATAGCGTCATGGTGTCCTCGGAATCGGAATCGGGTCCTGGGGATCAGCCTCCCAGGGGTGTGCCTGAAAGGGGGTGGCAAGCTGAGAATAACCAGCACTCACATCAAAGGGGGATGCTAGTGACTGGTTGGGGAAGGGGGTGGGGCAAAGAGAGATGGCTGGAGAACAGGCCTGCCCCGGAGGACAGGAGGGAAGGGGGCTTGGCAGGGAGTACTGGAGGGTCTCAGGACCTTTGTATCAGGTGCATTATCTGGCCTGTCCACTCAGCAATGGCGTGGTTGGGGGTGGGGGTGGGGAGTCTGCTCAAGTGCAGTGGCCAGGGAGGCCCCTGTGGAGCGTGGTGAGATGTCAGTGCTGAGCTATAAAAGCTAACCGGCCAGCGTGAGGACACTCACCTTGGTTTGTAAATTAAGCCAGACTCCTCCCTGTCCAGGCAGCGCACACAGGTGTGGAGGCCACGTTGTCTTGCCCTGCAGGGGCATCGGGCACTTTGAGTTAACCCTTAGAAAGGGGATTTCACTTGCACACATACGTGTGGGAAACAGCGATGCAGAATCAGTGGTTTACACTTTGCTGTTCACACCAGCATGCAAAGCAGAACACAGCCATGGCCAGGCAAACCCCAGGGACCTCCCTACCACTACTGCCCCCTCCAGGGGGAAGCAAAGCCTTCTGATGGGTTTTGGTAACTACATGGACTGTGTTTATCACAGCTTTCCTGCTTTTGCAATATGTGAGTGTTATTTTTAGTTTTATGTGTCTAGTATGATTTGGTAGGTTCCTTTCTGAGTCTGGGAATCCTCAAACATGTTTCCCTCTGATTTCATGGCAATTGCTTCTTAGAGTTAGGCCTCTTCAGCTTAGGGACAGTTCCCTGGGAACCCTCTGCTGTGGTTGTGCCAGCATAATCCCACCAGCAACACAGCCTCTCCTGCGCTCCATGCCCTGGCCAGCTCGGTCACTCTCGGGAATGTTGGCCATTCCGTGGTGCCCTTAGTACCGTGCTGTAGGGCCGACTCCTCTACCACTGATGAGGCTGCACCCCCTTTCGTGGCTGTTGGCCATTTGAGTTATTTTGTAATGTGGCTGTTCAAATCGCTTGCCAAAGGGCTTATTTCTACCGCTTTGGAGGCATTTTAGTGTGTTCTGGCTTTGTGCTCACGAACAGGTTCCTAACGTCAATAGCCAACTCCTTAGAGATTTTGCTTCCTTTATTGTTAGTGTTTTATGGTGTGCCATTCGGTAAGTCTTTTCATACTCTGAAGATGTAAAGATTTTCCATATTGTCCTATAGAAACGTTACTGTTTCAACCCTGCTTTTCTATTTACAATTCACTGGGAATTCATTGTCTACATATTATATGAAGTAAGATAGGTTTTATTTATTTTTAAAAATATAACAGTCATCCAGCCTAATTCATTGGTAAGACCACCTGCTTCCACTGTTATGTGGCATGAGTGGGTCAGTCAGGTGCCAGGGTGTGTCTCTCTGTTTTGGACTCGCTCTAGTTGATTCCTTTTGTTGGTTAGTAAGACACATGATAATTTCATAACAAGAATTTATATTCAGACTTTGTTCTTTATTCTAGAAGAGCTTCTTGGTTGTTCTTTGCCTTCTCTTTGCATTTACACAGCATTTTAAAACCAGTTTCCAAAGTTGCACCAAAACAGAATTAACTACAGGAACAAAGACTTTAAAACTGTTGTGACTTTAATTGAGACTGCATTGAATCCATAGATAAATTTAGGGAAAATAGATATCTTTGTAATAATGGTCCATGAACATGGTATGTTCTGCTAAATTTGTTTTTAGAGCTTTTAAAAATTCTATCACTGATGTTTCATAGTTTTCTGTGTAGAGAACTTACACATCTTTTATTAGGTTTATTCCTAGGTAGTTCCTCTTTCTTCACTTTGTGGTGTACAGTAAATCTTCACTTAATCTGGCTGTTGATAGATTCTTGGAAACTGTGACTTTAAGTGAAACAATGAACCCTTCCTGGAATAACATGGTTTCATTCATTGTTGTCCAAGATTGTCTCTTCCTCATCAAAATATTAGGAAACTTCATTTAAAAATGCAACTTGTTATTTAAGCACCTGCTATTTATTTTGCCTTTTTAAAATTTCATTTTCTAATTTTTTTTGCTGACCTATAGAAATATGGTTATGTTTAATGTTGATCTTATATTCAGAAACTAGCAGACTTATAAAGCGAACCTTAGTACTTTAATCTGTGTAAGTTCTTCCATATTTTCTCAATGTTGTATCACATCACTTGAGAATACTGACGGTTTTGTTTCTTTTTTCCTAATATGTATGCTTTAATTTTTTTTTTCTTTGCCTTTTCCCCCTGGCTAGGATGTAATGTGTGATGTTGAATAGACGTGCTGGTAATAAGCTGCTAAGCCCTTCTAAGTCTCAAAAGAAAGACTCAACATCTGTTCACCTCCTAGGGTGATCTTTGTGGATACTTTTTTTTTTTTTTTTCATTTTACTCCTCGCTTACCAAAGTCTTTAATTATATATGGAGGTTGATTTTTTTCAGATGCTTTTCTATGTCCATTAAAGTAATCATGTGATTTGCCTTTATTAATGTAATTATATTGACTGATTTGAAGTGTTGAACCAAACTTACATACATAAAATAACCCAGGGTGGTTGTGTTATATTACTTTTTTCTTGCCACTGCTAATCTTTTACTGAGAAGCCTCACAAATTAGTAGGATTGACCTGTAATTTTTCTTTTTTTATATCATTCTCCTTTTGGTCGTTAGATTATACTACCTTAAAAAAATAAAAATAAAATAAAGAGCTCACTCCTTGTTCTGTTTTCTGGAGGAGTTTGTGTGACAGTATTATTTCACGCTGGTACATTTGCCAGAATTCACAGGTGAAACTATCTGCTCTGGAAGTTTTCTTCGTGAGAATGTTTAAAATGATGAATTCACGTTGTTGAATGGTCTGACTACTATCCAGATATTTAAATCTTTTTCCTTCTACTATCCGTTTCATAAGTTGTTTATTTCTAGCACCTACCTTTTGATACAGACTTTCAAATGTCTTGGCATACATCTGGGCGTATTCTAACCTTCTGCGGGTGGCACAGGGCAGCCCCTCGTCGCCTGGTGTCCGTGCCTCTCCACTCTTCGTTAGTGCTTCTAGGGATTTATTTATGTCTTTGTTAGAGAATCAGCTGTTGATGTTTCTGTTTGTTTTCTGCTTCATTAAATTCTATTTTTATTGCTTCTTTTCTACTTCCTGTGGGTATAAATGGTTGGGGTTGTTTGGTGTGCTTTTTGTTTAGTTTCTGGAAAATGATGTTCTGTTAACTGATTCCAGGCATTTTTCCCCGGCAGATGTATTTTAGCACAGTAGATTTCCCACTAAACATGACTTTACCTGTTTCACAGGTGAGTTTTTAAGAATGCAGCTCTTCCTGGATTTAACGCGAGGGTCAGAGCTCCATCAGCACTTCATTCCATTCAAAATACAAGTCAAAATGCATGTAGTGGACCTGGCCCTCGCAAGGGCCTCCCTCACCCCGCCGCCCGAGCACGAGCTCAGGACACCGTGTGGGCCTCTGTCCGCAGACCCTCTGGCTCGAGCCTGTTTCACACCGCATTGCGTATCTTGTGTGAGGTATTGAAGATTGCATCGGTGAGGACAGCCTCACCCGTCTGTAGACTGAGGGTCATTCACCCTCCTGCTGGGAACTGGCCGGAACAGTCCTGTCACCAGCCAGGAAAACATGAAAGTTCAGAAACCTCAGTAGGGCTTCTGCTGAATGCGGACGACTCTGCACCATCGCAGAGGCTGAAAATCATCAGCTGAACTGCTGTGAGTGAGGGACTATTTGTGCATAAAAATACATAGAGAAACAAAACTATAAGCATATAGAAATTGACTATATAAATGTAGACATTGGTAAATATGTATAAGAAAATATTGACTTATCACACACACACACACACAGAGGAAAGGCAGCACCCCCTGCTTCCCCCACCTCAGTCCTCTCCCTGGTAGCCCCAGGAATCAGCCTCAGTTGTCTGTGCAAGGAGAAAGAGGGAGAGAGAGAAGAGAGAGCACTCTATTCACTGGCAGGGCTTGTGCCCTCCGGGAAGGGGGGAAGGAGAAATGTAGAAATAATTTAAAGTTGCTGATCAAAAATTATTTTTTCCAAATGTCTAAATATTTGACTGAGTATGTGAGCTGCCTAAATGTCACAGAGATAGCCACCTGCTTTAGCAGCCCTTTGAAAACACGGTGTCTGCCGGACTCCCGGGAGATGGCTGCTGGGCCAGAGCCAGCTCTCTGCCACTCCCAAGCCCCTCACCCCCCCTCGCCCCCCAGCACAAAGCCGCCATCTGCAGTGGCCCCCAGGTGTCCTGCATTTGACAGAATGATCTTGAAAGGCCTCAGACTAGGAGGCCGGAAGGCTGTTAGCCACTGCAGATAAGGAAATCTAGCGCAGAAAGACAGAGAACTTGAATTGCATCTCTTGGGAACAGATGGGGCCAGGACTTGAATCTAGTTGTCTGCTTGCTAAGGGAGGACTGAAAAGAGGAACCCATGGTGGGGGAGAACACAAAAGGGGCGAAGAGCAGCCGGGGGAGGGAGTCCCCGGCCTGGCCCTCCCAGCCGAAAGGAGCTGCTCAGTCTGATCCCGCTTCCTGGCATGGCGCTTGCTTATTGCAGGATCCCGACCAGCCAGCCACGGCCCCTGTGAGCGGCTGGCCTCCCCAGCCCACAGACTTCAGGGCTCCCCTCACTGCACTGTACCCCTGAAATAAAGGGCACCAACTGCCACTCCGAAAAGTCATCAGTAATAATATTAGAAGCTCGGTTGGAACTTACTCCAACTTGTGGTTATGTGGAATTAGTCTGCAAAGGAAAACAGTAAATGCCCCTAGAAGCAGCTTTGCTAATGGGGCCCTGCATCCCTGAACGTGGGGTGCCCCCTGAGGACCCCATCGTTAAGGGAAGGTCACGCGTGCTTGCACAGCCCTAGGCAGATACGCCCAGGCTGCCAGCGTCCTCACAGGTGCGGTCCAGCCTTGGCCAGAGTGTTCTTAAGTGATGCAGGGCTTTATTTACTATTAGCAAAATGGAAGCATCTTCCCCAAAAGCTGTTGTGGCACCAGGCGACCGGCTGTAGGACCCGACCCTGTCTGCAGAGAACCATCCCTGTTTCCCTAACAGAGGTTTGCAGCCTTGCCACATAACCCTGCCTCCGGCCAGGCTGTGCTTGTGGCCACGGGAGGCCACCTCTTCCAGTTGAGAGGCATTTCCCCTGCTGAAGGACCGGGGGTGGAAGGGCCAGTGTGCGCAACTCCCACAGACAGCGGTCTCTGAGGGGCTCTGGCTCCCGGAGCAGGGGCGTCTCTGTCAGCCATTCCATGAAGATTGTTGTGGGTGTGACTTGTGTCAGGTATCCTAAGGATTTTGTGTAGTGCCTGCTTGTTTTCCTTTGTAGTTGTAAAAATATTATGGAGGTTTTTCGTTTAATGGGATCCCTTCGGTAGTTCCGTTTCTTTTAGACACTTAAGCTGGTGGGACGTCCTTAAGCAGGAAGTCCTTGAACACCCTGAAATCACGTGCACGATTTATGGGGTTCGTTTGGCATATGCATTTCTCTGGAGCCAGTTCCCCGGCGTGGATTGTGAATCAGTGAAGTGAAGAGCCAAAGCCCTCAGGTCTTACCTTGTTCGCTCTGCCCAGACAGTTTCCAGGAATTTATTATTGTTTGCAGCAGAGTTACTCTAACTTGTAGGAAGCCTTCTGTCAGCTCCGGGTGATTCTGTTAGCTTCCCAGCCAGCCGCTTTGAAAGGCTCCGTTTATATGTAAGTTTGAGCAATAGTACTGTGGCTATCTTTGGATAGGGTGATGATCAAAACTGAGTGCTGCTTTCTTACTCTTACCCTGCTACCCAGATGGGGTCCTTCAGCTCCACATCCAGGCTCTCACTGTGACTGTGGGGCAGAGTCTGTGTGTGTGTGTGTAGTGGAGGAAGGGGCCAGTGAAGCCTGTCACTGGAGGGCCAGTCACTGGAGGGTCTCACCCATCTGAGGACCTCTGTTGCCAGCTGCTCCCTTCCTGATGATGCTCCTTCAGGGACCAGCCTCTGTCCTTCAGGATGCTCTGTGATATCAGGTGGGCATCTGGCTGCTCACTCCCTGGCTCTCCCTTGGTCAGTCTCCTTCCCCACAGGTGGGTGGAGTGACGGCCCCATGTGCGGACAGGGAGCTGGCACTTCCCTGGGCAGGCTAAAATTCAGCTACCAGCCTCATCCCTTCACTTCTGACTGGATGGCCCAGCCAGTCACAACAACCTCAGACTTAACCTTTCACTGAAATGTGCCCTTGAACAGCTTCAGGCTGCTCATCCTCTGGAGAACTGCTGGCCCCTCCCCCTTCCTGTTCTGTGCTGTCACCGGGCCAGCACTGTCTCCACTATGGCTTGCTTGAGGGTGGTCACTTAGGAAGAAAATGCTGTGTGTCTGTGGCTTGAGCCACTGTCTGCCTCACCTGTTTTTCTGAGACCTCCGTCCTCTTCACACTCCCGTTCTCCCTGACCAAGCCGGTTTGCCCTCTGACAACCTCTAAACAACCGCATCTAAACAAAAACAAGGCACAGAGACCTCACGGTATTTTCACAAAGGCATCAGGTAGCGCTGTTTTGAAAAGACCCATAAAGGGATGGACTGTTACCTCCCTGTGTTCTGACTCCAGGCCATGTCTGATCAAACAAGCACTCCTACAGCTTTTCCATAACTTAGATAACTTGAGTTGTCTCCTTGATGGAAATAGCTGTAATTTTGGACATGGGAAAACTGGGTAAAGAGGTCAGTTGTCGGGTGGAGGATGGAAATGAGGCTTTTGGTCATAAGGCAGCATGTGCAGGCAGTGATCTGTCCCCCGAAACCTGTATGATGTGTTCACCAGTATTGCCGCAATGAAAACGTTTACGTCTATGACTTATGATCCACCCACCTCCTCCTCCTCGGTGCCAATAAAAACCTTGGCCCCAGAGCCGCCTGCTACTCTGCCGTGGAGACATCACTGTTCCTCACAGAGGCTGTGTCAGGAGAGGCTGCAGCGCTCGGCTGTCACGGCCGGGCCTTAGCACGGGCGCTCCTGAAGGCCACTTGCCAATTTCTGCTCGACTGTACTTATGACCCACTTTTTTTTTTTTTTTAATCTGGAAGAGTGCAAAGATTTTCTAAAATTTTTAGGTGAGCTTTTTTTTTTTCTTTGCTGCTACTTAGCCACTAGCGCTTTGCTTTGTCAGAGGCACCATAATGCTTACACAGAATGGGAGAGGGGTATTTTCAAAGGGCTTAGTAGATGGAGCTGATCTTCTTTGAAAGGGCCTTGGAAATGTCCTTCACAAAGTAAATGTCAGAGTATTGATTCCTACTTTAGATCTTTTATGGAAATAGTGTTTGATTAAAAAAAAGAAACTCCATCTTTCATTGTAAATTATGTTGGTGGGACAGAATTGGAGCACGCTTGATGGTTGGTTGCTACCTTGAACTTTCTGGAACGGAAGGAAACCTAGCCATGCTATCACTTCCATGTGTGCCCATGGCCTCTTTTCGAGATTATTTTTCATTTGAAAATTGGCATGGATCACCTACCCGCCTGGCACGTCTATTGTGCGGGTCAGGTGAGATGTGAAGGGCGAAAGCATTTGCCAAGCTTGACATGACTCTGGGTTCCCAAGTGCCGTCACTGTGTCACGGTCTCCTCCGCCCACCCGCAAAATCGGGAAAACCGCGGCGGCAGTTGCGTCTACCGAGCTTCCCCCAGCTCCATGGCAACGCATCCGCAGTAAAAATAGTCTCAAGTAAAACACCCTATTCACAAGGAGAGAGCGGGGGAGGAAGGTGAAGGTGGAAGAATGAAAGGAGGGAAGAGAAGAGAAAGGAAAGAAAAGAAAAGTGTGCTTTGATGATCACTGCGACTCTGGGCTGGTCCATCACCAGGCCGTTGGCTTTTTAAGTCCCGGTGAACTGGTTTTGGGCAGTTGTAAACTGTATTATGTTTACGTCGCATAGACAATTCCGTGTACCTTGTGAGGATTTCATTCCAGGACTGAGTAGGAAGAGGGAGAGACTGCTTCATTGTTTTCAGGGGATTTCTGTTCCAAGTTTAATGAGAAAAACTCTGATTTTTCTGGAAAGAAGTAGATGAACACACACAACAAGCATCTCAGGTTGTTTAAAGTTGTAGGGCTGTTTGTTGAAATTAACAGGGAGTCTGAAGACTCCCTGAATCCCTCTGGCATTCAGCATTAAACTTAAGAGTCCCAAGAAACCCCCGAAGGATCTGGAAAACATCCTCAGTAAGAGAATTTCTCTGGAAAAACATTTTTCTTGTTTTCCTGGGCAAGTCTGGGCCTGGCACCAGCTAAATAAAAGACGGATTAGTACCTTGGCGTTTAATAACGCCTGACACTTTAAACTCAAATCATTATTTTTGAGGGGGAGTGAAGAAGGAGTGGAGGAAAGAGGGGTGTTCTTATGTGATAAAGGTCAGTTTTTTAAACATGAAACATTTAAGAATGTATCGCAGAAAACAATTTCCCCAAGTATTCTGAACCTTTTTCTCCTACGTCTTGTGTTTTCCATGTAGTGTAGTTGATGGTTTTTGAGACACCTTTCATTACTGTGAACCGTGACCGTAGTCATATTTAAGAATCCAAGGTAATGACGGAAACTGGTTCACTCTGATGTCATCGATCCGGTCGGGAGTAGTGGGGTCTGAGGCAAAGTGTGCTTTTCTTGCATTATGGAAGCAGCTAGTGGTGTCACCATGATGCATCTTGTTGCAATGCACACGTGGCTGTGACCACTGCAACTTTGTCACTGGGAGTGTTCGCTCACTGACCTTCACTGACCAGCTTGGCTGTTAGCCACAGGTGTTGGTGATTAAACAATCAGACTGCATGGAAAGCCTGGTTTCCTGAGAACAGAGGGGGAGCTCTGGGTGTGGGGAAGTGCGTCCCATGGCATAAACGGCTCTGGAAGACTTGTGACTTCGATCTTTACTGAAACCAGTTTTAACTGGCCATGGTGTGACTGACCTCGCCTGACCAAAACCAGTTTTCATTTTAGTTCATTAAGTAAACACTTAATGAGATGAGAACTGAAGTGTTTTATTTAGGACACGGAGCACTCAGTTAGTGGAAGTGCAATGTCCTAGTTGGGGAACTGTTCTGATTTCCCAAAAGTCCTGTATTTGAGGCACCTTGCATCCGCATGCGATTATGAGGCAGAGTATGTTTTATATTTGAATATATTTGCAACTGTACAGAGATAACTTTTCTTTCCGAAGAAAACGTAGGACGGGAGTCTGACAGGCACAAGCAGCTGTGCAGAGAGACAGCTAGGGGGTGAAGGCTCCATCTGCCCAGTCTTCTAAATCCCATCCCTCATCTGCTCCGTAGAACCCATTACATGATATGCATCATGCATGTGTCCATCAGTATCTTGTGAGTTTAGATTTTCAACTGGTGCTACCTCTAGGCACAGGCTGGCGTGGACGAGCGTGGTCTTGCGGTAAGAGCCTGGCTGTGGGGTCTGCAGACGCAGGTCCTACATGGGGAGTAGTCTGTTAGTAAGAGGCCTCTGAACGAGCACTGGATGGCTCAGAGCCCCCCAGGCACGATCGGGCTCAGCTCCACCCACCCCTGTGTGGGTCCCTTAATGCAAAGCATAAAGTAACTCTCTCTTCCGCTGGTCATGTTCATCCTGTGCTGTGGAGGCCACCGGCTGGGGGTTCAGTGGGGGGCTCTGGGCCAGCGGGTGCCTGGGTTGCTGGTCTGTTTGCCTGGAGAGCCCTGCAGTTACCCTCCTGCCCCTTGCTTTCCTGGGACCCCAGAAGCAAGTTTCAGTGCTGGGACCCCAGGAAAGCAGTGGTCTGTGCAGGGGGGTGGGCGGTGGCAGTGGTCTGTGCAGTGGGGTGGGCGGCTGCTGGGGTGACTGCTTCCCCCAGAGGGTCTGTCTGCAGCCTTCCCCGTCCTGGGCAAGGGCACTCGCTGTTCACACCTATGGGCCTGCGGCCTGGTGCCAGCAGACGCATGGCTGTTTCTTCAGGACGTCTTGGGACGTTCTCAAGGACACTCATTTCTCCGGTTCCAACAGCCGAAAGTGGAGCCCTTTGTACCCGAGCAGGGCCTTGGTCCCGGCCTGCTCTGACCTGGCCGGGTGGCAGGACAGGCTCGAGCAGCCGGACGACAGTCTGCTGAGGATGGGCAGGCTCTGGCTCACCTGGGGGGAATTGACCTCCAGGCCAGCTGGTAAGGGCTTGAGTCAGAGTTCCAAGTGGGGTGAAGCTTTGGAAAGTCCTGGGAAGAGCCCCAGGAGGTGAAACTCTGCTCCCTGTGGCTAGCCGGAGTCAGGGCTGGGCAGGGCGGCGGCCTGCGGCTGTGGCCCTACAAGGCCAGTGGGAATCAGTGCTGTGTCCAGCGAAGCCTGTGCTCAGCTGGAAATGTGTGCCCCGAGGGGGAGTTTCCAAAGGAGCGTGGAGGAAGAACCCCCATTACATGGGAGTGGAGCCACACTGGGGACGCAGCCGGGGTGAGGGACACATGGGGGTGGGGTGCACAGCTACATCTCATGGCAAGTGGGGGGGTGTTCAAACCACCCATCTTTAGAATTTTTTCTTTAAAGATTTTATTTATTTGTGCAAACAGAACTGGGGTACAGGCCAGAGGTGCAGGGCGGTGAGAGGCTTCACCAGAGACTGAGTGGGGAGCAGGACAGGCTGACTGAGGAAGTCTACTGCTGAGGGGAGCAGCGGGCGGATCAGGAGAGGTCTGCCGCGCCATGTGGTCACCTCCCGGGCAGGCGGGGATCGAACTCATGCTACAGTGGCTTTAGCTGCTCAGTGCTGTGCTGTAACCCGCTGCGCCACCAGGGAGGGCCCCCATCTTTAGAATTTTCTGAGGAACTGCTGCTGGTGTCCACCTGTATGTGTAGCTTTTATGAGAGCGTCGCCTTCTGAGAGCACCATCTGCAGTGTCGCAGACACGGGCGTGACTTTTGAGGGCAAGTTCTAGCCTTGGCGACTGAGGACCGAGTGCCCTCAGGGACTCCAGAGAGAAGGTGGCATGACTTTGGAGACAGGGAGCAAAGCCATGCCAGAAAACTCGGGTTTGAGCCACGCCCCAGCACCCTCGCTCCATTTATGCTTCGCAGGTGCCAGCACCTCCTTCAGGGGAAACCTGAGCACAGGACTCCGTCTTGTCTACGTGGCACACTGAGGTTAACTGAACCCTTCGGTGGGACTCTTTTCTGCCACATTTTTTTAAAATTTCTTGTCATCCAGAAACCGCGTGAAGCCAAGAGCTAAATTGTTTCCTGTCGCCTGTGTTGGGTTGGTGACGCCAAACGAGGCCTCTGAAGGAGGTGCCTGGGGTCCGTGGTCCTGCGTGGCCCTGCCACTTGCCCCCTGGCGGAAGGCGTTTACTACCACACTGCAGCCTTCACGGCTAAGTCAGCAGGGCCTGGCCACGGTCAGTATCCAGGAGCCCTTCCTGGACCTGCCCTGAAAAAGGAATGCACAGGGAATGCTATCGTTTTCTGGCAGACTGTAGCTTTTAACAATCGTTCTATGTGGAGAAAGACTTTACTTAGTAGAGGGTGATCCTGCTTCTGTATAATCAGAGACATTAGAGAGAAGCCAGCCCAGGTCCCGGTGGGGCCGCCCTTCCCTTCCACGAGCTCCTTTTATGTCTTTTCCCGTCTTTCCTCTCTGGCTAACGCATCGCTCATTGATTCACCTGTCTGTTCACTCAGTCACCCGTCAAGCCCATATCGAGTCTGTACCAAGTGTTAGGCACTGAAGATGCAAAAATATATGACATCATCCCTGTGCTTTGGAGCCTGGGTTCAGCAAGACTCTGCACAGATATTTAATACTGAATTCGCATCATGGTTTTTGTTAAGACTTAATGAGACGCTTGGAATGCAGATTGCACTGAAAATTCACTCTCTGCGGCGAATTTCGTTAACGATACTAAAGGGGGGTTTCGTTAACGGTGCATCAGGGGTGCGGAGGTCCCCGTAGAGCACTCTGAGTGTCCACACGCAGGGCCGTAGGGGACTGGGGACTCTGCCCCGGGCTGAGAGACACCAGGCTGCTCCCCCACTGTGACAGGAGCGGGGAGCCGAAGGTCAAAGGCGGACTCAGAGGCTCAAGAGACCGTCGTCCCGTCGGAGTCTTGCAAGTCTGGCCTTGACCAGGGCAGCGAGCCGAGGCGCCCTTTCTGGGGCGGGAGCTGCACCTGTGCCCTGCGTTACCAGCCGGGGCTTGTGCACCCCCAAGCCCGAGTTCTCGCCATAATAGTAGATGTGATATTCCACGTTTATTAATAATCGATGTGATAAAATCATCTTAACACAAGTTTATTCTGGGTTATGGGAAAGACCGCCGTGTGCTCGCATCAGGGCTTGGATTTATGACCTTGGATGTATGACCTTGAAGCTTCATGTTCGTTGTGCTGAGTCCTTGAGAAATGGCACAGGCAGCTCCAGTGCCAAAGAGAGGCGCTTGGCCCAGGGACGCCGATGATTTCAGCTCAGGCCTCCCAAAGGCGGCTGGAATTCGGAGGGGGAGGAGGTCGCGCCCCGGGCGGGGAGAAGGCAGTGGCTGGCAGGCGAGCCCGGAGCCTGGCACAGCCAGGCCCCGGCCTGCTCAGGGTGGACCCCAGCCTTCCACTGGGGTCATCATCTCTCTGTCTTTGACTTGTAAAGATGCTTTGGTTGTATGATTGCAAATGAGCTTCCTGCATGGGAGTTTGTCTTGGGCTTCTGCATTTCAGGAGAGTTTTAAGGACCCGCACCCCGGGGGGCTTGTGAGTGTTTCTAGCTCCAAGGGCCTACGGCGCACTAGGGGACCTGCTGGAATTAAGAGGCCTCTGCTGGTGGCTTTAGTGGCCCTCCTGCAAACCTCCCCTACATCCCGAGAAGGAATTTATTAACGTTCACAGCAGTTAACTGTCTTCGACACAGTCATGAGAACGCCTGTTAAAGTGTAAGTTTTTAGTAAGAATACATTTGGGAAACCCAAAGTATTAGCAAGAGCACACTGGACTTGTTCTGTCCCTGTCGCCGTGATCGGTGGCCCGTGGCTCTCCCGTGGCTTCCTGCACCCACAGCACATGCAGCAAGGAGCCCCTCCCTCATCCTCGGCACAAGTCTTTCTGCACTGAGCTTCTTCCTGAGCAGAGCATTTTCCTTATCTGGATATAAAATGCCACCTTTCTCTTTTTTTAATCTTTTTTCAGTCTTCCATATATTCCTCAGATGTTCATAATCTCCGCCAACTGCCTCCTGTGTTGTCTCTCTGGTCCCTGTTCGCCTCCCTTATCCCCTTGGCCCTTCCCTGCCCCCCACCACCTCCGGAACCTCATGGCATTCTTAGTGCCCACTGGCTTTTTAATGTATTTTACTTTGCCAAATTGCCCACTATGTAATAGCCAGTGACTGCCCTGCCCCGTCCTTCCCGCAGAGGGCCGCCCTCCTCCCCCCGCGTGGCTGAACAGTGTTCCAGAGCATGGCCAGGCCACGTGGATTGCTGGGTCAGATGCATTTAGTTCTTTACGGAAACTTCAGGTTGCTTCCTGGATGACTTTCACCCGTTGTCACAGCTGCCTTACTGCTGTCATCTAGTAATGCCATCCTTTGCCACTCCCCTACTGACAGACATGGATTTTTAAAAATTACTTTCTATAAGGCTAATGCTGCCGTCCACCCACGTGAAACATCCCTACAGCAGGTAACAAGAGGCTGTCGCAGGGCCAGTAGTTACATGCTTTTGGTACTTTGGTAGATACTGCCAGACACCCTCTCTTGGGGCTTTACAAGTTGCATGCTCGCCACGCCGTGTGAGGAGTGCCTGTTACGCAGTCTTGTTAGTGCGTTATCAGGCTGGATTCCCGCCATTCTGATAAGTAAAGACGGCATCGCAGTGGGTTTTAATTTGCATTTTTCTTTTAAGGGGTGTTGAACATTTTTTGCCTCGTTACAAGCTATTGCTGATTCCTCTTCTGTAAACGGTTGTTCTTTGCTTTTTGGGGGGAAAGGGGCAACCTCCCTTTTACCTTTAACATTTAGGAACGATTTGTATATTTGGGATGTTGCCCTTTGTGATCTGGATGATATCTTTTCTCCCACGTTTGTCTTTTTCACTTAACTCATGGCAAAAGCACCCGTTTTCGGGGCTAGGGTGGGGTACGCAGAGTTCAGTGGGCTCCATCCAGATCGTGAGTCACAGTTAGAACGCCTTTCCACTCCGAGCTCTGCAGGACTTGGCAGGACCTTCACGCGAGGCGACGAGGCTGCTCCGGAGTGGCATCGGGCCGTGGCTGGTCCTGCCTCCCTCCTGTCTGGGGCATAGTTTCAGGCCAGTAGGGGATGAGGAGACTGCCGGACCAGTCAGACTGCCTCGCCTCTCAGCTTGCATCCTGGGTCTTCCTGGTATTCCTGGAGAGGGCAGGCAGGGGGAGGGGGAGAGTGGAAATGGCCAGCCCACCCTGGACACTGGGCAAACTTGCATTTATTAGGCATTAGTTAATGATGCAGTAGTTAATGCTCTAGTCAGTTCATTTCACTAAGGAACCACTCCTTGTTGTTTCTGTGACCTTTATTATCGTAATTTTTTTTTTGGACAGTGGTGTTACCTATATAGTTAAGAAATAGCCCTATGGTCATTAACTTGATCTTCTCATGGTGCCTTTACATTAATGTTTTCTCCTTTCGGTCACTCTGAGAGTCTGTCCAGAATCAAAGGAAGCTGTCGATACTGGGAAGTATGATGCCGTGGGCCAGAGGGAGGCCTGGGCGGTGTGGTGTCAGCTCCTGAGGAAGGCTTGATGACAACAGACATCCTTTTTACTTAGGCGACCCTTCCAGGTCTCGAGAAGGGAAGCTGAGAATGTAGAGCACAGTGGGTAATTACTGGGAGTTATTAGAGTTTGTAATTCAAGATGCCATAATCACGGAGACATAGAGAGGCCTTTTTCGCTCGCAAGGACAGTAATGAGGGGTACAGCAATTCCCTCATACAGTGTAATTTAGTAGTCTAAGAAAAATGAAAAGCTCATCCCCCCAAAAGGAGGGTGAAAGAAATAAAGAATAGGGAGAGGAATAAAGAAGGGGGAGGGGGCTGAGAGATCATGAGAGAGAACCTCAGAGAGAAGCTTCCGTCCCTCAGGGCCCAGGCAGGCACGTTTTGGCCTGGCGCAGTACCTGGGAGGGACGGTGGGAGGAGAGCTCAGGCGTTCCTGGGGGCGGGGACATGGTGACTCCCAGGTCAGAAGCGGCTCCCCATTCCTCAGTAAAGTTTCTGAGGCCGCGCCCACGGTGTTTCCTCTCAGCTGCTAAGCGTCTGCAGTCATGAAAATTCTGTAGTCGTGCAGCAAGTGGGGGTCACGGGAACACACGACTTTTATAGACTGTCAGTAAACGCACGAGGAAACGGACAGGAGCCGTGGGCCTCGGGTAACTGAGGACTGACGTGAGGGTTAATGGCCGAGAAGCTGCGAAGCCCCCGCGTGACTCCTGTGTGTACTGCTTCCCTCTGAGCGGCCTCCGCTCCCTTGTGGACATCATTCCAGAAACGGTGCAATGAGTTGGCTCCAGGCTCAGAGTTCTGCTCACCCAGGGGCCACAGCTGTCACCTGTGTGGCTCCTCGCCAGGTGATGCCCCTTCCCCGTGTCTCCACCAAGGTAGCAGGATGACAGCTGTCTGTCCGGCGCAGAGCATGGGAGGGTAACACTGGAGAGGTGTGTACCCCCACCCAGGGGCCTTGTAGTTCATGGTGCCATTTTAGGGGTCCCTGGGGGTGACACATGTATGGGAGACTTGTGGGTCCATGTTTTCATTTCATCTCTTCTGGTTAAAATGTGGACGGTGTGTTCCTGAACACTGCCCCAGACCCCCAGAGAGGGGCTACAGAGGTCCGGAACATTCAGCACCTTTTAGCTCTATTTATCTGCTGGCTGTCAAGTGTCAGGTGGGAGAGAGACAGAGAGAGAGAGAGGGTGGCGGAGGGCAGGACGAGGGGTGACACACTGGACAGCCTCAGCCTCGCTTCACTGGCTGTCTCTGGGCCTCATTTCCTTGTCTGTGAAGCAGGAGATCTTGGGGATAAGAACTTGCTATTGCTTGGTTCCCCCAAGGACTGGGGAGGTGATTCTGTGGAAGGAATGTTCTCTTATGGAGGAAGGGCGCAGTAAGCAAAGCCTCCTCCTTACCCAGTGCAGGCTCAACACCCAACATGCAAAGAAGCCAGAGTCTTAGGCCCCAGGGTTCTGAGACGAGAAAGACGTCACTACCTGGAAGACAGTCACACTGGGCTCCCCCCAGGGCCTCGGTGCCTCTGTGCTACCTGCTGCCAGGCCCAGGGCATCCCAGGGCACGGCCCAGCCCTGGCGCTCGCCCGACATCCATCATGTGCGCCCTTGAACCCGGAGCAGTGATGGCTGCTGGCTGCAGATGCTGCCTCCCAGCCAGTTCCTGTCTTCCAAAGAGCAGGGCTGGGTCAGCTGCCAGCCGCCCAGCGCCTCTACCCGGAGCGCAGCACTGGCGCTGGCCGATGGCAGGCTGAAAGCGCGCTCCCTTCCCGTGACGCCCTGCATAGCGCTCGGCTCTTCCAGCCACCAGTAGCCATGGCGACTGCTTACTGCGAGCCAGAGCTCCCTGGCAGGCGTCATCCGATGGCCCGTCATCCGGTGGCCAGTCTCTCGGGTGCGAGGAGAGGGCGGCTGGGACCTGAAGTTCCCTTCTCGTGCCCGGACACCCCACACGCTACCCACGCGGGACACTCAGCACTTTACACGGCGCTTGCAGCCTGTCATCTGATTTTTCCCAGCACCCGGGGCATGGACAGAGACGATAAAATTATCCCTGACTTCGCGGCAGAGACCATGACTCAGAGAGGCTGACTTATCCCAAGTCACACAGCTCCTGAGCAGGCCGTGGGCACCTGGACCTGCTGCCCACCGAAGCAGACCAGCGCAGACACCTGGGCTTCTTGCAGAGGGAAGTGAAAAGAACTTACTTTTTCTAGGGAGCTCCCCGATCACCTTCCGGGAAATTATTTGAAATGGGCCCGTTGGTAATTTCCCAATGGCTGGATTTGCTAATTGCGACAGTGACTGGTGCACGGGACTGTTGTCACGAGACTCTCTGGCACAGCCAGGAGTCTGAAGGGGCCTAGGTGGGTTGGGGTTGGGGGACTCACTCTCTTCAGGGGCCTCTCAGAGGAGTGAGGGTCCATAAACTGTTCCAGAGATGCCACTCATCTAGTAAAATGTTCCCAGAACTAGCACAAAGAGAAGCAGAGATCAGCATCTGTCCCATGACTCAGCTCCCCGTGTGTATATTTAGACATGTATTTCTTTTCATTTTTCTTTTTTTTTTTTTTTTCAGAAAAGTATGTATGTTGCATTTAAATAAAGTGAGGTACACGTAGTGGTTGTCATGGGCAAACTGCAAAACTACATGCGATCAACTCAATTCAGTGCTGCTGGCATCAGCGTGGGTGGGAGCTCAAGCTTCGGTCAGGTGTTCCCGCCTGAGACGTTTCCATCCAGTCTGGAGCTCTCTCCTGAGTCCTGGTCAGACTCAGAAACAGAACTGGCGGGATCCTGCCCTCCCCGCCCCCCCCACCCAGGGCAGGGGTAGCCCCCACCTCCCCGCCTGCTGCCCCTCTCCTCTCAGAGCACCGGGCTTGCAGCCACGCTCCCACCCAGCATTCCACACCTGGCCTGAGCTGGGAGCAACCTGAGCTGGGAGCAACCTGTTTGCTGTCTGCATTCCAGGTTTCACAGAGGCGCTGGCCCTGAAGGCAGAGAAAGCTGCAAGAGCCAGCAGCTGTCCTCCTCCCGTGCTGTGCCTCCCCCTTGCCTTCTGGCCACAGCCGCCGCTGCCGGGAAACTGGGAGCCGAAGTGGGGTCCTTCTGGACTCACCCGGTCCAGTCTGTGCACCAGGAGGCCCTTGCGGATTGAAGAAGCCGCTTAGATATTTTTGTTTTATAATGGGATGGTTAAAAAAATGAAACTTAGACTTTTCTCTCCCTATTTCTTTCCCCCTCCCTCTCTCCCTCCTTCTCTCCCCCACTTCCCTCCCCCTCCTTCCCCTCCTCCTCCCCCCTGGTCCTCTCCCTCCTTTCCCCCCACTCCTGTCTCCCTCTCCAATGACAGCCAGGAGCCCTGGCACAAGTCTTCTGTTTGTGTTTTCTGGGTTCCAGGAACATATGTTGATTCTCTGCAATCATGGTGTTTTGGGTGCAGAACAGAATCTGCGGGAGAGAGAAAACTTTTATGGTTTTTCCTAGTAGTGGCGCAGAAACATTGGCGACAAAGGAAATCTTGCCTGCGAATGTCTTTTGAAACAATTTTAAAATATTTGTTTCCATGTAACCCTGTTCTCACTGTGCCTCCGCTTTATAACATCCAAAGGTAGACACAAGATCCACAGGGTTTTGGGGAGTCCCCACTACTGACACCTCAGTTTGGATGAATATGAGCGTTGCACGTTGCACGCACACGTGTTTGCGTGTGTGTGATGTGCCTGCACGTGTGCTTGCCATGTTCACTCAGAGATTAAGATGAAAGAACTCCGCCAAGGCCTTCATGCCCTAAATTTCCAGTTCAGGAAACCGTCATTTTGAAAATCGTTTCGCCGCCTCTCACCCGCGTCAGCCTCCCACTGAGGACAGGTCCAGGACCTGCTGACCTGGTGGCCCGCTGGGGCTGCTGGGTTAGGACAGTGTTGATCGTGGGAGATGCTTTGGGAGATGACTTTCAGTCACGGTGCAAGCAAACACGCCCGGGCATAGCTTGTGTGTGGATGAGGTGAGACTCTCCGTTTCATCCCCAGAGTTTCCAGAATCCTTTACAAGCTATTGCTGAGTTGCACCTGAACCAGCTCTTAGGAAATGTCGATGGGTCTCGTGTGCCCTAGAGACTCAGCCCACTGCAGGCCATGCGTGTGCACACCTGGCCCGTTCAGCACCCGCCTCCCGCCCCCCAGCTCAGTTCTCTCCAAAGCTTCCTCTAGACCTTAGGCAAAATGGCTCCTATTTGTGCATCGCAAACTGGCCTGTCCATGCAGAGTCTCACTCAGCCTCCCCTGGTGACTCCAGGCTAAGCTGGCCGTGGAATCCTCCTCGTGGGCCCTGAGTCAGGCTCCATGGAACCCGCCCGCTGCGGTGTCTCTCGCTTGTAAATAGGGGATTGTCGGAATTGCGGCTCTATAGCCGCTATTTTATCTGTTTGGGAGTATTTGGATGTGCGGCAGGAAAGCATGTTATTAAATTCTGCGAACACCCTGGGTCTTTCTTATGCAACTCTTGTCTTGCTGTCACACGGAAGGAGTCTTCACCCGGAGGCCATCTTGAAGGAGCCACCAGTGAGCTGGGGTTTTAGTCGGGCGCTTGTGGATGTTGGGAACACGGAGACTTCCGTAACCCGGAGCACCCAAGTTTCCTGGCTCAGCTACAGGCCAACTGGAGCCAGTCCTGGGAGCCGACAGGAGGTTAGGCGCCCCTCAGCTCCGGGGCCCGGCCCCCCTGTCTGCTCTCGGCCTTCATGATCCCCTCATCTCTCTTTCCTGACCTCTGGCTTTCTCAGCCTCGGCTTCCCGTCTTCGTTTTTTAAATTATGTTTGAGGCCTAACACTGGTTAAGGCACTGCGTGCAGTCGTGGGGTGCAGGCGCAAGCCTCTGTAGGGGTGTCCTGACGCCCCTCCCTCCAAAGCAGCTGCGTTCCTCCTCGACCATTACCTGGCTGCTCGCTCCCTCCAGCTGCTCCTTTCTGCCCTTTCCTGCTGCCTGGCTTTTCCCTCGGCGTTGCTCAGCTACCCCCAAGAGGGACGGCTGGCCTGCTCCTCTTTCGCCGGGTGTCCATTTCCGAGAGGGGAGCTGATGGTTCCACAGTCTCATCTCTGATACAGTCTTACAGCAGCATCTTCATTAGCATATCTTGTTATTGCTTTATTAACTCATTTATTGTTGCTTTATTATAGTAAATAAATAACATTATTATAGCACATGCACATTATAAGTAATTGTGGTTACTACAGAGCTTCAGAATGTAGCTCTGACAATATGAAAATGACTTACAAATCAGCTCTAATTGTCAGGAGTCTGACTTCTACCCTGGGGGTGTCCCCCACCACTACCACTCCCAGAGGCACCTCTATTCCATACATCCTCCCTGCATTTCCAGTGTAGGGACCGTTAGCACCTGTAGCCTCTGTTTTGCCTACAGACCCAGGCAACACCAGGTGCTTACAGTTTCGCAAATAGTGATGAAGGAAGTTGAAACCCATTTTATTCAATTTTGTAGTTTATATTTTGAGATTCTTAGCTTTCTGAGGTAAGATAAGCCAGTTTCTACACAGCCCTCTTGATGAGAGGGTGGCGCAGGGCGGTGCTGTGTGCATTATTATCCTGATGCTCCTCCTATACTAGCGTGGAAAGGTGAACTTCAAAGACGGGTTCTAGGAGGCGAAGGCCAGCTGGTTCTCTGGCGAAGAGTCTCAAGAATGCCACTCTGGATATTATTCCCGAGCTGGCTTATTGTAGCCTAGCTACAAGATTACTAACCCCTGTTACAGAAATGAAGTTGCAGCCTTATTACAAACCCAGGAACCTTCTACTAACCTGACCTCATGGTCTTTGGATAAAGTCCAAAGTAGAAGAGTACAAGGAATTGAGGGAAAGTTTTTCTTGAAAGTGTGGAATAGACATATAAGTAAGTTTGAAAACACAGAAGAAAATTATTAATTTGTTCAACTACATGGTAATTTTTGTAACCTTAAAAAAATAATGCATATGATTTACAATAATACATACATTTTGTAATATAGGTAACATGACACGTGTATTCTGACAGACTGGACTCGTGTAGAATAAAAACTATCGTTTGGTGCTTTTCCCCCACATTCCACAGAGCCAGTGTGACGCCTGTTTGCTATCACTGCCTCAAGCTAAAGAACAGAAATGGAGCTGTCAGGGTTTAGAGACCTAGAACTTTCCTCTGTTGAATCTAAAAAAAATCGGAGGCTTGTATTTGCCTCTTCATAACGGTAGCTTTTCTGACGGATTCCATATTGTTGTATTTTACAAAGCACCGGTCTGCCACATATTGCAAACTGAGAAAAACACTAACTGGTTCCTAGCCAGAGTCGGAGAAGCTGACCACGTCGGCGCCAGCCGCGCCCTCCTGCGAGGCTCTCTGGTCAGTGCGGGGTGCCCGCGCGTGGGGCGAGGTGTGGGGGGGGGCTGCCTTCCTCCCCGCCGGCCCGGAGCCCCTCTGCGGGACGGTGGCCCCGTGACCGCCTTCCGGCCAGCGGAGCGCTGAGCCAGCCCGCAGCTGCGGGGCCTCGTGGCGTGAATGTGGGCGAGGAGTGGGTCGCTGTGCAACGCGCCGGAAGCGTCGCAGACCCTGCGCCTCCCATGACAGTGAAGTGGCCCCAACTGCTCGAACCGGAGTTGCCCCAAGAACTTGGCGGAGCGCCGCGGGCGGGCTCCTCTCACGCGCGCCCCATCAGCACCCAGCCTCCCTCACCTGCGCTCCCTCGCCACCGCCTTCTCCCTCACACGTGTCCCGTCTCCACGTGCCCCTCCCACGCGCGCTCACCGACTCCCTCATCATCCCCTGCCCATTACCAGGCTGTGCCACACGTGACCCCAGTGCCCAGCACCCGCCCCATCGCTGCATGACCCTGCGTGAGACCCCAGCACCTGCCCCAGCACCAGGGGTCCCCATCACGTGCTCCCATCACCCGCCCCATTACCAGGCTTCCCTACACGAGACCCCCAGCACCACCCCCATCACTACGAGCCCCGGCACGTGCCCCGAGCACTGCCGCCTCTGTTTGCACGAGACGCGAGCACCTGCCGGCCCATCAGCACGTGACGCGAGCACCTGCCGGTGGCCTCATGACCAAGTCCCTCTCTTGAGGGTTCCTTCCCCCCCCACCCCCCACCCCCGGGAGCAGGTTCCTGGGAGCGGGCTGGAGCTTACTGAGCCTTCCGTATCGGCTGCAGGGGGCTTGCGTTTCTCGGTTTGGTTGTTTTGGCAACGGTCAGCTCTCCGAACCAGCTTTTAAACGCAGGCAAATAGAACGGCCTGCGCGCTGTCTGCTTTGCCCCAACTTCATTGCGGTAAATCTCCTTGCTCCCCCGTCGGCGGCGGCCTGGTCTCCGGAGGGCGCAGCTCGCGGGCCGGGGCCTTGCGCTGACGCGGCTGCCGCCTTTTCCAGTCCCCGGCTCCTTTCATTGTACGGTGCTTAGGCTTCTAGAACATTTGAATTATTTATGGCCATTTGGCCAGAGGTTAGTTTATTAGTTCTGTGGTACAAAGATGAGTAAGCTTAGAAATAATACTTGCTTTCTCCCGGTGTCCATCAATCTGAAGACCGTGTGGCTGCGTCAGGCAGCCGGGTGGAGGCCCAGGCGCGGAAGCTTCCAGGAGGCCAGGGCGCCCGGGAGCAGCTCCAAGCGGTGGGAGGAGAGCTCCCCCACCCCAAGTGGGGCACTTGTGCTAACTACCTTCCTGCTACAGTGCAAGGTGGCAGTCACAGAAAAAAGGGCAGCTAATTGCCAAGGGGTTGGGGGGGGGGGTTGAGTGTTGAGGGGATGGGGAAGGTATTTCCAGAAAGTTGAACAAATGCTTTGGTGACCCTGACCTGTACATTGAAAGAAACAGGCGTTTCCCAGAAAGAGAAAAAAAGAAAGGACATTTCAGGTCAAGTCAAAGAATTTATGCAAAACCTTGGAGGCTTTCAAAACAGATAAGCAAGCAAACGGGGTTTACAAGAGAAGTGGGGAGTGCAGACCTGGGGGGGGGCTCCGGCACCTGTCAGCAGCTGCCTCTGGACGTTGTTTAGTTCCCCGGTGTCAGGGAGCCCCCGCTTGGGTGCCAAGGCGCACTGGGGCGCGGTCGTGTGGTGGCCCAGCCTGGGTGAGGGGGGAGCAGGACGCCTAGAGAAACGTCACTTGGAAAGACGCTGCCAGGCGCTGCCCCACTCTCCTTTATTTCCACGGACGCCGAGGTAAAGCCGAGGCAGCTGCTTCCCTGACTGCAGACCCGTCAGGGTGCATTTGCTGAAGTCAGTCAAACTCAGTGTGTGTGTGAGTGGAAGCCTCTCAATGGCAAACTCAGAATATTTCTGACCTAGAGCTCTCCGCAAATGTCACGCAGCAGGGTAGGCAAACAGCTCAGGCCAGGAAACCCGAAGAGTGGACAAACAGGAAAAGATCCAGATCCGTTTGGCTCTGGCCCCAGCCCATCAATAACCCGAGGACGGCGAACGCCCTTGGGTGGTTACGCCTGCAAGATGCTCTCCCGGTAACCATAAGGACTCTTTGAAGGAAGGTTTACTGTTTACATGAACTGGAAAAACGCCACATAGTGGCCTTACAGTGTGGTCACAGGAGGGAGGGGCGGGAAGTCGGAGCATTTCGGGGCTCACTCTTTACTGGTGACCGAAAAATAGGAGATGGAACTTACATCTGGGGGAAAGAAAGGAAAGGAAGTCATACCCACAAGTAACACCGAAGGGTCGTCACGGAGACCAGCTGGAACCCGGGTGCTGGGGTGGGTGGGCGCCTCTCTGGCAGCGGCCCGACTGATAACCGCCCATCCTCAGGGTTTACAGACTCACTAATCAGAGACACGCAGACTCTAACACCAGTGAATACCATTTCACATCCTTGAGCTTAACAAAAATAAAAATATATGTAATACCAAGTGTTGGCCATACTGTGGAGAAAGAGCTATTCCTTCACTGCCCCGGTAAGAGTCTTAAGTCACCAGCTCCATTTGGGAAGCCACTGTATAATATCTAATGATGTTTTAAAATGCACTTCGCCAAGGAGTCAGCATTCCCACCCTTGAGTGATGGGCTCACCTGTTTGAGGACCCTTGTGCCAAGAAAATGACCACAAGGCCAGGAGAAAGAAAACATTAGAAATAAGCCCAAGTGTGCTCTGTTAGGACAACAGACTAGTTACGGTCCATTCATGCAGTCGTATGCCACGCGATATTTTAAGTGAATGAGCTAGCTTTACAAGGAGAACCTGGATAAAATTTACAAACATATTTCTGGATGAAAAAAAAGTCTAAAACACTATCATTGATGTAAATTTTGAAATACACACCAGTGTTAAGTCTATATGCATGGAAATACATACAGGTGATAAAAGTCTAAGTTCCTGGGTGGAAAAATGCAAAACAGTGGGGGATGGTGACTCGAGAATGGGGACTGGTCTGGAGGCACCCAGGGGACCTTGGCTGTGGGTCTTGTTTCCTGTCTACAAAGCAATCCGCTCCACGCAGGTAAGGGCAAAGGCTGAAGCCAGAGCTGTGTTGGGGCTGCTTAACCTCCAAAAGCGCCCTGCGGTGGAGAAACACGCCAGCGTCTGGGCGAGCGGGCCAGAGCTCCAAGGTTTCCCGGTCACCTGAAAGCCCCGCCCCGGCCACACTGCCCGCTTAGGTGCTGCGGCCAGGGTTGCAGTGGCCACTGGACCTGCCTCAACTAGACGTCGCTGGGGCATCCAGGGAGCAGGAGCTGTTGGAAAAATGGTGCCGAGGGGCCGCTCTGGCCAGGGCTGCCACTGGCTTCAATTTATTTTTATAAAAAGTGCAATAAAGGGGGCCCTCCCTGGTGGCGCAGCGGGTTAAAGCACAGCACTGAGAATCTAAAGCTGCTTCTCCATGAGTTCGATCCCCGCCTGCCCCGGAGGTGACCACATGGCGTGGCAGACCTCTCCTGACCCGCCCGCTGCTCCCCTCAGGAGTGTACTTTGTCGATCTGCCTGTTCTGCTCCCCACTTTGTCTCTGGTGAAGCCTCTCACCGCCCATGAGCTTCTGGCCTGTACCCCAGTTCTGTATCCAGAAATAAATCTTTAAAAAAAAAAAGTGTAATAAAGGACCTCCCTGGTGGCACAATGGGTTAAAGCGCAGCACTGCAAGCTGGCCGCAGCCACTTCAGTGCGAGTTTGGTCCCTGCCCCAGAGGTGACCCACAGGGTGCTGCAGACCTCTCCTGACCCGCCCGCTGCTCCCCTCAGCAGTGTACTTCGTCCATCTGCCTGTTCTGCTCCCCGCGCTGTCTCTGGTGGGTCCTCTCGCCGCCCCTGCACTGCTGGCCTGCACCCCAGTTCTGTATGCATTTAAAAAAAAGGCAATAAAGCGGAGCTCGTGCAGGACAGTGACCTTACTGCGCACCCGCGCTCCAACTGGGGCGTCGCCCAGTCCCTCTCAGGACAAGACGGTGCGTCCCCTCTGCTGGCCGGTCTCTGCAGGCGCCCACGGTGCGGGGCCACAGGCGTCTAGGGTTTGTAGTGTGTGACGTCTGGCCTTGCGCGCTGGGATGCTTGAGTCTGCAAGGCCGCCTGGGTGGCCGAGTGTTGTCACCGGCGGGCCATGTGTCCAGTGCTCCCCGCGGGGAGCACGCTTCCCCACCCCACACCCCCAGTCCCACCCAGATGGGAAGCCTGCAGAATTCTGCAGAATTTTTCTGAGTTTCCCTGAAAACCACACTGTTCTGTTTCAAGATGCCTCTGAAGTCGCGGGTAGACGGAGAGGAGGGTTATTTCGAGGGCCATCGTTTCATCTCGTTACCTCAGGCCATCAAAAATTGTTTCACACCCGAAATAGCTTGACTAGAACAGCTGCTGAAACAGCGATTTGTGTGGGGAAGGAGGAAGGTTCAGTGTTTTGACAGTCACGTCAGAGGTTGAGCAACAAGGCTTCTAAGGAAACTCTGATTGTTGCTCTTTCTTCTCGCTTGCTGCTCCAGGCTGAGCGCCATCTCCTGTTCTGCGGGCCAGGGCTGCCGGAGCAGGGCTTCCTTGCCCATCTTGACCCCTGTCTCAGTAGCGTTTAGATCTCTGGGTGATAACCGACCGCTGAGGTGTCCTGCGGGCTCCCGACTGTGTTTAAGTAGGGCTCTCTCTGTGTGTTGCCATGCGTGTGGCCATTTTACCTCCCACGTGTAAGTTGCCAAAGTCATCTGTGGACTGTTCAGCCTCACCTGGACTGGTCACATGAGCATTTCCCGGGCCGGTCCGACCCTTGGCATCCCCCCCCCTCACCCCCCAGAGACCCCGATGACTGCGTCTGTGTAGAGGGTAGACCAGGCTCCCGTCAGCTCTGGTATAACGGTCGGTGTGACGAGAGGCAGAGGGCCCTGCTGTCCACGCAGAAAGGCCTGTTCTCAGGGTAAGGCTGCGCTTCCTAGATGGAAGGTGGAGAAAATCACACGCTGGTGTTCCTCGGAGACCCCATGCTGACGTGCTAAATTCTCCCTTATTCGTATTTGAACAGGCGTTTAGAAGTACCCCTATATCCAGGGGTGCCATCAGGAGCTTTGTTGGATTCCCCGTATTTTGCAACCCACAGACTCTGGGTCAGCTTGTGTGGTGGTCTTGCAGGAGTTTGCAGCAAGCAGCGTCCGGCATCACTCTGAGATGAAAGTTTTGCCGCGCGTGTGGAGAGGGGCTGTTGGGAGCCGTGTGGGAAGGGGCCCGACGGGCCGAGCTGGGAGACTCACTGCTGTGTCCTCTCCGTCCTCAGGGCTCCTGGTGGGGACCCTCGATGTCGTGTTGGACTCCAGTGCCCGGGTGGCCCCTTACCGGATCCTGTACCAGACCCCGGACTCCCTGGTCTACTGGACCATCGCCTGCGGTGAGTGTTACGGGCCCTGGAAACTGGGAGAAATGTTCGGATTAACAAGTTCCTGCCGGGAAAAAGGACCAGTTTGTAGGGTACAGTCAGTCCCTTGGCGCCGTAAGGTGAGTCACCGCGGCTGGGTTGGCAGATGGACCCAAGCCTCAGTGCCTTTGCACGATGAGGGCTGCTCTTTCCCTGGGGTCCTCGTTGGGGCCTGAGGCCACTCCGTCGGCAGCCCCGCGCCCCTGAGTGCACAGTCTGCCTCCCGGGGACGTGGGAGGCGGACGCGGGCCTGTGTTCCGCTTCCTGGGCCCCAGAGGGTCCCCGCTCATGTCCCCTGGGCAGGACAAGTCCCAGGGCTCCACCTCCTCCCAGGGCCCGCTGGGGTGAGAGGAGCAGTGGAGAACCGGGGTGTGTCCGGGTGTCCTAGCTCGGGGCTTCTGCTGAACAGGTGGGCTGGCTCCTCCCGCGAGGACCTGCGGGATGTGCTGGGCTGCGGTGGCGGCAGGAGCGGCCCTTGCTGCGGGCTCTCAAGAATGTCCCGTCCACGGTGGCCAAGATTGGTGTAGCTGTGTGCTTATACGTGGTTTTCCTGTTACCCTTAGGAACAGGGTGGGTTTCACTGCTTGGAGTACAGCAGCCCCACACTGAGCCCCAACTGTTACAGACTTGGGGGTTGGGCTGCTCACCACCCGTAAGCCAAACCTCATGAGGCCGCGTGGGAGGAGATGAGGTTTACTCAGGCGCCAGCAAACGCAAGGACACACCGCCACGGCCGGGCGCCGCCCCGCCTGGGAGGCTGGGCCGGAGGGCTACAGGGCAGAGGTTCTGGGGGGGCAGGGGTTCCGGGGGGCAGGCGCTCCACTCCCTTCTCCCTCCCGCTTGCTGGCGCTGGCGGGGCCTTTCGCTTTGTGAGACTGGCTCTGACGTGTCTGCGGCCTCCAGCTCAGCGCGGCCGGTTTGCCTGGTTTTCTGGTTTTGTCTGCAGAAAGGTAAACGGAGAGCAAGGTCGCATGGGCAGTGTGGTTAGCAGGCTGGCACCACACGGGCACCGAGCACCTTTACAACAATTTCATTTTTATTTTCACATGCATTTGTTTTTAATGAATAGACTGTATTTGAGAAGAGTTTTAGATCCACAGGAAAGCGAAGCAGGTAGCGCGGGAGCTCCCGTGAGCGCTTACACACATTAGCAGCGTCTTGCTGCAGAAGATTTGTTCAACTAGCTGAGGCACTAGCAGGGAGCAAGTCCAGAGCTCGTTTGCATTGCCTCAGTTTTCGCCTCAGGTCCTATTTTCTGTTCCACAGCCAGCTGCGTTGTAAATCCTCTACTAGATTCAGTCATCAGTAGGCTCCTCTTGAGTGAGGAAGCTAGGAAATGGGGCTTTCAGTTAGGGTCAGGGCACCCCAAGCCCATTTACGCCACTAGATGAGGGGCAGTGACACCTGAATGGCCAGAACACCAACTCACTGACACAAGGCCAGAGCACAGGGCCAGAGCGTGTTTCAGGTAGACTGGGAGGCTCCCTGGGCCTCCGTAACCTGGGCGTCCCCATGGCTGCTCCCGTCAGCCGAGACACAACTCGGAGACACAAGGAGACAGTCGCGCCCTGTCCTGGCCACTGTGGCCCCCACACGGGCTTCGTGTCCCGTCTGCAGCCGCCCTCTCAGTCCTCTCTGCTCAGTGCGCTCTCCTGTCCTTCTTTGCTATCAAACTACCTTTTCCAGCAAACTCTGGTCTCGGTGTTGGATTCTTTCCTTCCGAGACAAGAACCAGAGCACTTTGGTGTCTGGCTCCCAGACTCCAAGCTGTGGAAGTTTCTCAGACTTTCCTTGCTCATGCTGGCCTGTGTGGAGGTGGGGGGGTTGTCCAACAGCCCCCTGTTGGGGTCTGGTCTGTGATTTCTCGTGAGCTGCTCGGGTGGTGATTCTCGTGACGAGATCACAGAGCTAACGTGTTGGTTTGCCCTCCTCGCACCAGGCAGAGTGCACGCTGTCAGCCCCACTTAGGACTGATGAGGGCCCGGGGTCACCCCTTTCGGTTGTGATGTAGGTGTCCCCACCACGACGTCCTGGCTCCTTCCTCTGTCCACCCCATCCTCTTTGAAGGACGTCACTGCCCGCCCACATGTAAGGAGGGGGGCATCTGAATGTTTTCAGTCGCTTGTATCCGGATGGAATCATGAATATTTATCTTATACATGAGGGGATTCCAGTACAAATGTATTTGTTTTGTGACTCAGATCACTCCAGCTTTGGCCACGGGGAGCGCTTTCAGCCGGCTTGATTGAGTTTTTGAACGCATCTCTGCGGCGTAGGAAGTGTGCTGAGATACAGACATCAGAGCCAGGCTCTGCTCTCGAGAACACAAGTGAATACCCAGAGCTAGAGAGCGTGAGCAGGCCCGGGCATCCTGGCCGGCAGTCGAGTGAGGAAGTCGCCGGCCGTGGAGACAGGTGCTGGTGCCCAGCAGCACTGCCCTGAGGATGTGGCAGTGTGCGGAGCTCTAACATTGCAGTTGTGGCCCCTTGCCGTTGCCCTGGTTATGACCCAAACAGCCCCCTGGGAAAATAGGGGTGTATCGTGCATTTCTGTTCCTCGTCTCAGCCCCCACCGCAGCCCCTGCCTGATATCCCTCCTCTCGGTCTGTTTCTGGGGCTTTGCCCTTCCACAAAGCAGTGTTCCTTTGAATGCTCAAGTGGGAAGGAGCCCGGAGGTGCAAACTGCATCTGCCACAGCTGTGGTAATGCTGATGGCACCTTTATATCACAGGCCTGTGCTTTTGTTTCCCTGTAAGTAAAGCCTCTCACAGCTCCAGGACCTTGCCATAAGAAACCAGAATGCCTTTAGCTTTTGAGTATATTGATTACCCACAGAGGCGGCGCCAGAGTCTCCTAGAAGACTCCACGGAAGTGACAACCCAGTGAAAGTCCCATTCACCCATTAGTTATGCTCTCATCGATTTCCCCGTTTAAAATCCAAATCGCTGGCTCCCTTTCATGAGAAGACTTTCAGAGCGGAAGCTGCTGCCTTAAAAAGATTTCTTTGATGTGCTGACCTTCCGTTTTCTGATTTTAGTGCTCTTCTCCCCCCATAACTACACAGTCCGTATTTGGTAGGACGATATGCTGAAAGCGGTTTCATTTGCTTGAAGAGCATCCTCTATGGTGGCTGGAAGAGCGGCTTGGGCGGAATGTTGGGTGAATTGAAGTCCCCGCCGTGGGGAGCCCACAGGGTGGCAAGGGCATCTGCCCAAGCCCCGCGTCCTCAGCGCGCCAGGCAGATTCCCGAGCCTCTGCCCGTGCCTTCAGGAGTCGGCTCTCTGCGGGAGCCCTGGCCTCCCTGCTGACGCCGCTCACCAGATGGCCTTGGACGTGAGTCCAGGAGGAAGCGGCGGGATTGGCTGGTCTGACCGACTCCCCACATACTGACCCCCCCGGACCTTGGCCCTACGAGCCGCGCAGACGGAGAGTGGGAGACACGTTGCCTGACGAAGCCCAGTGTCCACGTGCTTATTTTTATTATGTCCCAAGAGTTCCCAGACTGGTTTGAAGAAATTCAGCGTTCACATTCCCTGGCACTGAGAACTGTAGCTGGGCTCTCTCTTTCCACTGGCTCCCAGGATGAAGCCACCATCGTCTGTGGCTGTGTCTCTGCCATCACCCCTCGCTCCTGGGTGTGTCAGAGCATCACCGACATTCCCTAGGCCAGCAGCGAGCATTGCCTGCTCGGTGTGTGCGCATGGGCGCAGGTGAGGCACTGTGTATGTGATACACAGGGCCTTGAGGTTTAAAAAAAAATGAAAACTTCTTTCTGCAAGACTCCAGTCCAAGAAAAAGGGGAAGAGCACTGAACACTTCCCCACCGCATCCCGATGCCCCGCCGTGCTGGGCGGGGCAGAGGGTGCCACGCGCTTCTGTGGCAGGGTGAGGGCAGCTGAAAGCCAAGGTGGCCGGGCCCGGTGGCCGCCTCGGCTGCTGCTAACCCAGTGCAGGGACTTGGAGGACGACCTCAGCCCCCCACAGGGTAGCGCGCGGAGGGCCGGCCTGTTCCCCAGCCATAGTCCACTCCAGGGCTACTCATGACTGAAGCGAGCGAGGATGATTCCTTGCCCGCGATGGGAGGCGGTTATGGCTCC
>NW_004567119.1:4950610-4952316 GCF_000260355.1 Condylura cristata | reverse complement strand
TAAGATTTATTTATTTGTGCATACAGAACTGGGGCACAGGCCAGAGGCTCAGGGGCGGTGAGAGGCTTCACCAGAGACAGAGTGGGGAGCAGAGCAGGCCGAATGACAAAGTCCACTGCTGAGGGGGCAGCGGGCAGTTCAGGAGATGTCTGCCGGCCATGTGGTCACCTCCAGGGCAGGCGGGGATCGAACTCATGCTGCAGGGGCTTTAGCTTCTCAGTGCTGCACTTTGATCCGCTGCGCCACCAGGGAGGGCCCTGTTGTTGCTACTTAGCCACTGTGACCAGCACCCTACCGGGGCCTCCCGCCTTGCTGCCATCCCCCTGAAAGCGCCTGAAGAGTTCCCGGATCCCCCTGAGCACACACAGGCCCTACGCAACCTCACTCTTGGGTCTACGACCTTGCCTGTGTCTCCTCTGGGGAGAGAAAATACTGAAGGCACAGCAGGAGGGAGCCACACCGCCTTCAAAGGCCTTGAATAGTGAGGACACCAGCCTGCTTTTGAAATATCTTTTACAGGCTGACATTTACTGTTATTGCAGGTGGTTCCAGAAAAGAAATCACCGAACACTGGGAGTGGCTTGAGCAGAACCTACTGCAGACGCTCTCCATCTTTGAAAATGAGAATGATATCACCACCTTTGTGAGAGGAAAAATACAGGTTTGGATGCTTTATGTTTTGTTTTGTTTTGTTTTAGATCTATTTATTTGTGTATACAGAACCAGGGTACAGGCCAGAGGTGCAGGGGGTGAGAGGCTTCCCCAGAGACAGAGTGGGGAGCAGAGCAGGCAGATGGACGAAGTCCACTGCTGAGGGAGCAGCGGGAGACAGGAGGGGTCTGCTGCACCGTGTTGCATCCTCCCTGGCCAGGGATCGAACTCGCGCTGAAGCAGCTGCGGCCAGCTTCTCAGTGTTGCGCCTCAGTCCACTCTGCCACCAGGGAAGGCCCCTGTTTTTATTTTAGATAAAACCTCTAAAATTACTTTGAGATTTACTGAGAACTATAAAGATAGAATAAGGAATTTGCCTCGACTCACACTCAGCTTCCCCGGTGTCTTACAACCAGGCACATCTGGGTGGGGGAGACCTGACACCCCAAGGCCCAAGGCGAGGCCCAGCTGCCCTCTCAGAGTCCTGCTTCAGGTGATTTTTTGTTAAAGTAGGGACAGAGAACTACAAGAAGGAACTGAAATTTGGAAGTGACAGTAGGTAGGAGAGCAAAAGAAACAGAAAAACAAGAACCAGCTATGTCAAGTAGCCATTCTTCTCATTTTCTTTGATACAAAATGTGAGGTTTAATCCCCTAGAACAGGCTATGAGGAAGGAATCACAATTATGTTGGAAACAGTGTCATTCATGTGCAAACGAGTGGTTTAAGAATTCACAGATTATCTGATAACAAAGGGACCCAGCAAACACATTTGTTTTGAAATCTAATTCTCTTTTATAAATTAAAAATGTAATGAACAAGCGCTAAGCCTAAACCAAGCACCATAGGTAATATCTTGTTTTATTCCTACATTTTAATAGCATTTTATCATAATAGTAGCCTCACTGTACACATGATATTATATCATCTTTTTTTCCCTTGATGAATATAAACTATACTGTTACCCAAATTTCGTTATTTTAATAACCGAATATTATCTGGTAATTGATCTTATCATTCCTCATTCTCTTTCTAGAAGTCTTACCAGCTTCTAGG
>NW_004567119.1:4949770-4950510 GCF_000260355.1 Condylura cristata | reverse complement strand
TTTCCCCCTTTGAGGTGGATTATACAGTCTTTATTGATAACCAAGTAGTTTACACAAGTTTAATGGGCCTTGGTAGGTATCATCAACATGTTAGGGTCTGTGTGTGATCACACCGGTGCTTCAATTTGGCATTCCAGTCGTTTAGATAGTTTTTCAAACCTAGTGAGTAAAATGGGTACCATTGCTTTAGTGTCCTGTCATTGATGATGACGTTGAAAGTCTTCGTATTTGCTCAGTTAATTTTCCGTTTTCGTGAATTACCTTTTTTGTGTTTAGACTTACGTTGGGTGTGCTGTCTATTCGACTGGGGGTCATTTTCACAGCTAAGTGGGCCTGTTGCCTAGAAGCAGGGGATCGGTTTTATACTGGGTAGAACACATAGGGAGACGGTATTCCACCCCTGTGTTCCATCCCCCCTCCTCCTGGCTCAACAACCACCACGGCCACTCAGAAGCAGTTCTGCACGCCCGACCCTAGGTGAGCGGTCGGGAGGGCCTCGGGCGACAGCTTCCCTTGCTGTCCACCTTAGCGGGCAGGGCTGGCCTGCTGCCCTGGCCCAGAGGTGTTCTCGGTTCTACAGCCTCATGACTCCTCTTACAGTTAACCACATTTTCTTTTAAACGAGCATGCTAGAAATGTGGACGTTAAGAGATACTTAGCATAATATGAACTTAACTGCTTCTGCACTCAACACAGCAGAGCTGTTCCACGCCATGCCCAGCAGCACGCTCCTCGCTCTC
>NW_004567119.1:4943453-4945065 GCF_000260355.1 Condylura cristata | reverse complement strand
CAGGAGAGGTCTGCTGTGCCATGGGGTCACTCCCTGGCCAGGGATTGAATTCAGGCTGTAGTGCCTGGCAACAGCTTCACAGTGCTGACACTTCAACCCCTGCACCACCAGGGAGGCCCCCTGTGTTTTAACTTGTCCAGTGCTGTGTTTTAACTATTAGACTAAGTGAATTCAGAAATGTTCAGTTTAATATTTGTCTAAAAAACCTCAGTCAGTTAATAAAAATTCACCAAAGGAATCTTTAGCTTCCTTTGCATGGACTTACATCCTTAATAACTGTGAACTGCGGGTTCAGCAGACTGAATTTGAATCTTAGAACTAGCACACAAAACAGTAAAAACAGGTCTGCAGAACAGTGAGCCCCCGAGGCTGCCGTGGGGTGGTGAGGGGCAGCCTCGGGACGGGATTTCTGGGCAGGCCTTCACCCAGCCTTGTTCTCTGCCAGCCAAGCTGGTGATCCGGTGGGTGGACATCACGCAGCTGGAGAAGAACGCCACGCTGCTTCTGCCCGACGTGATCAAAGTGAGCACAAGGTCCAGCGAACATTTCTTCTCCGTGTTTCTCAACATCAACGAGACCTTCAAGCTGATGGAGCAGCTGGCCAACATAGCCATGAGACAGCTACTGGACAACGAGGGCTTCGAGCAGGACCGCTCGCTGCCCAAGCTGAAGCGGAAATCACCCAAGAAGGTGTCTGCTCTGAAACGGTAGGTGGCCCGGGCGGTAGGTGACCCGGGCGGTAGGTGACCTGGGCGGTAGGTGGCCCAGGCGGTAGGTGAACCGGGCGGTAGGCGGCCCGGGCGGTAGGTGGCCCAGGCGGTAGGTGAACCGGGCGGTAGGTGGCCCGGGCGGTAGGTGGCCCGGGCGGTAGGTGGCCCGGGCGGTAGGCGGCCCGGGCGGTAGGCGACCTGGGCGGTAGGTGGCCCAGGCATGGGCCCACCCGACTGCAGACCTAGGGAAGCCAGTGGCAAGTGAGATTTAACTTATTCCGAGCAGCTCCCGGGGTGCGCACACGCTTCTGGGTCAGGACACGAGGGCTGGCCTGGAGAGCGAAGGAAGCAGGAGGGTGGGGCACGTCCCTCCAGGCCCCAGCGACGGCTCTGGCTTGACAGGGTTGTCGCTGCCTTGCAGGGACCTTGATGCCCGGGCAAAGAGTGAGCGGTACCGCGCTCTCTTCCGGCTGCCCAAGGACGAGAAGCTGGACGGCCACACAGACTGCACCCTCTGGACCCCTTTTAACAAAATGCACATTTTGGGACAGATGTTCGTCTCCACAAACTACATCTGCTTTACCAGCAAGGCGGAGGACCTGTGCAGCCTCATCATCCCGCTCCGCGAGGTGAGTGCGGGGACGCAGGTGTCCGGGCAGTTGCACGATTCTCTCTGCGTGAATCCGGGGTCCGCCCCGGCACTGGGTGGCTTTGAGCCACAGGTATGAGAGCTGGAGACCCGGGGCGGCCCCCACCTCCTCTGCACTGGTGTCGTGCTCAGTGACCGTGGAGCTGCGGGGACTCTGCTTCTGAGCTAACTTGGGTTAAAGAAGAAGGGGGTTTATCATTCATTGGTGAGGCCTGGAAGCCAGGGGCTGACAACTCCTACGCTGCCATGCTGG
>NW_004567119.1:4942273-4943088 GCF_000260355.1 Condylura cristata | reverse complement strand
GGCGAGTCGCTGAGGCGTCGTAATAGTAGAGTCCGACCCCACTAACGGAAGAAGCAAAAGCTAATGTAATTTTTATTACCTTTATGGAAGGATAACCACGGTGGGGGGTGGGGGGCCCCCGTGGGCAGAGTGGGCCGGCCTGGTGCGAGGGGCCTTCGGGAGCTGAGTGAGGCTGAGGCTCGGTGGGGTCACGTGGGAAGGTGTCATCCGTGGAGGACCAGCGTTGCGTAGGCAAGAGCTGTTATGTAATTATTAAAGCCGAAGGCTGCGCCGTCCACCAGCGCCACCTCAGTAAAAACAGTAAAGAAACTGCGCATCCTCTGGGGGTTGGTTGTGCGTGTGTACACGTGGAGTGAGCACACCCGGAGGTGAGCAGGGGCACACAGGCGGGCTTCACACGCTGAATCGCAGTCATGATCTCCAGGGTCTTGTAGCCGCTTACAAGCAGGTTGTGGATCGTTGCTTTGGACGTAGTGGAAGAACATTGTTTGGTCCAAATAAAATCAAGTAAGCTGAAGTATTGACTGAAGCCTGTCAACATATTTGGCACAAGGAGACTCCAGGTGTCAAGACAGATGTGCAGGGTTGTTGCAGAATCGGGGAGGAGCCGGAGAAGTCACAGAGGCTGCAGAGCAGGAGCAACTGGATTACATTCCTCATGAGCTAGAGATTCCAGAAGCCTCTTTTTCTCCCCCTAAGCATAATTGACCTTGTAAATGTTTCCATATTGACGCCCAAGACTTGATTAAACACCAGACTGTTTTGTGACCTGTCGGAGACCAGCTCCAACTTTTGAGGTGTCTGGAGGCAACACA
>NW_004567119.1:4936586-4940668 GCF_000260355.1 Condylura cristata | reverse complement strand
GCACAGTCTGGCCGGCCCGAGAGGCTTCTGAGTCTGGGGGCGACGGTCTGCATTCACCTTGGAGGAATGTCACAAGCAAATGCCCCCGAACACGGGTTAGAGCTGACCCTATGCAGACAGCTTGAGGGGAGCGTGCAGGGGGGAGAGAACCCCAACTCTGACATAGTAGAGTCTACTGCTAATGAGCAATTATCTAGGGCCACCTTGGGGCTTTCTTCCTAAGGGGCTAAAGAGAAGTTTGAGTGCATTTAATCCTAGCACCCCAGGTACAAATGCTATTATTATAAACCACCAAAGAGGTGCCTTCAGCTCAGAGCTAATGTAGATGTCACCCCCTACTTTCTCTGGATGCGGTACACGGACAGACAGACAGACACACACACACACACATACACACACCTGCAGCCGGTGCAGGGTCGCCACTCAGCCGCCTGCACCTTGTCGGTCAGGAATGGGCCTTTAAAACTCCAGAGTGGTTGGAGGTGAAAGCCGCGGCGTTTGGAGCCTCCTATCCTGAAGCTTGGTGAAAGGAACCAGCCTCGGTGCCTTCGTCTCACGAGGGTGCTGTCCGTGATGGGCCTCGCTCTGGGCTCCATGAACCTTTAACGAACGTCCAAGGGCCCCTTCCGGCCGGGCCCCTCGGTCTGGGCTCTGGGCGTGCTGCCGGGCTTGGGTGGACTGGCGTGGGGTCTCGCGCCGTGCCCCTGGTCTCCACCTAAGATGCCCAAGCACCTCTCCATGCCCACCAACGTCTCCAGGGAGTAAATAAAGCATCTCCCAGGTGAGAGCTAACGATTGGGAAAGACCAGGACGACGCCGACGTCCGGTAAGAGCTCAGTTTGATTTGCCACAAACTGTTCTGTCTTATGGGACAGAATCGGAGAAGCGCCACTCGCCTCAGTAAGAGGTGGGTGGTGCCTGGGAAGCAGACGGTGCTCAGGGCAGCCGTGGGCCATCCGGGAAGTCAGGCTCTGCCTCCTGTTCCCTGCAGGTGACGATCGTGGAGAAGGCCGACAGCTCCAGCGTGCTGCCCAGCCCCCTGTCCATCAGCACCAGGAACAAGATGACCTTCCTCTTCGCCAACCTGAAAGACAGAGACTTCCTGGTGCAGAGGATCTCGGATTTCCTGCAGCAGACGACCTCCAGGATATACTCGGACCGAGAGCTGGCGGGGAGCTACAACAGCTCGGACGATGAGGTCGGTGCAGAGCCCGGGCGCTTCCCCTGTCCCTGGACAGTTGCTCTTTGACCTCTGCAGCCCAAAGTGAGCCACTACTGTGATGCTCTGAGCGACAGTTGGTTTACAGCTCAGGGAATTTGCATTTGGAGCATGCAGTTGAAGAAAGTAAGTGAAAGAAGTGTCCTGAAGATGTGCGCAGTGATGCTGGGTCAAAGGCAACCCTGGGGGGGGGGGACACGAAGGGCCCTAAGTAAGTCTCGTACCTGACGTGCTTCCAGTGGTGCGTGCATCTCCGTCCCTGGAGAACCAGGCCTCCCTGGCACAGATACCCCCGGAGCCTGGGGCCGGAACATCCGTGACCAGCTGCAATTCCTGGCAGCTCACACACGCTGTAGGCATGGTCGGCTCACGGGATGGCCCTGCCAGCTGCTGCAAGCCCCCGCAGCACTGTTGAGGTGCCACAGCTAGAGAGGAGGTGGAGGAGACGGTCCCTTCAGGAGCTGAATTCAGCCTTGATGCACTGTGGCTCCTCAGAAGACAGCCCAGGGTGCTGGCAGAAAACTTATTCCGACCCTCAGTTCTGAGCCGGCTGGGACGCAGGACGTGGGACCCCGGATGTGGGACCCCGCAGGACACGCCTGGCGCCACGCCCAGCCCTGGGGGCCCGGAGGGCGCATGCTCACCGCGTCCCTCGCCTGGCAGGTGTATTCTCGGCCCAGCAGCCTGGTGTCCGCCAGCCCCCAGAGGAGCGCGGGCTCCGAGGCCGACGGGGAGCGCCCCTTCAACCTGAACAGCGACAGCGTGCCCACGGCCACGCAGACGCTGATGACCATGTACCGGCGGCGGTCCCCCGAGGAGTTCAACCCCAAACTGGTGGGTGCCTGCGCCCCGCACGGCCGCGTCTGCCCTGTGCCCCGGGCTCTTTCCGGAAAGCAGCCGGGGCGCTCAGCTCACGTTCACGCTCACGGGGTGGGGTGGGGTCGGGGTGGGGGGAGCGAGGGCGCCGTCTGCGCCATTCGCGTGCCGGGGAGGCGCCCTCTGCGTTCCCTGGACGCCTCCTCAGACACACCCCGGGGTCCGGGGCACACCACAGACGCTGCTGCTGTTCGTATAGCTCGCGACGGAGCTGTCACGTGTCTCCAGGGTGCTTCGTTCACTCTTTCAGGCCAAAGAGTTTCTGAAGGAGCAAGCCTGGAAGATCCACTTCGCCGAGTACGGGCAGGGTGTCTGCATGTACCGCACGGAGAAGACGCGGGAGCTGGTGCTGAAGGGCATCCCCGAGAGCATGCGGGGCGAGCTCTGGCTGCTGCTGTCAGGTAGGGCGGGGCGCCCGGCCCCCGCTTCCTCAAGCGCGCACCCCACCCGGCCTGACGCGCCCTCCGGGCCAGGGCTGCTGGGCCGGTCCTCTCGCCCGCCCTGGTCACCTGCCTGTCTGTCCGCATGGGCCGTGGGGGCTTGGCGGCCTCTCCTTAGGAGGCCTTTAAATAGCTGCCCACTCTGGAGCTGCAGAGGGCGGTGGGGCGCCCTGCCCCACCCCCACGCCGAGCTCGCAGGCGCCCAGCTGTCTCTGGGCTCGGCTGTTACCCCGCCCCGTCCCTGGGGCGGGAGGGGCGCAGAGCCCTGGGCAGCACGCTGGGGGTGCAGGCCCAGGACAGGGCTCTCCTGAACCGTGGAAGTCTGGTCGGTTTTTAGCATCATGGACGCCAGGCGTGCAGCCGTCCCACCCACACCTGCAGACACTCCTTGCGTTCGCCAGAGAGTCAGCGCTCTTCATGCAGCTGACCCATGGACACCCCCCTGCGCCCCCTTCTCTTCTGGTGACCATGATTTTGTCCCTGTAATACGAGGGTATTGTGCACGTGGCTCATGTGTTTTCTTTATCTCCCCACAAGTGGGTGAGATCACATGTGCCGTCCTCATCAGACTTACTTCACTGTTGTCACCCCCGGGGCCGCCATCTTGCCGCCACAGCCGGTCTCATCTCTGCTTTAATGGCCGAGTCGCATCCCTGTGCGCATGTCCTGTCTTCCTTATCCGCTCATCTGTTGGCGGGCGCCCCGGGGAGGTCCCCAGTCTCGGCTGCTGCCAGTAATGCCACCGTGAATGTGGGGGAGCATAGGTCTCGTCAAGTTGATGTTTTGATACTCGTCAGAGAAATACCAGGAGTCATCCTCTCTTAGTTTTTTGAGGAAGCTTCACCCTGTTTCCATGGTGATTGCAGGACTTAACATCCCCCCCAGCAGTGCACCGCGGTCTCCGGGCCGCATCCAGCCCTGCACGTGCTTCCTGTCCCCGTGACAGTGGGCTCCGACCCGCCGACACGGCGTCTCTCGGTATCTCCCAGGAGCCATCAACGAGAAGGCCACGCACCCTGGGTACTACGCGGACCTGGTGGAGAAGTCCATGGGGAAGTACAACCTGGCCACCGAGGAGATTGAGCGGGATTTACACCGGTCCCTCCCGGAACACCCGGCCTTCCAGAACGAGATGGGCATCGCCGCTCTGAGGAGGGTCTTAACCGCTTATGCTTTTCGAAATCCCAACATAGGGTACTGCCAGGTGAATGTCACGGGCGGTTCACACTTTGCACAATCATCGTCCTAGCCGGCAGTAGCGGGAGAGCGGCTCTGTGGCCATCCTAACACTGCTGTGCAGCCACGCGGCCGGCGAGTCTGTGTGCGGTGACCAGCTTGGTAGGGCACTTAGACATCCTGCGTGATTCATGCCTAACGGCACCCGCACACCACATACAGTGGGACCTCTGGGCTGTGACAGCCAGCGGCCCCTGGCAGTGTTGCAGCCTCCGTGGGCAGCAAAACCTCCTGGGCTGAGAACCGCCGCGCTGCATGGGGCCGGGACACCAGGTGCCTTCCTGAGGCCACCGCCACGGAGAGCAGGCCTG
>NW_004567119.1:4921043-4935936 GCF_000260355.1 Condylura cristata | reverse complement strand
AGCGGGCGGGTCAGGAGAGGTCTGCCGCGCCATGTGGTCACCTCCGGGGCAGGCGGGAATCGAACTCATGCGGAAGCGGTTTTAGATTCTCAGTGCTGTGCTTTAACCCGCTGCGCCACCAGGGAGGGCCTACCACCTGTAACTTTTATCTATTTGTTAGCACTTAGTTAAATATACCCCCAAATCGATAAATTAATCTTTACATCCTCATTCTCCCTCTCCGGCACCAGCATCTAAATCCTATGATACTTGTCCCCGGGGGTCCCCCTCCGTTGAGTCCTGTTACAGGTGGTCAGAACTGGCCTTGTGGAATGACTAAGCAGCGGCCTGTGACCATCAGCACCAGCTAGAGCCAGCAGGCTTCTCCGCAAGTGGGACTTTAATGACTTCACTTGGGAAAATACCAAGTCAGACGTAGAAGGCACCTATTAGCGCAAAGTTCTTGGTTGACATTTATTATTGTAGACGTCTGATGAACAGTTACTGTTCCTACAATATCAAACAAAGTCCAGGAGCTAGTTGGCTTCTACAATAGTGGTGTTCACTTTCATCTTTTGATCTTCATCTTTTTAATTAAGAGGACTGTTGAAGTAGTTGAGCCTTGAGTGGTTAGGAGCTAGCTGATATTATCGTTTAATAAAGTAGTCACGTTAGAAGTTCAGTCACTGTTACCATCACGCTATTCTCCTCCAGATGCAGTCGTGGGTGCTGGGTCCACCTTTGAAAGGCCTCTTTGTCCTCTGAATGAGCCTCAAGCCACAGGTATTTGGTTAGAGAAACATAGTGGAGGGTTAAAAAGAAAAGATTTACTTCACTGAGTTGAGGATTAAAACATCCAGTTTCAGGCAGGTTAAAAGCTTTGCCAGACAGTCTGTGGGCAAAGTTTGAGCCTTAGCCTGGAGGCAGAGTTCAGCTCCTGGTGACTCTAGGGCTTCAGGAAGACCCTAATAGTTACAAGCTCAGAATGAAGAGGTTTTCCATCTTTAAAACATTATAAACGAGGCAAAACTCAGGAGGATGTGTGTGTGTGGCTTGCGACACCTTTCTGTATTTATCCGTCCGCCCTTCTGCAGAAGCTTACTGCCTCCGTGGGGCAAGTTCGGCCATCTTGTTTGGGTTAAGGACACGTCTTATAAGTGAAGGCTGACTTGGGGACTTCCTCTTTCACTTGTTTCAGGCCATGAATATTGTCACGTCAGTGCTGCTGCTCTATGCCAAGGAGGAGGAGGCCTTCTGGCTGCTGGTGGCGCTGTGCGAGCGCATGCTTCCCGACTACTACAACACCAGAGTCGTGGGTAGGTGGGGCACCGCCCCCGACGGCCCGCCTCGCCGGGCGCGCTTCCGGAGCCCCAATACCAGCTGACACCACTCCCAGTCCCCACTGGGGTTCCAGACTGTCCCACTTGTCCAAAGTGGGAAAGCACGGTGTCGCCCGAGATGAGCGTCTCAGTGATCTGAGATAGCTTATGAGACGCTCCAAGTGAGGAGTCAGCAGATTTCACCGCGCGACTGTTCCAGCAGCTGTTTGAGTTCGGTTTACATAGCAAGGAACCATAAGGCCCCGATCTCAGAAATGGCATCGTTTGAGGGGGGCTGGGGGCGATGGCAGCCTCTGGCTTTCATCTGTAGATTCAGAGCTTTCAGTTGCCAGAGTCGACCACGGATGCGTTGGTGCTCTCTGTTCCCGGAGGAAGGCAGCTGCCAGGGCCTGCTCAGGGCCTGAGTTCTAGAGAAGGCAGAGGCCCGTGGGGGCGCCCGGGGGGAGGCCCGTGGGGGGCAGGCTGACCCCTCCCCCCTCCCGTGCCACAGGTGCCCTGGTGGACCAGGGCGTGTTCGAGGAGCTGGCGCGAGACCACGTCCCGCAGCTGTATGACTGCATGCAGGACCTGGGCGTCATCTCCACCATCTCCCTGTCCTGGTTCCTCACCCTGTTCCTCAGCGTGATGCCCTTCGAGAGCGCGGTCGTGGTCGTCGACTGCTTCTTCTATGAAGGAATCAAAGTGATTTTCCAGCTGGCTCTGGCCGTGCTGGATGCCAACGTGGACAAGCTGCTGAACTGCAAGGACGACGGGGAGGCCATGACCGTCCTGGGCAGGTGGGGCGCAGCCCCCCTCTGAGGCCTTTTGGGGTCTCCCCGTGTGCTCAGCCCACCTTCCTTGCGGGTTCCTGGGCTGGTGGGCATGATGATGCCCACTTCTTGCGAGCCTGGGGATGTAGTCTCACGTGCCACATCGTTAGAGGCTAAAGGACTTTCGTCCCGATCTGAAGGCAATTCTCCCTTTGGTTGTAAAGCGCGGGGTTGGCAGGAGCTGGCCGGGATCGGCAGGGAGGGCTCAGGCCCGCCTCCGTGACTGCGGTCCGCACCCCGGTCTCCAGGTATCTGGACAGCGTGACCAACAAAGACAGCACGCTGCCGCCCATCCCCCACCTGCACTCCCTGCTCAGCGACGACGTGGAGCCCTACCCCGAGGTGGACATCTTCAGGCTCATCAGAACCTCCTACGAGGTGGGTCCGCTTCCCGGCCGAGGGGGGGCTCTCGGGCCGGCCGCGTCCACGCGCTGCATGGCCACCTCTCGGGGTGCTGCTTGCTCTTGCTTTCTGAGAGACGGTGTCCAGGACGAGCAGCTGCAGGTCCAGAGCCGGACGCTCGGTGAGGCCCAAGGCTCTGGGCCAGGCACCGCGCGGATGGCAGGCGAGCGCTGGCCTGCTGGCCGTGGCTGGCGCCCGCTCTGTAGCCTGGTCAAGTAGGAGCAGAGTCAACGCAGGCGGGTTTAGGAGGGCTGTTGGGAGCGGGCCTGGGGATCCCCCTTCTGTCCCCACCCAGGTCCTCGGGTCTCCTCCGAAGTAGACAAGACAGCCCTCTTCTGCCCGAGACACAGGGCTCCCGTCTGCCGTGCTAGGGAAGGGCCAGTGTCCTGGGGGTCCTCGTAAAGCAGGGCCGGGGGAGGACGCCTCCCGGCCCTCCAGGCCCAGGTCGAGCCCTGAATCCAGCACAGCAGGTTGCTGCGGGCCCCGTGTGTGCTTATGGGCCGCCAGGACGCCATGCCCGCAACATCACCCTTCCTCCATTTCTTACTCCTTGTTCGCCAACTTTCACAGAAGGGGCCGTGGAGAAAAGGAGGGGAGCAGGGCGCTCGGCCGGCGCGCCCGGCCCCTCCCGCCCAGGTCTTCTGGGTGAGACCGTTGATTTGTGGGAGACTCGTTCATGTGCTGAGTGTAGTCCGTCCACCAGCACACCTGCGAGCGTCCTGTTTTGTGGGTGTTGAGCGGCTTTGACGCAGAGTTCCTGCGAGGACACGGGTGACTCCAGGGTGCCTGCTCCTGTGACAGGAAGCCCTCGGGTCCGCACTGTGTCTCGCTCCTGCAGACGCAGCCCCGCCCCGCCCCGAGTGCCATAGCAGACCCCTCAGAAATGCCCGCTTGCTCCTTTCCAGAAATTTGGAACCATCCGGGCAGATCTGATCGAGCACATGCGGTTCAAGCAGAGGCTGAAGGTGATCCAGACGCTGGAGGACACCACGAAGCGCAACGTGGTGAGTCCAGAGGAGCGGCTGCTCGCCCTCCTCCCGCCACGCCTGCCCCAGTCAGACTGGACAGACGGATAGAAAAGAAGAAGAAAATCAGGGACTTTCTGATCGGGCACCGCTGAGTTTGTGAAATGCATCGTGTTTGCTGTCCGCAGGTGCGGACCATTGTGACAGAAACTTCCTTTTCCATCGACGAGCTAGAAGAACTGTACGCCCTTTTCAAGGTGAGCTTTGAAGTAGGTTTGTGTAGATGCAGGAGGGTGAGCTCAGGTTAATGATCCAATTTTTGTTTTCGTCTGGCTGTTAAGGAATCGCTTACCTCAGCACACCCAGCAGGAGGCTGGGGCTCAGGCACACAGTGGAGAGCTCAGTGCAGAAACAAACGCTGCAGGTCATTGGAGTCGACGTTGCGCGCTCTCCCACTCCAGTCTTTGCAGCTGTTTCCTGGGAAAACGTCCCTTTACTACTCCCATTGGAATGGTGTCAGTCGGGTCTAAATTCCGCCTGACGTTCTGGCAACTTGTAATTGCCCACGTTAGCCGTGCCCTGGGGTGCTTCCTCGCGCCGCCCCGCTGCTCAGGGGCTCGCTGGAGGGGCCCTCCGTGGGGGAGGTGGGTCGAGGCGGAAAACTCAAGCCCAGAGAGCAAGGAGTAGCCAGCCGCTGCCCCCAGAGGCCTGGCGGGCGGCCCCCCCGGGCCTTGCCACGCGAGTCCCCGACCGCCTCCCGCCTGTTCTGCAGGCCGAGCATCTGACCAGCTGCTACTGGGGCGGGAGCAGCAACGCGCTGGAGCGCCACGACCCCAGCCTGCCCTACCTGGAGCAGTACCGCGTCGACCTGGACCAGTTCAAGGGCATGTTTGCCCTGCTCTTCCCCTGGGCGTGTGGTGCCCACTCGGACGTGCTGGCCTCCCGCCTGTTCCAGCTGCTGGATGAAAACGGAGACTCTCTGATCAACTTCCGAGAGTTTGTCTCGGGGCTCAGTAAGGGCGTGGCGTTTCTGCATGAGCTTGAAGGGAAGCGTGGGCACCCCACCCGCAACGCCCTCCCTGCACCCGGGCTCCGCGCCGGGTTCCTGGGCAGAGGGCGCATGCGAGCGTCTGCGGGTGGATCGTTAACTGTTTCGCGTGACCGCTGCGATTAGATCGTGCCCTCTACGTTACAGGGGCCTCAGCGCTGGTAAAAGTCCGTTTTGTAGGAACATTTCGTAATGTTTAAAGAAAGGGTAGGGGGAAACCCGCCCTCTTTCAGTCTGTATGGAAGTCCTCTCTGCGTTGTGCCGGGAGAAAGCCCCATCCAGCACGCAAGCAGCACGGACGCCAGCCACACTCACTGCCGCACCTCACCCCTCCCCGCACTTCACCCCACACCTGTACCCCACACCTGCATCCCACGACTCTCTCACACAAGCATAAAGAGGAAAAACAAGAATGCGGGACAGGCTGCACACAGGCCGAGATGAATATATTTCACTCCGTTCCAGCTACTCCAACAAGGGAGATGCTCTCCCAGACCCTCAGGAGTGGGAAGGGAGGCAGGGCAGTGAGGACAGTGGGAGGCCCTGGGTCAGTCCCTCGAGGTCCCTCTGGGACTCGGCGGGCAGGTGGTGGCACGGGACTAGCGGGAGGTATAGCCAGCTGCGGCGGGCAGAGTCTCCAGACACGTCAGACGCCGTGAAGCAGCTGCTCGCCTGACAGGTGCTCTACTGTGAATGTCAGGGTGCACGTGCATGGAAGATGTGATGGGGGACGGTGCCTGGGGCTCCCTCGGGCTCCCTCGTCCCTGGGACCTGGGATTTGCCCCCAGTGATTGGCCCACCGTTGGCAGAGCAGTTACTGTGCAGGCCGGGTGAACTCTTCACCTGACGTCCCCACAGCGACTGCTCACGCCTGCCTACACGTCTTGGTGTTGGCTGGGGGGGGGGGAGGCTCTTCAGGGAGGGGTTGCTGCTCACAGGATGCATTCATGCTGGTGCTACCTGGTTTCAGGTGCTGCCTGCCATGGGGACCTCACGGAGAAACTCAAGCTGCTGTACAAGATGCACGTCTTGCCTGGTAAGCAGCGCGAAGGTAGCGTGAGTGTCTGGCGTGGCAGGGCCTGAGACATCTGCCTTGGGGAGCACCTTTGAGCCTCTGTTTGATTTACAAAACCGTTCACGAAGCACGAAGTGAGCAAGACTGCCCACGCCACTCCCGAGTGCGCAGTGCTGGTTCTGCAGGGAGCAGGCTGGGTCAGGCAGGTGTGAGCGGAATAGCAGGCCTGCAGGAGAACCCTAAGTGGCGCTGGCAGCCGGAGGAGCAGCGTGGAGGTGCGAGAGGGTGTAGGAGACTGAGCTGCTGAGTCTGGGGGACACTTACCACCATCAGAAGCAAGTGGGGACGGGGGTTCGGTTTCAAGTCCAGTTCTCAACAAGTGTGACCTCCCAGCTGGGATATATCTAGCAAACATCAAAAAAATGAGGAAGGTGGCCCACCCTGGTGGTGCAGCGGGTTAAAGCACAGTACTGAGAGACTAAAGCCACTTCCACATGAGTTCAGTTCCCGCCTGCCCCGGAGGTGACCACATGGCGCGGCAGACCTCTCCTGATCCGCCCGCTGCTCCCCTCAGCAGTGTACTTTGTCGATCTGCCTGTTCTGTTCCCCGCTCTGTCCCTGGTGAAGCCTCTCACCGCCCCTGAGCCTTTGGCCTGTACCCCAGTTCTGTATGCACAAATAAATAAATCTTTAAAAAAAAAAATGAGGAAGGGCAGCGATAAGATAAACCTGGATGATGGACGGATGGGGATGGGTGGGTGGGTGGATGCATAGAGGTGAGAATAATCTTCACAGCATACAATTTTCAAAAAATTGTGTCATCATTTCACAGAACATAGGAATATCCCAAAAGATGAGGTTTTGAAGGAACATACTGGGGGGGAGGAAAGAGGGAGGCACTGAAAGGAAGGTAGTTCGAAATGGGGTGAACCTGCTTTGGGGCCAGGAGGCACGTGCTGCCCAGCCCCCCAGCTGCCTGAGAAGCTGCAGTGCCGCTCCGGGTATGCACTGCCTTCCGGACGGGTGCCGCCATCACCTTCCTGGCCGCAGGGTGACCTTCCCTCCTCTCTCTAGAGCCCTCCTCTGACCAAGATGAGCCAGATTCCGCCTTCGAAGCAACTCAGTACTTCTTTGAAGACATCACCCCGGAGTGCACACACGGTAGGTGGCTGTACACGGCGCTCGCCTGGCGGAGAATCGACTGCCTGCGTCAAGGTGAAGATGGAAACACGGCGGAGAAGGGAGGGAGACCAGGCAGCGCCCTGCGACAGCCCTGAGGGCCCCCAGTGCACCCTGAGCCCCACTCCTGGACAAGAATTGGGGGAGGGGTGCCCTTCCCCCAGAGATAGGGTTGTCAGATAAAGCAGCGACAGCTAGTAACATCTGATGTCAGAAAGAAGTACATTCCGGGCCATCTTTGGGGCACACGCACAGCTCAAAAAATCACTTGCTCACCTCAGCTCTGAGGTGAACTCCCCGTGCCGGGCTCTCGGCCTCCGTGTGTCCTGTCACATTAGGCAGCTTTACCCAGAGGCAGTTTTTCTGCCACCAGAGCTCAGTGCCTGGCAATGTCATAAAGCATTTTCCTCCTCCTCCTGGCTGTTTCTGGCAGTGGTCGGACTGGACAGCAGGAGCAGGCACGGGGCAGACGACGGCTTTGTCACCGTCAGCCTGAAGCCGGACAGAGGTACAGCTTTGCGCTCTGTTTGCTTCCCTGTTGGCTCCATGCGTGTTTTTCAACCTTTGCCACTTGAGCTTTAATTCTTGACATTTGGGTTTTAGGGAAGAGAGCCAATTCTCAAGAAAATCGCAATTATCTGAGACTCTGGACGCCAGAAAATAAATCTAAATCAAAGAATGCAAAGGATTTACCCAAATTGAATCAGGCAAGTGCTGAACGGTCCAGTTCCTTCGCTTCAAACCTTGAGGGTCTGTTTCGCAGGCTGAGATGAGCGGAGTGCCTCACAGGGAATGGTGGCTTAGCTGCTTGGATTGATTTTACCAGGTTTTTGTAGATCAAAAATGCGCTTCACTGTAAGGACTTGGCCTCCTCAAAGAAATTGGCACCCAGGAATTACTCAATTTGGGGAGCACACACGTCTCGTCCTCATCATTAAATGATTGGGAACTAAAAGATGTGTGGGATGTTGTGAAGGCACAGGGCTCAGCTGTAAACACACCTGGCCTATTTTTTTCCCTGAGAGAGCTGGAAAGGTAACAAGGGAGGGAAAACAAAATCATGTTACCAGGATGAAGGGTCTGGTCTCCTACCAGGAACTGCTGACCTGACTGGGTGGTGGGAGAGAGGAGGCCTCTATCCAGCGATGCAGGCCCACGTCTTGAAGAGGGGTGTGGAGCAGAGCTGGCAGAGTGAGCCGGGGTGTGGGGCGGACCCTGGGGGAGGCCTGGGGCTGACGGAGAGCTCTCAGCAAAGGCTCAAACAGTGAGTGAAGGCACAGCCTTAATTGGAAGTGCTGGGTACCTAAGGATTTCATTCTTTCTGCTTGCATGGATGTTAGAGAATTTTCAAGTGGAAACCTCAATAAGAGACTTAAAAGATCACATCAACCCAAGCTACATTGGGGGATCTTTTAGGAGCCCTGATATTTGGTTTTTAATGGAATTAACATAGCAGTCTATCGTTATATGTTATAGGTGCTCATTGAGATGTACAAAAACATTAAGTTCAGTAAAAAGTTCGAATCTATCCTTCACCATGCCATTATTCACTTTTTCCCATTTTACCCACACTCCCCTGCCCCCAATTCACCAGTAATTGTTCATACAGCCCAAAAGTTTGTTTTTGTTTCATTTAGTTCATCTCTTTGTTTCCGTAGCTCCTAGAAGCAAAATTATATAGTGAGTTCTCTGCCTGGTTTCTGTTACTAAACATCATCCCTCCAGGCCCACCCGTGTTGCTGAAAATGGCAGGGTTTCATCTTTTTCATGGCTGAGTCATATTCCACTGTGTGTATATATATATATATATACCACGTCCATCTTATCCACTCATCTGTCCATGAGCACTTAGGTTGTCTCCAGTTCTTGGCTACTGTAGATGGTGCTGCGATGAAAATGAGGGTGCAAATATCCTCAAATTAGTATTTTTGTATTTTCTGGCTAAATACTCAGAAATGGGATAACTGGATCTTGTGGAATGTTTACTTTCAATTTATTGAGGAATAAATCACATGGTTTAAGGTCCGCTTCTCCCACCTCTGTGCTCCCCAGCCAAGGTCACGTTCTTTGTGTCCTCAGGGGCAGTTTATCGAACTGTGCAAGACCATGTATAACATGTTCAGCGAGGACCCCAACGAGCAAGAGCTGTACCACGCCACTGCCGCGGTGACCAGCCTCCTGCTGGAGATCGGAGAAGTGGGCAAGCTCTTCGCCCCCCAGCCGGCCAAGGAGAGCGGGGGGCCGTCCTGCCAGCAGGCCCTGCCCGGCATGCTCTTCCCCAAGAAGGGGCCAGGCCAGCCCTTCACGGTGGAGCCGGTGGAGGCCCTGGCGGCCGGCCTGGCGGGCGAGGGTGACGAGCCCTCCCTCGGGGGACAGATGGAGGACATTAAGCTGGAGGACTCCTCACCCCGGGATAACGGGGCCTGCTCGTCCATGCTCATCTCCGACGACGACACGAAAGACGACAGCTCCATGTCCTCCTACTCGGTGCTGAGCGCCGGCTCCCACGAGGAGGACAAGCTGCAGTGTGAGGACATCGGGGAGGACACGGTGCTGGTGCGCAGCGGCCAGGGCACCTCTGCGCTGCCCCGCAGCACCAGCCTGGACCGGGACTGGGCCATCACCTTCGAGCAGTTCCTGGCCTCGCTCCTGACCGAGCCCGCCCTGGTCAAGTACTTCGACAAGCCGGTGTGTATGATGGCCCGCATCACCAGTGCGAAGAACGTCCGCATGATGGGCAAGCCCCTGGCCTCCGCCAGTGACTGCGAGATCTCCGCCCTGTCGGGCTGAGCCGCCCGGCGCGGGGCGGGGCCTTTTTTATGTTCTTGGGGGTGGGGGGCGCGGGGGTCTTTCTTTTAAATTAAATATTTATTAGTATTCGGCTTGAAGCCCAGTGTTTTCATAATATAATGCAATGAAAACTGTCGGAGAAACAGTTAAACACCCCGTGGGGCAGGGGCCCTCCGGCATAGCGTTCACTCCCGGCTCCAAAGCCAGGTGGCCCTCCCGACACGTGGCATCGGGCGCCTGAAGCTGGCTGTGGGCCTTAGACAGGCTGTAAAACGTAGTGCTCCGCTGGGCAAGGCCGCAGCCTGCAGTGTTGGGGCTTTGTCGATCAACTGCAGGGAAGCCAGAGGCCACAGGCCCAGCAATGTCCCCACGTGGGAAAGGCCACCTCCGCTGTGGTAACTCCTGCACCACTTTAAGGAGCATGGGAAATATTTTTTAAGATTTGAAAAATATTTCATAAATTCCTCTATTCAGAAATCATTAACCAGATGTCCCCCTTTAAGGGGGGGACCGTCAGAGTCCTAAACGATTAAGAGGGCAAGGTGATTTTTATGCGATGCCAGAACCACACTTTCACCGACCGATTCGGACAAAGGCCAGGCCCATTTTGCATTCAAAACTGTTCCAATGATTTGTATCAGCCACCAGAATTCAGTGGAAACCATGTTCTATCACACTCTCAATGTGGCAACAGAAGTGAAAAGGAGGCTCGGGATTTTTTTTTTTTTAAAGATGCTTCTGACATGGATTCTCAGCTTCTTGTTACTGCAAATAAAGCAAAAAATAAACCCATAAACTTTACCATTTCCATACTCTCTGTAGAGTCACGAAATCTTACTATATACCACATCTGAACATTGTTCCAGTCAAATCAATGTAGAGGTTGTGTAAACTGAAAAGAAGAAAAAAGCCTGCAAGATAACTGGGTGTTTTAAGCAGAACCTGTCACTTTCTATGAAAACTAGTCTGTTCTCTCTGATTCCCGAATGGATGTGAAACGGGAATAGCGCACCTGCACTTTGAATTCCTGCTTTTTTTAATTACTATTTTCATTTTATCTTTTACAAATGTTGATGGTGTGTTTGTCTTTTCCTTGAATTCGTAATCATGGTCATGTTTTCTTCGCTTTTTCAGAATATTCCTTTCAACACATCCCTTTATTTTATTATCCATTGTGTTCTTATCTTAGCTTTTGCTGCTGTTTTTTTTTTTTATTTTGTTTACAGAATGATTTTAAGCTGTCGAAGTAGTGTTAACCTCAGATAGGATAAATGTGAACCAATAAAATACATCAGATACTCAGATGTGACTTTTATCTCAGTGTTTGAGTTGCGATACATTATTTTTTTAACAACTTTTAACAGGAAATTCTGTTAAGCAATTATTTAACTAAATAAACACATTCTTATGGGCAAATATTTAGAGATAAGAAGTGGAATAGATAGTGATGTGTGTACTGACAGTAAGGAAGAGAATTTATCTTGTTTTACGTAAGCTGCGAAAGCCTGGACTCTTGTTTAATTTTTACTGGTGCGTCATGGGCCATGCCGTATGTATTTACTCGAGTTATTGGTCATTTACTCAACTGGACTCTAAGATTCTGACATATCCCAGCATGTGTTTCTACCTTTAAAGTCATTGAAAAATATCTCCAAAAATGACTGTGAAATCTGATCCTCATCCACGCTCCTTCACCAAAATCAAGATGGGCTTGGAGGGGAATAAGCTTGTGTGGAAAGTCACAGCCCCAGAAAAGGAGGAGGAGCCAGACCTCGCGCTGGCAGGCAGAAGGGGCCTGGATACTGCCTGGCTGAGGGCGCCGTCTGGGCAGTGCCAACATGGGTCTCGCGCTGCATGGCGCAGTGATGTTGCTGCACCCACCGCCGGTCTGGGCGCGGCTTGTGCAGGCTCCATCAGAGCACCTGAGCCTTCCAGCTGGCGACTCCCGCCAACTTTCTGAGACAAATAGTCTGCGAACTCGTCACCCTCTGCATTTTCAAGGAGCATTCCCTTGAGAAGATGCATGGCCCGGCCTGGGTGCCAGCGCTGGGTGCTGCCTTCCACAGCCTCCCTGTGGGTTTTCCTCTCTGACGTCATATTTGACTTGATGTTGCGATGTGCTCCCTACTCTGAGAGGCCACTGGCAGCCTGGCCCTGCGACGAGTGTCCACCCAGAGACATCCGTCCCCCCTGAAGGTGGTGGGTGGCTTCTTGGAGAACAACTTAAAGCGAAACGGGAGGAAGCCAGTCCTTGGACGTTTCTCAGCCCTAGCGGGGCTTCTCGGTGGTACCGTGCGTGACGTTAACGAAACCACATCATCCGGGCCCCAGGTGCCGTCAGGCATCGTAGATGTGCTCAGCGCTGGGCGGGGCACTGGCCTTGGGGAAATCCTCGGGGCGGGAAGACGCCAGTGGAGCCTGGACGCTGGGAAGTGACTGGGCCCGGGACACCTCGGGTCCCGCCGCGCAGTCAGCGTGGTTTGGGGTCATGAGCAGGAGGGGCCTGGACGAGCCACGCGGAGCCGGTCAGCGAGGGGTGCAGCGCCTGGGTGGCCGGCCCCCCTCGTGCTCCTGTCACAGCCTCCGCTCGGTCCCCGAGTGCCGCTCAGCCCCCTGGGTCCGCGGGGGCCTGGCCTCTGAGAGGCGGTGTCGGGGGCGCAGCGCCCCTGGGGCCCCGTGACGGACACGCACGGGCGCCGGCACGGGGCAGCTGGGCAGGACCCGGGTTCCCGCTCCCCACCTGCCGTCTGGCTCCTGGTTACAGCGTTTGTCAGTTCGTGGGGGCCGGGAAAGAGCAGCGGGTGACGCGGGAGCACAACGCGCTTCGCGTTTTGAAACGGCTCTTACGTAATAGTCAGCCCTGCGTCTTCTCTTCTGTTCAGAGTGTTCTTGGCGTCTAATTATTTACAAGGGATTTTAGAGATCGAATCGGAGGACGCACGGACGGCTGGGGCTTCCTTACTCCGACTCCCACCCGCACTGGCCCGGGCCGCCACCTGCCCTCCCTCGCCGCCACCTGCCCTCCCTCGCGGCCACCTGCCCTCGCCCTTCACCGCGAGCCGGCGCTGAGGCCCTCGATCCTGCAGGGTGTTCGGAATATTCGCAGGACCAAGAGTCAGCTAGATGGACGCCAGCTTCCTGGGGCCCGGCTGGAGAAAATCTTCTGAGTCCTAAAATCTGAGTCCTAGTGAACTCACCTCATGAGTATGTGCCACTTTAGGCAGCAAACGCACCATCGCGGGGCGAAGGTCCTGGCCCACGGGGCTGTTTGTATTGGGCGGGGAAGAGCGGAGAGGGAGGTGAGATGGGAAGACGGTGTCCAGGCTAGCAACGTGGACACTTTCACAAAAAAAAAAAAAAAAGGGAAAACCAGAGAAGACAAAACAGCCCCGCGGGCGGCGAGAGGTGAGCGCACTCCGGGTACTGGGGCTGGCTCCCTTCTGCCCCGCGTCTGCGCTCTCTGCCTGGAAGGGCGTCTCGGGGCTTTGCGGGGGCCAGACCGGCGTCCCCCGTCCTTGCCTTACCCCGGGACGTCAGCCCTGCGTGGTCTCCGGGACGCCGATGTCTCCCAGGTTCCTTTTTCTCTAACAAAACCCTCTGCCCACTTGCCTGGGCTGCCTCCCCTTGCCACGGGTTTCTTTTGAATGTGTCTTCCAACTGTCGTCGTCTTGTTTTCTACCCAGGGTGTGATTTCCAGGGTGTGATTTCCATGAGGTCAGATCTGTTACTTTTTACATCTGGCTCCTGGTATTCTCTGGCTCCGACGTGTCATTCCCTAGGCACTAGGGAAGGCATCGGGTCGAGACCGAGCAGCTTTCTCAGCCTCCTTCCCCTGAAGCCCAGAGTTCACACCCTCACTCGAGGGCGGTGGCTTTCCGCAGGAGAGCGGCGGGCCACTGCACATGTTTATTTTCTCTGCTGAGAAGGTCGCCACAGTAGCCTGTCAATGGGAGGTGCATTTTTTTTAATGCTTTATTTATTTATACAGAACTGGGAGGCCAGAGTTGTGGAAGTAAGAGGCTTCACCAGAGACAGAGCGGGGAGCAGAACAGGCAGATGTACTGAAATACACTGCTGAGGGGAGCAGCAGGCGGTCAGGAGAGGCCTGCCTCGGGGATGGAACTCATGCTGCAGGGGCTTTCTCTTCTCAGTGCTGTGCTGTAACCCGCTGCGCCACCTAAGGGCCGCCCTGAGTTGTCACTGAGCAGAGAGCAGCTGGTCCTGCGTCTCAGGAAACCTAGTTCCAGTCTACCCCTCTGCGCCCCACCAGGGGGCAGTGCCGGGCTGGGCACGTTCCCGGATGGGTTTGCTGCCCGCCACTAATGTCAAATGCATGATGTCGACCAACATCTGAGCAGGCCCCAGTTTGGCCTTATTATTCACCTCATGACAGGGGGCACCTGGATTTAAAGCCTGATGCCTAGGACAGGCCTGGCTGGTGGGTAGTATCTGGTGACCCGCAACCTGACCAGATGTGGGGACTCTGAGACATTCTCTGGACTCGCAAGACACGTCCACCTGCTGCAGAGAGACCTCGCAACCATGTGCAGGCAAGGCCGGAGCCTGTGCTCCTCACACTTACCCTGCCCTGGACTGGAGACACCCCAGGAGCCAAGGAGCCCGGGAGACTGGAGTCCCATCTGGGCATCTGAGTTTTTATCTTCTGGAAACCAGAGGGACACCTTCTGCTAAGTGGAGCAGCTGGGTTTGGGCCAAGCATCTGTGGTCTTACCCTGAGCTCCCCTGGTGTCGGTCCAAGCCTGCCTCTCTGTCCTCAGGGACACGAGATAACTTTTGCTGCTGGCCTGTTCTGCAGCCCCAGCATTATTGGGGCTGCGAGGGACCTGCCTTACAGGCCTCCTGCAGCCAGAGGCCTGGCGTGAGATGGACATGGCCAGGCCCACGCTCCGCTGGGCTGTTCGGTGGGAATGGTGGCCGAGTTGTTGTTCTGCCCATGTGTGGCAAACCCATGTTCACAGAATAACACTTTAATATGTGGAAGATCTCAAGAGCCCCTGCAAGCTCCCCATCTCACAGTGGGGGCCACAGAGCCAGCCCCTGGTGTAGCCGCCAACAGACGTGAGTTTGGGACACTTTGCAGCTTATCGAGATATCTGTCAGGCACGAGCGGTAACGTTCTTTTGAGGACTGGCAGCAGCCTGTGATGCTCTTCCACGCGGCCCTGACGGTCCCACGCTGGCTTCCCTCTGGCAGGATGTCACGTGCCCAGGGCTCCTGAGCCCGCACTGGACAGACAGGGCTATTGCCTGTCCTCTCCATGGCAACAGGCCACTGCAGCCCCAGGAGACATCTGGGTCCTTTGCTAATGGACATGGAAACTTCTGCTTCTCACCATTTACAGTAAA
>NW_004567119.1:4897660-4920739 GCF_000260355.1 Condylura cristata | reverse complement strand
GCTGCGCCACCAGGGAGGGCCCATCAAATCTTATGTTAAAGTGATGATGATAAGACAAAGTCAATTGGGCACAGGGCAGACAACTGACCAGTGCAGCGGGAAAAAGAGGCACTGGGGAGCAGACGTGTGCACAGAACGTCCGATTCCCAAGGAAGGTTGCAGTGGAGAGTGCAGGAGAGAGGATGGCTCCTCACACATGGCGTCATGCCTTGACCCTTTCGTCAAGGGCAGCGGTGGTGGCGCTGATTCACAAGTCCAAGTGGAAATCCCAAAAGGATTTTTTAAACTGAGCCACAGTTGCCACACCGTGCCGCCCACTTTCCATTCTCCCCACTGAGATTCAGCAACACTGGCAGCGCCTTCTGCCCCCCGGGACGCAGATACAGCCAGGGCGCACGGAGGCCCGGGGTCACAGCAAGTCTGGTCCGGCAAGGTCAGTGGGGCCAGGAGGTAAGCGAGTGACTTCCAGGGAGCCCGGGAGAGAAGTTGGAACTGCACAGGTTTCTCAGGGGAAGCAGTCAGGGCCCAGGCAGACAGCTTGCAAGCAAGGAAAGCCAGAGCCGGCGTGAAGCCTCTTTGTGGCGGCTGCCTGGACCTGCCTGTGGGGCTCACAGCCTCTGTGGGTGACCCCCAGCCTGAGACTCAACTTCTGCCCTGGGCTCCTTGGGAGTTGCTGGGCTTGGGGGGCAACGTAATGACAGTTTACTGTTTTAAATAATCTCAAAGATCCCAGTCCAAATTCCCCATCTCTCTTGAATTGATTCAAACCAAGAGGAAAAAACTAAGACTCAGAATGTTTCCGATTTACCCAGTTTTATGAGTGAATTTATATATGTATTCATAATAATTAACATGAAATGATTCCACATTCCCAAGTCTGAGTTCTTCCCTTTCTTCCTGCCGCGGTGATGGCAGACGCTACAGCTCATGAGCTTCTGTAGAACAGCAGCTCTGGGTCGTCAATTCCTGCAGCTCCCAAACTATGGAGACTTACGTTCTATAGTAGGAAAGTTTTAATTGGCATGTTAAGGACTGGCTGGAGTTTTAAAAGCTAAGTTTCTTTTTTTAGCTGATGATAATTAAAAACATAGATGATGAAGTATACAGGGGACAGATCTGTGTCCAAACGACACAGAGACCAAGTGGGTGTGACCACTGCCAGGAGCTGGTGCCACGGCTCCCTGACACAGACACGGGCGCCACGATTCCCTGACACAGCCACGGCCACCACGGCTCCCTGACACAGCCACGGGCGCCACGATTCCTTGACACAGCCACGGGTGCCACGATTCCCTGACACAGCCACGGGTGCCACGATTCCCTGACACAGCCACGGGCTCCACGGCTCCCTGACACAGCTATGGGCGCCATGGCTCCGTGACTGACACAGCCACGGGCACCACGATTCCTGGGCACAGCCACGGGTGCCACGATTCCTTGACACAGCCACAGGCACCACGGCTCCCTGACACAGCTATGGGTGCCATGGCTCCGTGACTGACACAGCCACGGGCACCACAATTCCTGGGCACAGCCACGGGTGCCACGATTCCTTGACACAGCCACGGGTGCCACGGCTCCCTGACACAGCCACAGGTGCCACGATTCCCTGGCAGAGCCACGCCAGGGCTGAGTGCCATATCTGGACAGCCAATGTAAGGAGCAAAGGGCACTCCGCTGACTTGCTGGCTGGGCCCAGTCAAGTCACTTATCCGCAGACGTGAGTCATTTCGAACCTATACTGCACTGCACACGCCCCACAGTGGGGCCAAGGGGCACGGGGCCCTGAGGTCTCCCCATCACTGGGCGGGGCGATGCAGAACACAGCATGGAACAAGCATTTCCCCCCTTTCCCTTTTTACAAGATTCCCTTATATTTCCCTAAGCATGGGGTCAGGAACACGGGGGCGGCTGCCTCCTGGGGCTTGGGGCGTTGGGAGGTGCTGGAGCTGAGAGGACGGTTCTCCGGGAGGCAGAAGTCACACGCTGAGGGCGCACGGTGTGATGTCACGCCCCTTGCTTGATCTTCTAGGTCCTGCTTCTCAGTGGGCGTTTCTGACTGCATTTGTTGGTTCAAAATCACAACTTTTTCTCTGCTGACGGCTCCTGCTCCACCTCCTTGTCTCCATCCACGCTGAGGACAGTTAGGCCTCCACATTGGGGTCGCCTAGCCTGAGGCACGGTGGGGGCCCCCAAAGCGATGAGCCTGGGCAAGGCAGCAGATGTGGTGTGAAGGGGAGAGTGGCTAGTTCACCTGCTGGCAGGTGAAGGAGGCAGAAGGGGCAGGCGGTGATCCCGCGCTCGGCGGGGAGGGGGAGCCCCTGACACCGCCCGGCAGACTGGGGGAGCCCGTTGATGAGCACGACCGCAGTGAGGGGCTCACGGGCTCAGCCCTCACAGAGACACCTTCGGTCCTGCAGAAAAGATGCCGTCACGAGGGTGGAGTCCTTATAAAAGGGAATTCTGGACACACACACACGCAGGACCCTGTGAGGGGAAGGCTGACCTCTAGACCCCGAATCACAGCCAAGCACCAAAGCTGGAGGAGAGGCAGGGACAGTCGCACAGCCGAGACCCTTCAGCCACTCGCCTCACTTTGTCCGTGTTGAAGCCCCTCGTCCTCCGAGAGGACAGGTCACAAACCACGGAGACCTGGCCTGCCGGGGAGGCGGCTCAGGTCCAGTCTCTGGTGTCCCACCGTGGCCAGTGCGTTGGTCCAGAAACTCCAATGAGCCTTGATTTAGCGACACGCATGGAGCCCTTCTCTGGGGGCCTGTCTTGGCTGTGCCGGCCGTGTGCCGGGCTGGCCTTGCTCCCCAAATCCCGGCCTCAGCCCCTGGCCCCCTCCTTCCTACCCACTTCTCAGGACTCGGCTCGGGCCCACCCTGTGGGTTCAGGAATTCTTCCTGTTGCTTCTCAGCCACCTGGTGTGTTTCTCACACTGCACAAAGCGTGTTCTGCAACCCCAAAGCCGCCTGTCCCCTCAGGCCTCAGCACAGGGCACGCAGTGGGCACTCAAGTGCTCACACAGTCAGACTCCCATGCTCTAGGCAAGTTCTCCAGCACTGGTGGGCCTGGGGAGGGCAGCCGCAGGGGGCCTGAGGGCGCTCCACGCAGAGCGAGCCAGGACTGGACAGAGAGGACACCTCAGGAGGACACAAGCCAGAACCCGGAGGGGAGCATGATGCAAAGGGGAGCTTCCGGTGACCAACCGCCAAAGGGGGGTCTCAGGGTGCAATTCAGCTGGGCAAAGTGACCCATACCCACCCCACCGCCCTGAGACCCAGTGGGCTGTGGGTGATAGGCAGCTAGTGGAAAGGAAGCTTTATTCTCTTTTTTCTGGATGTTTTTAAATTCTCTTGTCCAGGAGACTCAGCTTTTAAAAAGTCGGCAGCACCAATGTTTCCCAGTAACCCTTTAACCCTTTAACCACTCAAGGGGAAGGGGAAGGAGGGCGTTGCTGGGAATGTGAGCCCGCAAATACATGGGGACCTTTTCCAGTGTTTGGATACCCCAGATGCTGGCTCCCTGCCCTTCCCCCTCAAGACTCCCTGGGCGCAGCAATGGGGGAGACGCTGGATTCCCTTGGACAGGCAGGTGGGCGCCCCGTTTTGGCACCCCTAGCGTTTTGCTCCCATACCCAAACAACAAGGTGAGAGCAGGGAAGGTCGCCTCCCTCATCACCAGGCTGTGCACCGTGTGCCCATGGGGGCCGCAGTGAGTGTGCTCAGTCCCAGCACAGCCTCCAGGCTGCTGGCTCCACCCTGACCCCCTAGAGAGGTGCCTAAGCCCTGCAGACCTCAATGAGAACGCAGGGAGGTGACCTGAGCTGGCCTTTGCCCCTTCCCCCAGAGTCTGCCTCACCCTGGGGCTGCAATCCAGGACCTTTAGCCAAGTCCGCTGGGCCAGGCAGGACGCCCTGCCCCCAGCTCCCCTGTCCTGCCGTGGCAGGAGAGGGTCCTGGAGCTGGCTGTGACCTCTAACCTGCCAGCTGTGCCCTTGCCCGGGGCGGATCAGGGGCCACAGCTCTGGTGCGCAGTGGCCAGAGCCTGGGCCTCAGCCTGGGCGTGCCGGCGTCACCCTCTGGCTTCTGACCCCTCAGGAGCCAGGTGGGGGTCCAGTCTGCCTGCCCTACATCCTGGCCATGTCCCAGGCCACCCAGTCCTGGGCTGGGGCTCCCGGCGCCGAAGGGGCCTTTCACATCTTTCAGTAAAGCATTCAGCTCAATGCTCTGGGCCCCGCGGTCTGCAAAGGGTCTTCGCTTATGCGTCTGGAGTGTCTGCGCAGAGCCACTGCAGCCATCACGGTCCCCATTTTAAGGGCAAGAGAACATAAGGGTAAAGAGATGAAAATAAGTTACCTGAGGTCCCAGAAGGAACAGGCACAGTAAACCCAGGACCTTCTGACAAAATGCTGTTCCGAATGCCCAACCCAATGCCTGTGCCCTGCACCTGCCGCCAGGCCTCAGCACCCAGAAGAGCCTGGCCTCCGTGTCCGGTCACGCTGACTGGCCAGACGTCTGTTATGTTGTGTGAAATCTGTCTGTCTGTAGCTCCTTTCCCTTAACAGTATACATAACAGTAGCCTTTAAGTGTCGGAGGACAGCAATGTCCCTTCTCCAAGTCATTGCTTCCTCTTCTGTCTCTGGCTTCCCTTGGGCTTCAGTCTCTATAGATCTCACTCTCCAAGTCCCATAAATCCCCTTCCTGACCTCTTCCAGCACGTCTTTGAAATCACTGAAATTGAAATCAAGTAGGCTGAGCTTTAAAGAACATTGCATTCTTTGCAAGTTCCCTAGAGTGTATCCAAACCAAGTAATTCATGAGCAAGTGATTGTAAAGTTATTTACATGATTTATAAGAAGTGTGACTATTCCTAGTGAATCTTCAAAGCCTAGGAGAGTATCCTGTCATACATGTACTGGCAGAGAGTACCACACAGAGAGTACCACAGAGAGTATTCACACCTGTGGCTGAATTCACGCATCTGTGGTAGAGAAAGGAACAAGTGAACAAGCAAAACTAAACAAGGCAAATTCTTAGACTTGAAAAACTAGGGTGCTGGAGGGAAGGGGGGTGTAAACCAGGTTAAAGGGGTCAGGGGTATGATGAGGTGCACACTAGAGCTTTTCTGGAGAACGCGATGCAGTGTATACAGACACTAACTTGTAAGGAAGTGCACCTCACGCCTATCCAGTGTTAGAAACCAAGATCAAATATTTTGATACAAAATGAATGTGAATAAGTACAATGGAAAGGCACTGCCGTATCATGTGGAGACTGAGAGTGTGAGGGCCGAGTGTAGTATCCTAAATGTTCCACTCAGTGGCTGTGTGACCTAGGCGCAGTTGCTTACCTCCTCTGAACCTCTGAGCCTCTGATACACACAGTGAGACGACCATAGTTTACTCTCCAGAGTGCTCAATTTCCTAAACTGCTTAGAAGTGTCTGGCACTTCTACATGTTTGTGAACTGCTGGAGCTGATAGACCTGCCCTATGTGGTGGGGAACAGGTCCCCCGGGCGTGGCACAGGGAGGGAGGAGGTGGTCTGTTTAGTGAGGGTCACGCGGACAGAGCGTGCTCATTAAGTGAGGCGTCTGAGCTGAGGGGATACTCATCCACACTCAACCGGCTCATCAGCTCGGACAGAGTTTAAACAGGGGTCAGTACTGCATGGCCAGCAACCTAGTAGACATGGACAGTTTCTCCCTAACACGGAGCTTGGTGGCTGGGCTACACCGGGAACCCCACTCCTCTCCTCTGCCTGCTCTTTCCCTCTGGACCCTCGGCCAAGACTTTGCTTTATGACTTTTTTTTTTAAAGATTTGTTTATTTGTGCATACAGAACTGGGGTACAGGCCAGAGATGTGGAGGGTGAGAGACTTCACCAGAGACAGAGCGGGGAGCAGAACAGGCAGATCGACGAAGTCCACTGCTGAGGGGAGCAGCGGGCGGGTCAGGAGAGGTCTGCCGCGCCACCTGTCACCTCCGGGGCAGGCGGGAGTCGAACTCATGCGGAAGCGGCTTTAGCTTCTCAGTGCTGTGCTGTAACCCGCTGCGCCACCACGGAGGGCCTGCTTTATGACTTTTTGAATCCATTCCAGGTGACACCTCTGGGCCGCTGGTCTCACCCAGGGCTCAGGCCGGCCCAGATGTGCGCACCTGATCTTGGTCAAGGTGACACGGCCGCCAAGCTGCTGTCACACACACTAGACCATGTAAGCGCATTCCACATGGGATTTTCTTCATGTTTTGGCTCATTGTCTTAGGGACCATATGCAGAAGTGTCATCAGGCTCAACGCAGACAGTTCACTTTCCAAAAGAAGTGTGCAAATTTGTACCACCACCACCACAGATACAGCAATGCCATTAAGATGACTGGTGCTCAACAGCCACAGTTTGTAATTTCGGCATTCATAAACTATTTACATTTACAGTGCTACATTCGTAATGTATATGTTCCCATTGAAATAATTATGAAGCGGGGCCCTCCCTGGTGGCGCAGCGGGTTAAAGCGCAGCACTGAGAAGCGAAAGCCACTTCCACATGAGTTCGATCCCCGCCTGCCCCGGAGGTGACCACATGGCGCGGCAGACCTCTCCTGACCCGCCCGCTGCTCCCCTCAGCAGTGGACTTCGTCCATCTGCCTGTTCTGCTCCCCGCTCTGTCTCTGGTGAATCCTCTCACCCTCCGCATCTCTGGCCTGTACCCCAGTTCTATATGAATAAATAAAAATAATAATAATAAAAAAGAAATAATTATGAAGCGGGTCGGGACCGCATGGTAATTTAACAGGTGAAAGAGAGAATTGTTAGTGATCGCAACTATGTGTCCTGATTTTATGATGTTTGCCTTCTGTTTTTACTTAGCTTAGAAGTTTAATTACATACCTAGACGTTTATTTATCACTTATACATCATAAAGCTGAACAAATAGCATCTACTCTAAAATATCTGAAGTCCTAGAAGCATAGAAAAGGTTCTAAGCCTTTTGCTGTCCCTTATCTCATAACCTTCCTTCTTTGCTATCTGCCGTCCGCACACGGTGTCTAACTCGGGGTGACTCCTCCGGAGGCTGGTGGGGGGGAGCACAGGCTCTCAAACACAGCCCACAGGGGGACTGTGCCCAGGGGCCTGCGGCGGGCGAGGGGCTGCAGCATGCTGGGTTTCCGCAGCGGGGAGCAGGCTTGGGGCGCTCAGAGGCTCCGCCTGCGACCCAGCAGGTCGCCCTTGCTCGCAGTGACCTGTTCTTTGCCTCTTCGCTTCTTCTTTGTGCCAGAAGGGCAGAAAGCGGGTCTCTGGGGAAGCCACCCTCTCCCCTACTGCTCTCTCCAACCTGAGGCAAACTTTCCCCTACTTCCCAGCCCCTCTGAAGGGTGAGGTAACCTGCTCCTAGGAATCCAGAGTCACGCTCGGAAGCTTGAACTCCTGTGACCTCCTAGTCTCCTGTGACCTCCTAGTCTCCTGTGACCTCCTAGTCTCCTGTGACCTCCTAGTCTCCCCAACAAGGGGGTTGAGCTCTCTTTCTTCCTCGATGCTCAGCGGGGGCCTCGAGAGCATCCGGGGCTCGGTCCGCACTGTGCCAAACCCTACTCTCTCAGGAGCGGTGTCCTCTGGCGCAGATGGCCTCCCCTCAGGACCCTCTTCCTGCAGGTCGGCGGGCTCAGCCTCGCCTCTGCAGGCATCTTCTCCCCACCGGGGCAAGTGCTTGGACTCAGCCCTTCCGTCTGCTGACAGATCGGTCCCTTATTTCCTTCCTTTCCAGACGTTTTCCTCGCCACCCCCCACCCCGGCCCTCTGCCCATTGGTCCTAGTCTGCCTTTAGCCATCCTGCTGTTCCTTCAAAGAGCTACTGTGGTTACCTTTTCTAGTCCAAAGCCCAAAATTCCACCCCTGCCACTGCACCCATTCCTCACGTGCGTGCACTTTGCCCTTGGAGAAAGGGGCCGAGAGACAGACAGCCGGGCCCAGGTGCCCATGGCCAGCCTAGAACAGCTGCCTTCCCTTGTACCGCACAATTTACAGGTCACAGACTGGGGAGGGATGCTGGATGGTGACGATGCCCCCATGTGGATGGAAATGACTCTGGTCTGCCCCGGGGTCTCTCAGTTCTTATCTTGCATGGAGAGAATTCAGCATCACACCAGTTAGGGAGCAAAGCAAGAGATTTATTGATAATAAGAGGAAGGACAGGAAAGCTCTCTGAGCTCAGAGGAGTCTCGAGCAGACACCGAGAGGCAAGGAGCAGGTGTATAGTGGGCGGGAGTTGGGTCCGGCCATTGAGTGTCTCTGGCTGACTGGAGGGGGTGCGTGGGGTCTCCGAAGTTACCGAGTCTCCCGGCTCCTTGGCCCGCCTTCCTCGGTAGCCCTCGCGGCTTCAGCACTGTGTGACTGTGTTGGCTTCAGCACTGTGTGACTGTGTTGACCTTCCGAACATTTCATCTGTGGTTGGGTTGGGGGCACCCTGGCTCCAGCTGACTGTTTCTCAGTCAGGTTGCTACATGGGTGCCACACGGGAGCCTGGCTTGGGGCTTGAGGCACCCTGCTCCTGAATGACAACCTGTACCTCTTTCTAACTTCCTCATCCGGAATTACTGATGGTACTCACTGGTGAACAGGATTCCCTGAAGAGCCCAGGGTAGCTACTCCTGTGTCTACACCCTGCTGGGGATTGGGGGGGTGGTTGCCAGTGTCCACCAGGAGCCCCTCCAGCGCCCAGGGGTGGGGTGGGGTAGGGGGTCAGTTCACAGGGAAAGTTCATGGGAGCGCGAAGAGCTCGTGTCCACTCCTCCCCACGTAGCAAATCCACAGCACATCCTTGACTCGGGCTCAGAGGCCAGCACCCCCACCCCGCCCCCCACAGCCCAGTCACCCCACCAGAGCTGCTCTCCGAAGATGCGAGTGTCTAGCCCAGCAGTTTTTTCTGTGGTTTTGACCTTCTGGGGTTTCTTCTCTACACAGCCTTTTCTTGCCAAGGATTTGGAGATTCTTCTCTTGGGGCTCCCCTCTCACTCCGTGGGCCCTCTGACATGGGTCAGGCTGCCGCCCCAAAGGCCCCTGGCTTCTCTGAGAGGAACCTTCTTTCTTTCTCCTGTTTCCTGTGACTTCCCTCCCGAATACGGAGGGATTTTTAAGGCCCAGAAAGAACAAGATGAATACTTGAAACCCACCTTGAACCAGGACAGACGCTCCTCTGGGAGCAAACCCTGACACCCTGTGGGGTTTATCCCTGCAGGTGAGGTGCCAGACTGGGATCCCGATGGAGGCAGAGACCGGGTAAGAGGACAGCCCCAGCCCCAGAAGAGGTGGTCAAGGGTCCTGGGGCCCAAGCCTGCAGGTCCCTCCACTGTGCGCCCTGAGAAAGGGCTCAAGGGGGCCAGTGAGCCCTCCCCTGGGGTAGCTCCAGCCCTGCCTGCCTCCTAGGACAGTCAGTCCGCACTCGGCTCACCTCTGGGTCTTTGGACACTGAGACTTCACGCTGCCGTGGGGAAAGCAGGGCCTCCGTGCTGAGGAGTGACGCTGCCTTGGGGACCTGTTGTATGACTGCTAGCTCATTTGACAGCTCCCTCGCACACAGCGTTCTAAGGAAACACTTCATTTCTTCTAAAAGTTCGGAGAGTTCTTGGTTCCTGCCTGGGATTTTCCATCTGGGCTTGGTTGGAAAGGAGACAGGAGAAGTTAAAGGAGAGCAAAGGGGAGTCAGAGGCTGCAGGGTTCCCTCAGAGGCAGACTGGGGAGCACCCCGGTTTCCCCTCGGAGAGCTCCAGCCAGGCAGGGCTTTTGACCAGGATCGTGGAGAACTCGCTTGTTTCAGGGATTCCAGTGAATGCGAAGGTGGCAAGGGCTGCCCCCCTCCACCTGGAAATCAGCCTGGAGACCACTAGCTGCACCCTCAGGCTCTGGGGAGTGCAGGGCGGCTCAGCTCTGGGATGCACTGCTCAGATGCAGGTGGGAGGGACCCACCTCAGACCAGCCCCGCCCCCCCTGCGGCAATATAAGTGACCAGCTGGGGCTGGGAGCAGGGCATCTGGGCACCACGGCACCACGAGGTGCAGGACACTGACCCGCCTGCACTCTCCGTGGCAGCCAGCTTCCCTCAGGCCACCAGCCTGCAGCTCTGCAGAGGACCCCTCCCTGAAATTAGGCTACCCGGGGAGGAACTTCAGCCAAGAGGCAGGGAGGGAGGCGTTCACCTTGTGCAGCGGTGGTTTGTGCTGAGTGAAGATGGTCGCCTCCTCCACTGCCTCGGACCAGCCCGCCCCCACCATGCCGGTCAAGATCTTCTCTGCAGGGCTAGCTGCCTGCACAGCGGATGTGATCACTTTCCCGCTGGACACGGCCAAAGTCCGGCTCCAGGTAGGTGAGATGGGGAGCGGGGCCCCTGCTCTGAGAGCCCCTTAGACTTCCTTCCTGGCTCTGGTCTAACCACCCATCCCAGGGGCTGCTGGCCACCTCGGGTCTGGCTGGTCTCTGGGCTGATGTAGGGGAAAGGGCCAAGAAAAGGCTTGGGGAAGGCAGGAGAGAAACTGAAGGGCCACAGGGGTCAAAGAGAATGGCTTGACAGTGACTACTGCCAGACCCCCCAAATGTGAGGGTGCACAGAATGTTGAAGAGCTAAGGCTGTGGGAGTCTCTCCAGTTTGCAAGCAGGTGCTTTCTCCCTTCTTGTCAGATAGCAACACCTTCCCATCCTACTGCCTTAGGGGTTCTCCAGCATTATGGGGTGGAGAGGGGCTGGGGTTTTGCAAAGGGCTTTTAGTTTTCCCTTGGGTTTTTTTTTCTTGCTTTTGTTTTGGGGGGTTGGTTGGGGTTCCAGATACAGGTAGCTGATACTGACATTGAGTAGACACAGACACATACCCACAGACGCAGGTGTTGCCTGTATAGGTAGGTGTTTAGAGAGATGCTGAGTAGCAGCATAACATTGTGGGACAGGTTACAAATATCACTATCCAAACATATCGGCAGTAGGCAGGTGGATATATCATGGGTGTGGAGAGAAGGAGCGGGACAAATCTTACCTGAAGCTTTCTCCAGAGAGCGCAGAGGGCCCCCCGGTGATCCCTACTTGGTCCTCACTTCTCTCTCCCGTTTCTTCCCGTTTCCAGATTCAAGGCGAGACCCCGGTCTCCAGCGGCATCAGGTATAAAGGCGTCCTGGGCACCATCACCACCCTGATCAAGACGGAAGGGCCCATGAAGCTGTACAGCGGGCTGCCCGCCGGCATCCAGAGGCAGATCAGCTTTGCCTCTCTGAGGATTGGCCTCTATGACTCTGTGCAGGAGTTCTTCAGCTCGGGAACGGACGGTAGGTGCTGCCCCTGCGCCCACGCGGCCAGCCGCTCCGTCCAGGCACGGTCAGGAGGCTGGTGGCTGCCTGCCACCTCTGTGCTCGGGACCCCCCAGCCCCCAGTTCAGTCGGTGCTGGCTTGCTCTTCATGGGTTTCTATCTGTAAAAACCACCCAGCCAGTCTTGGAAATCTGGGGCCTTGAGACCCATCTGGAGAAGACGAAACCGCAAAGCGAGGTCTAGTCAGAGTCCAGGGCATGAGCTCGGTGGGGGACACCCCTGGCGTTTGCTCGGCACCCACCCACCGGGCACTGCGTGTGCCCTGAATCTGCCTCGCGCGGCTCTGGCCTGGGCACTGAGTCTTCACAAGCCTCCTGGGAATTTCTGTGTGCGACTGATTTGAGAACATTTGGTTTAAAGAGCACAAAGTCAGAAGTTTGAGGAGAAGGAAAGGAAAAGTCATGTTTCCTTTAATGGATTCTGGCGAAGTCTCGGGGCTGGGCAAGGCCAGAGAAGGAAAAGTGGACTTAAGTCCTGAGTTGTGTTAGAGGAAGAGGGAGGGGAAGCTGACCTCTCTTGGCTGTCGTGTGTGCCAAGGTCCAGCCCGTAGTTCACACGGCTCTGAGTGCTTCCTCTCAGCCTTTCTGTGGCTCAGGTCACCCCACCGGTGCGGTCCTGTCATTTTCATCTTTTGGCAAATGGCCGCAGTGCAGCACAGAGCAGTTTTATAACCAGCTGAGGTCACACAGCTGGAAGAGGACAGTGAAGGTTCAGACCCTGGCTCTGGCCACCTGGCTCTCGCCACTGCGCTCGCCTACCTGCCGCCACTTACCTGCCTGTGGTTCTGGGCATCATTCAGTCCTTACAGCCATCTGCGCAGGGCCACATGTTCCCCACTCTCCGCTGGAGGAGCTGAGTCTATCAGAAAGGGCCGACGCCACGGCCCCCAGTTAGCAGACGCCCACCGTGGCCCACCCATGCCAGCTCTCTACCCCTGGGCTGGGTAACTCGGGGTGATGTAACTTCACTGCCCAAGCTGTAGAGACTGAGGGAGCAGTGGGGAGACAGTAGAGGTCGGCTGTGCCATGAAGGTCACCTCCCCGACCGGGGACCAAACTCGCCCTGACGCGGCCACAGCTTGTCTCGGCGTCCAGCCCACGGCGCCACCAGGGAGGGCCCTGCAGACTTTTATTAAGTGGTATCGTTTTGAGAACATAAGCAAAGTTTTCCAAATTTCAAGTGAAAACCCCTTTTGGCTTCTTTCTTCTTGCCCTTGTCCCCCTCATAGCCTGGGCTAGTCTGAAACCACTTGAGCCCCTGCCCGGGTCCCCCCGAGCCCGTAGGCCCAACCAGCCTTGTTGCCCAGGGGGGCAGGGGCCGAGCTCCAGGACGATGGTGCCTCCCCGGAATTTGTTGTTGTTGCTACTGACAGTCTCTCTCTCCGGGTAGGCCCCCCCAGCCTGGGAAGCAAGATCTCAGCGGGGCTGACAACAGGCGGTGTGGCTGTGTTCATCGGGCAGCCCACGGAGGTGGCGAAGGTCAGGATGCAGGCCCAGAGCCACCTGCACGGCCTCAAGCCCCGCTACACCGGCACCTATAACGTCTACAGAGTCGTGGCCACGACGGAAGGCTTCCTGGGGCTCTGGAAAGGTAGCCGAGGCCAGGGGGAGTCCCGCAGGTACCGCCAACTGGCACCTTGTCACCAGCGGAGCTGGTGACACTGTCTTGTTTCCCAGGGACCAGTCTCAACCTGACAAGAAATGTGATCATCAACTGCACAGAGCTGGTGATGTATGACACGATGAAGGAGGCCCTTGTGAAGAACGACGTGCTGGCAGGTAACGGCGCTGCACTGTCCCCGCCAGCTCTGGTCACAGCTACAATTTCACCTTGGAGCGTCTCCAGCCCAGTCTTACTGAAGCCCTTAATTCTATTTTCCCTTGTTAAGGCATTCTGAATATTAGGTATCATTTTTAGGAAGTAGAAAATGACCCAAATCCTAAGTTTTGCTGCAACAGTTTTTTTTTTTTTTTTGGCAATAGAACAAAGTGCAACTGGATGAGGTCAGTGCTGTTCACAGGTGAAACCAGTTACAGGCCTCCGTTAGCATCCTGTAAATAGAATCTCGTGGATAGAATGCAGCAGGCGGGGCATCCCCCAGCTGTAGCCAGGGAGCTGGTGATCCGAGGTATACCAGAGGTCCCTCCAAATCACATTCGCAGAGATTCTAGAGACATGGAACTTCTCCCTGTTAGATCCCAAATATCTGGCTTGATGTTGCACCCTAAGGCCACAAAGAAAAAGCACAGGCGGTTTTCTTGGCACTTACAATCCATGATGCCGCAGCATGATGTTCTTCACCTTGTGAAGAGCAAGGTGCTAGCAGGTAACGGCGCTGGGCCGCCTTTCCCAGCCTAAGCCCAGCCTTCCTCGCTATGCCTTGTCTCTCTTTAAGACACGCGCGTAGCCCTCCTCCCACCCACAGACCCACCAGTCCGCGAGGCCCGGGAACGAGCGGCCCTGTCCATGCCTGAGGCTGACCTGTCTCTCTGCCGCCTTTTAGATGACGTGCCTTGCCACATGGTGTCAGCGCTCGTCGCCGGGTTTTGCACCACGGCGCTGGCTTCTCCTGTGGACGTGGTGAAGACAAGGTTCATCAACTCTCCCCCGGGACAGTACGCGCACGTGCACAGCTGCGCGCTGGCCATGCTCCACAAAGAGGGGCTGTCGGCTTTCTTCAAAGGGTACGGCCTGACTCCCGCTCTGCGGTTTTGAGCGCCCGGGGCCGGGGGGGGAACTGGGGGCGCAGCCCTGCTGACGTCTGGCCCCAGCCGGCCAGCCTTGGAGAGTGTGGCGAGAAGGTCCGCCTTCTTGGCCAGACATTTCTCCAACCCACTAATGCCACTGTGCCAGAAAATTACTGGGGGTATTCTCTCGACCGCGAGCAGACAGGTTCACTGGAAACCCATGACCTTGACCCTAGTTTGTTGGGAATACAGGACCACTTGCCTATGTGGAGGGAAAACTATGAAAAGAGAGGGAGGGAGGGATTGAGAGCTGGACCAAAACAAGGTTTGGTTTCCTCTGTTTTAATTTGCTCAGCTCCGGTTATCTGAAAACAAAAGTAGAGAGAAGTCATTGCCCCTGACCCAGAAAAGTGATGCTGAAAAGGATGTTTGGGGAATAGCTGCCCTCACGGGGACACCCATATTGTGTACTAGGTCACTTTCCCCTAAAGCAGCCTTATCCTGGAAAATACCTGCCTAACCGTCAGCTGATTTATGATTATAGGCAACAGCATGAAACTAAGGTAATAGAACACAGCGTCCTTTTTTAAAAGCCTCTTTTGACGTGCCTGTTGTTGAAAGATAATTTTGTAGCCAGATCGCCAGATTGAAGGGATGAAATCTCCTCCTACAGTATTTCATTGCTGCAAAGATGTGTTCAGAATTAAAGCCTGGTTCTGCAGCTTGGTGGATCCCCTAAACAAGCCCCACCCCAAAGAAGAAAAACAGAAAAACAGCACACTTAGCTCCTGGACAGAGAAAGGACAGACACGCCCAGCTCTACACGGACTCACTGGCCCCTCACCTGGTGCCCTGTGCTTTCGCTTTCACTTCCCCTTCCATCCCTACCTCCCAGTCAGAAAGCTGATAGAAACAGAAACTCGCTCCCCCCGCCCCCCCAAACCTGATGTGACGCACAAAGACCAGGCCAGGGCTCGCCAGGAGCAGGGAAGGGTGTGCTGGCCCTGTGGTCACGGGGGCGGTGCGCCGGGTGGGTGCTCCAGGCCGCACTGAGGGAGGCCGAGCGCCGTGCTCACCGCGGTCCCTGGAGCCGGCCGGCGGGAGACCGGCCTGTGCTAGGCAGCTGTAAGAATTCCCGCAGCCAAAGTGGAGTAACCCGCTGTCCACGTGTTTTTCTAGGTTCGTGCCTTCCTTCTTGCGGCTGGGCTCTTGGACTGTCATCATGTTCGTGTGCTTTGAGCAGCTGAAACGGGAGCTGATGAAGTCCAGGCAGACAGTGGACTGTGCCACATAACCACGCAACAGCAGGGCTTTGTGCCTCCACACTGATGCTGAAAATGCTGTCCACTTATTTCACCCTAAAAAGATAAATAAGTTCATAAGAAGAGAGTCTGGGGATTTTTTTTTTTTAAGAAAAAATAATACCTATTTCTTTTATGCTCCTTGTTTGAGGGAGAGGAAAGCAAAACACTTGGTATGTACCCAGCAAGTAGGGTCCAGATAAGTTGCTGTGTTTGATGGACCAATGGGGGGAGAGGGGGATGGAATCTGATGATAGAATATGAAGAACTTTAATGTGTTTTCAGTATAATTCAAAGTGATGGAAAAGTGGGTGAAATGCATTTTTATGAACATAAAAGTGAAGATACTATGTTTTCTTTTTTAACCCAGCTGTCAGTTACTACAGCCAATAAAGCATTGCTAATACCACTACGTCAGTCTTGCAGCTCCTCTCTCGGAAGGGAAGCGTTGATTGCCCTGAAGAGACTGGGGGGCTTTAGAATCAATGGGCACAATAAGTTTAAATGTTCCTAGTACAAATTTTAAAAGTTCAGTCTATTTTATGACAATAGCAACTTCAAACCCGACATGCCATATTCGAGACATTATTCATCCAGGAATCATGCATTCTCTGAGAATTACAGATGTTTGAGCTAACCGTCCTTCAGATAGCCAGAGGAGACTCCTGCTGAAAGGAAGACGAAGCTTCACACTTTAACATGTATGAAGTTGACAGTCTCCTTTTGGACAACAGGAAATGGGGCAGGAGGAAGGAAGCCTTTGTGAAGAACAAAGAAGAGACAGAAAATAACTGGCTGGAGCCAGAGTCAACATTTGGGGGTGAGGCCCTTGGTCTTTCGAGTGACTGAAGGTTCTGAGTTTCTGGTCACGTGGAGCTACTGGGGGCCAAGCCGGTTAGCTAAGTCTGTTTGCTGACTTGGCATGCTGGGTTGGAGCAACTCCATCTTGGGCCTGCAAAGTTGCCCTGACAGCTGTCAGATGTGGTGCAATTCTGTGTCATCGGCTCCACGCTCCACTTGCTGCTGTTTTTTCCCCTTAGATTTTATGAGGTCCCTTCAGGTTTATTTCCCTGTCACCTGTGAGGCAGCTGGGGCTTGTGGGATCCTGCATGCACCTCAGGGCACCCTGGCCTGACTGCCTCTGTCTCGTCTGTAGCTTTTAGGGTTCCTTCTGGCCTCCAGAGCCTCTTTGCCCAGCCGTGCACAGCACACTAGCAGAGCAAGGAAACAGCTCACCCTTGGGGCAGCGCTTGCCAAAGACTGCTGGGAGTTGGTGTGTAAGTATCAGCTCCCTTGACAGATCTCAAAGCGACCAAATTCCTGATACACAGGGCTGTTCTGCTTGATATGGGGATTATACAAAAGTGAATCTATGACCTACTGCAAAATTCACGGAAAAATTATAGTGCGGTATGAATTACTCCTATCCCTGTAAGGAGTGAGGTAGTAGCTTCTTTTTTTGTTCTCAGAACCAATTATTGAATAGCATCTTAAACAGGTAATCAGTAAAGGAGTTAAAAAGTGGGGGGAAACCATATTTCGATTTATAGTAACATGATTTAAAAGTTACAAAAGAAAACATGGTTTCATGACATACCAGCTTAAATTAGGATTAAATTGAGAAAGTATTAACAGAAAGCATATGGCAATTTCAACATGGATTTTATTTGCTCACAACATTCTGAACAAAATGATAGCACATTTCAACAGTTTATTTTACATAAGACCTCAATTGCTAGATCCAAAGTAGACAGAAATCTATTTCTTTACATTGCCAACCTGGGCTTTCCCTACTCTCATCCCCCCAAAAATAATCTATTGCTTCAACTGATTTGAATACCTTACTGGACAGACACAGGGTCGTCCTGGGAAGAGTGATATCGACATTGCCTCTCTCCTGCACTACTGAAGCAGGGGACAGCTCCCTTGTGATTTCTCCTAGACTTTTAACAATTTCATTGATCTTTGTTAAAAATTATTTGTGTAGAGATTCATAATAAGAAAATGGAAATGAAGCCTCCCCAGACTTGTTAGTGAGAATGTAGGTAAAACGTTTCTCCTGAGAAAACAGCTTCTGGTCCCCAGTCACTAAGTCCAGGAGGACAGTAAACCACTTTTCTCCAAGCCACACCTCTTCCTCCCACACCACTGTTAAGGGGCACGCTTCCCTGCTCTAGCAAAGGCAAAGGGCACCCCCTCACCCTCATGTAAGGCTTCTCCTTTGAGCAAACCTTTGACCAAGTTCTATTTCATTCAATGCAAAGAAGAGAAACAGCTCATAAGCAATCATGAATGCTGGGCTAAAAATGAAGAGAATGCATTCGCATACAGGAAAATACATAGAAATCCAAGTATCTGTAAAAGCAGGGGGAAATCAGGATAAACATTTTCAAGAAAAAGATTGTTTTCTAAACCGTGAACGGTGCCAGTAAGATACCATTAGATTTTACTCTTTCTAGCTGACTATATCACCGTATTTATACACAGAGGTTGGTCTGGGTTGGCTGAGAGTCCCAGATTTCCCCCAATTTTTTAAGGATTGTCTTTTGGACTATTCTTGTCAAGGGTATACTCTCTCCAGTCTGGCGTATTCAAAAATTCAAACAATGAATGATTCCCTTTTTTGAGGTAAAACAATTTCCTGCTACTTCAATTCTATCACTACTTTGGTATTTTATTAATTACTACAGACACATAAGACTTTAAATGTAGATTTTAAAGACTACATCAAGTTCTGACATATACACTGAAGCGAGGGGAGACAGGAAGTCAGACGCAGTTACGTTTCTTTTCTGACATGTCACCAGCACATGAAAGTTGCAGGTTTACAGTTGGTGACAGTGAGCTTGGCTTCCAGACTCTCTGAAAGTCTCTCCCGTGACTTCCAGATCCTCCAGATCCTAGCGCTCCTAGATTACACAAAATGGTTACTGAATATTTGGTGCAAAATCAGAATAATGTATTGTTCAAACAGGAGTTGAGTCAAACAATATATAATTGAGCAAACTTCCTAATGACATTTTTTAACATCACTAAAAAGATTTTTTTCTCCTTAAAGGGACAAATTCAGAGTATTTCCCCCTTATTTGAATTCTTCCCTTATTAAGTATACTAAAGTTTACATCAATTTAAGATCTCAAGGTTAAAACACAAAGGTAAGTATTTTCAGCATGAAAATGAAAAGATGAATAGAACCACTTTCCATGTGAGGGTGAAAACGAGATGACATGATCTTCTTGGCTAACACCCACTCCTCAGGGTTCTGCTACATTTCACAGAACTCCAGCAGAATGATGACAAAGCATTAAAAATTTTAAATGACAAAGCATTTAAAAGAACAACTTAAGATACCCCCAAGCTTGAGAAGTTCCCTAGAAGAGACCAATTTTTAAATTCTTATCATATTGAAAGTTGAACCACCATGATTATAATGAAAAAAAAAATCCAATTTAAAAAAGGTTTATCTTGTTGAGAAAGTAATAACTGTAATGATACACCAAATGTATGTGCCGTACAACATGGGTGTGTTACTTTCCAACTGGATATTCTTCTCTACTCTTCTCTTTGGCAAGTTTGAAGAGGTTTGTCAATCGATATGAACAAATACTTGAAAGTCTCAGGTCCGACATCACGGAAGAGCCAGTAGACATACTTGATGTTCACATACTAGAAGATGAGCGAAATACTGAGTTTCAGATCAAATCATGTCCGTGACAGGTCGGTCTCTGTAGGATCAAGGCAAACTTAATAATCAGATGACCCAATCTTTAAACTCTTAGCTTTGCTCAAAGTACCTGTGTCTAAGACACACAAAGGAGGAGCCGTTGAGTCTCATCACCGCACAATGTGCGGAGTCTCATCACCGTGACGGCACCTGCTGTCCTCCTGAGGTCTCAGAATAGAACTACATGACACGACATGTGCAGTCCTCAACACCAGCTACTTTAGAATCCCGCAGACTGTTAACTCAAAAAATACCATAAAGCCCATCCGTCCCCAGAACCTAGAACCAGCACCTGATCCAAGCAAGAGCAGCAAACACAACAGTAAGTTAAATAAACCAACGGTGTTTAACTCAGATTTTCAAAAAGCTTTATGCTTCTTGTTTAAGTTCAAAACAGAATTGAAAGAGCAAATGTCCTTTGCCGACAAGCAAGATTTTCTTAGTAACTCTATCTCATTTCACAAATATACCCAGGCAGAGAGGAGCCTCATAAAAGGCCCTCAGAACACAGTAAAGGTCTTTTACACAGCTGAGAGAAATAACTAACTACTGAAGATGAAAACTGTCTTCAAGCTCTAAAATAACATTTGACGTTAACGTGTGGTGCTGAAAAACCAAAAGCTGTCACTATTCTGCCACTCTCTTGTTACCTGTTGTGCTAAATAGTCAGAGAAGCTGAGAAGGAGTCCCGGTTCTTCGTCCGCCCTGGTATCTACCTAAGATCCAGTCTCAGGGAGCCACAGCCACATGGGACTGAGGTGCAAGCAAAGAAAAGCAGGAAGAACTATCCTTCCTGTCAATTAGCTGAGCAGTAAAGTGACACAAAGAAAAGACAAAACCAGAACTTACAAACAAAAACTCTTTAAAGAACTGAAAAGATACCACCAGCCTGCTAGCCATAACACATAGAAATGAAAACTGATTTTTACACATTTCAATAAACTGATTGAAGACAAATACCTGATTTTCCACTTTTACATGACCTGGGCTAAGTCCCAAGTTCCAATCTGCAGTTCCTGTGACTCTACAGAGGGCTCTTTGGAAGGACAAGGTTCTGTGGAGGACAGTGTATAAACACGTGTAAACACACACTGATTGTCCACTAGCTTTCTTCAATAGAATTTCTGAAATATTTTTGTAGGAAATTATACATAAGGAATGTAGTTGATCAGATAATTTCTATTACAACATATAAATTCTGTTGTGTGTGCAAAATGTGGTAGAAATAGAAGATACTCTGGATGATTCATGTCTTTAAAGTAAGTGATACATTATAATCCAGTAAGAGTCCTTTAATTTTTTCATGGAACTTCTCTCGATATATGTTGAAATACATAATGCTTTCTGGCTTTTCTTCAAACCAAAACTTGTCAAACTCATAGACAAGATAACCTGCAGTGGGAGAAAAATATAATATAAATATAATCACAAGAGTAAAATCACATCCATACCACCTCATTTCAAAAAGGTAAAACCATGTAGACAATTAGTATAAAAGGTCAGAAATCACCTTAAGCTAATAAAAACCTGAAAAAAAATTAAGAACTATTTTTGTATCAAATTAAATAGCAACTCAATAAAAGATTTAGTGTACACTTCCGATGAAACTCAAAAATCAACAAAATCCCTACAAAGTGGTAAAAACTTTCAAAACATATTTCGGGAATAGGAAAAAAGTTATTTCCAAAGACCCCTGAAACACAAAACTGAAAACAACAAGAGTCTATAATGAACAAAGTACAGGAAGGCTGTTGTTGCTTGATTGCTGAAAGCCAGCATTATTCTGACTTTTGTCAATGTGTTGCCAACACTGTCATTAAAATAAAAAAGAATAAAAACTCTAAAACAGCTGACTATTGTTGTTTACCATTATCGTCATGGCAGAGATAGCTAAGAGGCTGTACTGGGAAGCCAGTCACTAGGCTGCAGGTGTGCGGTGGGGACAGAAAGGCACAGCAAAGCCAGAGAGGCTGAGCAGCAGCTACCTGCGTGCCAGGGGCCCCAGCCGAGCGAGACCCGGACACCTTCCCTGGGGGGCTACAGCGGGGGACTGGCCCTTTGTGGTCTCACTAGTCTCCTGTCCCCACCAGTGTGCAAATGCCAAAGACACAAGAAGCTCAAGGAGAATGAGAAGCCTCAGGTGGCTGCATGGTGTGAGTCGGCAGCACCCTCGGGAGAGGGCTTCCCTTGATCAAACTTCAGGTTCACAAGCAGTGGCAGCAAAGGGGACCGGAGCAGCGTCACACTGCCTGCTTTGGCAAATGTCACGGGTGCCCTCCGCCTAGTGCCAGAAGGCCCAGCCCCAAGTCTGTCCTGACAAGAATAACAAGAAAGTCTTCAAAATTTCCTTGACTTGGCATTCTTGAACCAGGATTCAAAGTGAAATTTTCAGCAGACTGGAAAATGGAAGTCTACAGAAGAGCGGCAGGAATCTTCCACTCACACATGTCAAGAAGTGGCCTCCCTACATTTTTTAAACCAGAAACGAGAGCATTAAGTTCTCTCAGGGGCCCATCTTCCATGACTGCCAAGGACCCTGATAACAAAATGCACACAGAAGTTACATGCCAGCTAGAGCTGTCACATCATAGAGTCGACTTTCCTAGTGGCTTACGAGCACTCTTGAGCCATCTCGGGCTGCCTCACTCGAGCACTCACAGTAAAACTGGTGGAAGTGCTCCAGCGTTGGCGCTCCAGGAACGAAGTTGTAGAGGTGAGACTTGAGCGCTTCACTCTTCAGCAGGCTGTAGGCCATTTCTGTGAGGTTGATTCCAACTATTGCATAAGAATACCTAGGTCAGAAACATGACCTGTTATACCGGCCCACCAGAGAGCTCACAGAATAAATGTACAGTTAGGCAAGCGAGTCATTTGATTAGCCTGAATTGGAACTACTTTGATTTTTTTCTAACAGTACTGATTTTATGAAAACCTCTACTATTGGGGAAAAACAAATCAAATGCACTCTTAAACTGTTTTTAAAAGATGGTTGATTTTCTGGATTTAATCTAAGAAATAAAAAGAAATCTCTGATTACATCAATATCTAAGTCTGTACAAGAAAATTGGTTTTAAAAGATACACTAGAAAATCGGACATTTTCTTCTCCAATATCAGGATATTTATTTTTATATGTAATACTGTTATATTTTTTTAAAGATCAGGTATCACTGGGAATAGAAAAGTGAAAAAATAATGATAAAGCTAATAATGTTGCCTCAATTTGTGTTTCATTTCACAATACAAAGTTATTTTTCATTTTCATTTTCCCCTATCAAAGCTATATATACCTTTCCCCAAATCTGTTTCTCAAGAAAGGAAAAAGGGTTTATAAAGGTTTTCCCTTGTCTCCATTTTATAGATCAACTATAGCTTATGATAAAAATAAATTGAAATGTATAAAAATTGGTCATATGCAGTTTTAAGAATTGTGTAATATCCTTTACAACATTCTTGTTTGTTAAAATATTATTATGTTCTTTAAATTTTTTTTTTTTTTACTTTAGGTTTTTATTTTCGGTTCACAGCAAAACTGAGCAGACAGAACAGAAGACCCAAATTCCCTGCACCCCCACACATGCACAGCTTCCCCCTTTGCCAACCTCCCCAACACTGTGCATGTTTGTCAGTTAATGAAACGTGCACTAACATATCATAGCAACCCCAAATTCACAGTTGACCTTACGAAGGTTCATTCTTGATGCTATATGTTCTATGGGTTTGTAAAATGAGCTCATTAAAAAAAATGTTTTGGAAGACTTTCAACTGTAGATCATCAAACCAACTTGAATTTGAGCGCTTATGGTTTCTTTAGTATATCCAACTTACCCTAACTTAGGATGATTTGAACGGGAAAGAATCTGATGGGCCTCACTGGTATAATTTTCACTGAAATACCTAAGGAAAAAGTGTAAGAAAAATAATGAAATCAACATGTCTTTCAAATTAAAGAGCACCAAAAGCAACTTAAAAAGCTACTATCCAAAAGTAGATGACTGGATTAGAAAGATGTGGTACATA
>NW_004567119.1:4890157-4897165 GCF_000260355.1 Condylura cristata | reverse complement strand
AAAAAAAAAAAAAAGCTACTATCAAGATGAGAGTCCCAGTACCGCCACAAACATTGAGAAACCATCACAACCCCAACCCAAATCAGTGGTTTAGATGAATTGTCATTGATGGTGAAGAGTATTTTTATTCTTATCTCATCTGATATAGTTCCCAAATGGAATCAGAAACCCAAAAGAGAAAGACAAGAAGATAAACAGAGTAAGCGTGTATATAATTCCTTAGTCAGTATCCCAAGGGAGATCAAGAAGAGTCAGAAAAGGGAAGATATTGGTAAGTAAAGAAATCACACGTTCAAGTATATTTCCAATGTCTTGACATTATTGCCAGCACATTAGAAAATACTTTATAGCCCTGCAGCTATTAAAAATCAAGTAGTATAAAACAACTAGATCAAGTTCTATTAGAATTTAACCAAATTGAAGAATACATGAAACTTCATTTACAGAAGGAAAGAAAGTTTATTTCACTTACACAAGATTGATTAATCCAAGCATGCCCATGCCTCTGAAGTCTGTTTTGGGATCATCACCCTGGAAACCAATGTCAGCCCACTGCTTGGAGATTCTAGCCTTCAACTTTTTCGTGGGCATTAGAAGATTCCAAAGCTGTACAAACATGCTTTCATATTACAAATAACAGTGATGCTCTTAATTTACCAAGACATTCCCTCCTGTAGCTGCTGATGTCCCTCGTAAGCTGAATGCTTTCAATTAAACCATCTTTGCAGACAAATCATAGGTACAACAGGCATTCTATTCAGGGACTTTTAGATTATCCTTTAAAGATAAAGTGCAGCACACTTATTCCAATTTAAAAGGGTGATATAAAGAACAGATTTTGAAAAGCTAACAGATAAATAGAAATCTAAAACGAAATGCCTCTTCGCTAAGTAACCCACCTCTAGCAGACTGGGTCAAGTATTTCCTTGAAAAGAGCACAGAGTTAGATACCTGGGCTTTTTCTCAAACACTGTACATGTAAGTAGGCTCTGTCCTGAGAGGGGTGATTAGTCCCGGATCAGGAGGAGGACAACAGATCTGAACTAGGAAGGGGATCATGAAGAAGCAACACGGACAGTACTCCAACCCACAGGATTACATTTGTCCAAATTTTCAGTTTTAAAAGAAAAAAGTAACAGGAGTTGGTTCTAAGTAACTATATTCCTTCAGACTGAGGATTTAAGAACAGATGTCAAATATCAGATAGCAACAAACTTTAATCAAGGCAAAATAAATTTTAAAATTGAATCTTCGTTCTCTAAATGTGACACCATAAAACATCACATGAAACAGATTTATGGGAGCTGGTGAGCATCTGCAAACCAGAAACACTGCACCCCCATCTCACACCGTTGCAGGCACAGGTGAGTAAAGGACTCCTAATGAAAGGAGGATCTTGTTACCTAAAATAAAATGTGAAACCTGTGGCCTTACTTTAGGACAGTGTCAGGCTCTGGCCAATCCGTGGGTTTTCACTGGTCTTGTCTTTCACTAACACGGGGAATTTGCTCACAATGGTGTCTCCACGATTCTATCAGGGGGTTGATGACACCAATGAGAAGGTTCACTATTAGAGAATAGGCTGAAAAAAATGTTTAACTTATGGGAGTGATTCGTGTGTGTGTGGGCTGAGGGGAGGAACCTAAAGTTTCTGGATTCATATTATCGGGTTGACAAGATGTCCCTGTATAAGCTAATAACTTTCTCAATTAAAAGCAATAAATAAAATGTACTTGAATCTATTTTATTGATGCTTGTCAGAAAATTATCAAACAGTTAATAAACATCTTTCACCAATATAATAAAATTCTCTAGAGGACAAAGACATGGGAGGCTCTACTCACTGGCCTCAAGAGCTTGTGCAAGGCCGGCCTGGCTCAAGCCTGCGTCCTTTCCGCAGGGCCCCATAACTCCGAACACAGAAAACAAAATCTACCTTGAGAAGCAGCTCTTCATGCTGCAGGTTATCAGAATCATACGGCCTTTTCCTCACACTTTCCACATCCAAATAGAGCTGCTTGTAGCCAGTTATCTGCAGTAAGCACGCCTTCATGCAGATTTTAAAGCTGATAAAAAGTATTGAAAACAAATTATATTCTTATAACAATGAAGTGTCCCTCCCATTACTAGAGGCTCCTCAGTTGCGAAAACACATTCTCACTTGCAGTTTCATACAACAAATGTCAAGAGCTTGCACAAACACAAAACATTATACAAAGTACTGTGCAGACAAGACGGGAATGGCAACCTGCACCGCGGGATCTGTTCTCAGTTCATGTTTTCCTTGGGCAACTTCGTGCATTCGCAAATCTTTATTGCCAGATATCCTCAACAGGTTACCTCACTTCTCTCAGCACAACAGCCCTCTCCATGAACAAATGGGCTCTTCATCTAAATCCAATAACTCTGACTCTGTTGACAACACTAGTAACATTAGTTCCCCAAGGTAGAACCTTCTGAGCTCTGGTCTTTTAATACTATCAGAATATAAAAGGCCCCTTCTGCCTGGAAAGCATCCCTCAAGAGCAATTTCCCACTGCCCCTTATCTGTTTATGACTTTATCATCTCTTGCCTGTGCAACGCCGTCCCTAACTTTTCTTGGTTCTACCAATGACACAGACCCAGAGCCTGGACTCACATTGCTACAGGAGCCACAAGGCCTTCCTGGAGGAGGGCAGAGGAGACAAATTTGAAAGGACATGGTTATGGAAGTTAATGGACTCTGGGAAGCTAAGGCAGATTATCGTAAACTGGCAAGACACTGGCATGTAAACCAAAAGATGCAGGTTTTGGTCCTGCTTCTGACACCACCTCTAGTCCTCATCTCAGGAAGAAAAAGGGTTCAGTCAGGTATTCCCATGAGCCCTTCAGACCCATGTGCATGCACAAGGGAAGAGACTATGACAACAGCATACCTTGAGTCCTTCTCCAGTTTAATATTCTTTTCCTTCATTATATCTTCTACACACTTGTCCACTCCACCCTGAACAAGCGTTGAGTTCCGTAAAACCTATTTATGTGAAAGGAAACTGTGTGTGAAAACCCTGCTCAGCTGGAAGAGAAGAGCTAGCTGAGAGACACAATGGCCAGCTTCACAATGGTGAAAGGCAAAAGGAAAGCTAATTTGCTTCATATTTCACTAGGGCTCATGCCTTAAGTAAATAAGCTATTATTCTTCATTAATAAAAGGAAAGTGGCCTGGTATCAGTGAAGGTTTCCTTAACTGAGAGCCGCTGATGAGTTCTTAGCAAATGAGCCACCACCTTGGCGCACTGGTGAGGCAGAGACTTGCTTATATAGTTAGAAAATTAGGAAGCAAAATGTACACCAAGTTTAACCACCAGTCAATGTTTTAAATGCAGAAGAAACGAAACTCAAATAATCTTGTACTGCTATCACCAGTGACAGCCCCGGGGACAGACTGACATATACCCTTCCAGTCTCTTTTCTAGGCATAGGAAACACATTTCTTAACTAGTAGGTCTCCGCCCTGCACCTGGACTTAGGCTTGTACTGACCGTTAGCCAGCGGGACAGCTACGTGTTTGGCCCTCTCCAATCCACTGTGAAAAGAACCTACATTTCTCTAACCTGCATCCCAGAATGAAACAATCAGAACACACCTACACCGGGCACAAATGAAGAGGCAGGAGACACACGAGTGTGAGGTTAGTAATACTGTTACATGCTCCTGAGATTTTGTAATGTTAGGAAGCAAACATGACGTGAGGAGTGACTTTTTTGGCTCAAACAGCACATGGCTCAGGGTTTTCTGCAACTATCCCACACCACTTCCCTGCCTCTCACAAGAGGCAGTTAAGGACCCAGTCAAAATAGTTTCCCCTCTAAAACCTGGCTTTTCTAAAAGTATCAAGCTGAGGCAAAAACAAACAAGGAAGCATAACCTCAGAACAGGACAAATTACACAAATAACTTCTATATGCAAAAATAGTGCAAAAACAGACACACAGGAAAAGAAAATGTTATAGACTGTCACTTCTAAAGTGGGAGAATTTCATTCAATATTCTTTACTCCAAAGAATGTTCTAGAGGGACATTAAAAATAGTTAATTCTAAACATGAAGCATCCTTTCAAAGAAAAAGTATCTCCAAGTTATATTTTCTAGAATTATCAACTTGATAGGATCCTACCTTATTCTTGGAGTATGTTAAGGAATTTTCTGAAATGGAAAAAAGAAAAAGTGATCATTCAGTAATAGATTTATAGATCTAGAAGATCATTTCTACATGAAAAACATAATATTAGAAACTTTTATCCTACTTATACAGAAAGCTAGATGCTACTGCGAAATCTTTAAGCCCACAGAACATTTTAGCATCAAAGAGGTGAGGCCAACCTAATGTCTCTGGGGTAATCTGTCTCCATGTGGGCCCCCAAGTGTCCACTGACCACGGCACGTTCATGGCGACCTCAGAAGAGCTCAGGTCCCAGAACTGGGGATGACCACAACAAAAGCACTTTCTGCTATGTTTTCTTCATTTGTAGCCTTATGAAATGTGCGCCTGGATTTGCTAAGCAAGCAACTGAATCCTTCACACAGTGAAAGGGCAAAAATAAGGACTTCGAATTATCTGGCTAACCATGTTAGCCAGACTGAGAAACAGTTCTCCGTTCATCTTTCCGGGCTCATCAGTGACAAATCTACTAATGAAATTTTCTGACACATTTACTAAAAGTCTCCCTTTTCTCAGCAATTTGAGACATGCTTCTGCCTTAATATGTTCTTCCTCACACCATATACCGTATCCAGTACAGGCAAGATTTCTTCCAAAAGGTGCTTAGTTCTTTTCAGGGGTGTCAAAGAGCAAGTCAAAAAAGCAGGCAATAATTCAATGGTCACAAAATTGTGGGAAAACTAGGGGAGTAATTAAACTTCCATCAGCCAGCTGCCCTGGGGTTTACTCTCTCAGGTCTAGCTCCTTCCAACATTGCCTTGGATACCAGTTCCCACTCCCTAAATCGTACAGGGGTGGGTCTCCTACTGGATGCACACTGGAAACACGGATGAGGACCTACTTAATTCATGATTTTCTATTTAATCCCGTGAACATGAACGGACCTGATCCCTGCTTCCTCCTTTAGCCAAAATGATCCCACCACACTCCTTACTCGACATGTTCTAATTCAAAGCAATATTTTCTTTTAAGCATTGACTAATGAATGAATTTTCAAAGTACTAGAGAGAGCAGCACTGTTCAACAGGAATATCCTGTAGGCTAAGATGCGAGCTGCAAGAGCTTCTTTAAATTGTTCAGGAAGTCCAATGAGTATATTTTAACCTAGTAGGCAAATTATCATTTCAACATAAAATGAACACAGATATTAAAATGCTGCATTTTTACATGTTTTTTTCACATAAACTTTTTTAAACAAAGTGTACGTCTTATATATTTCCACATCACAGAACACGAAATTTCAAGGGCTCAACAGCCAAGTGGGGTTACTGGGTAGAATACTGGGCAGTGCAGATTTTGAGTTTAATCATCTTTCCTAGGGAATCTGTGGAAGCCCACTGCTGCCCTTTCATGAATTACCTAAGAGATTAAAATGATTGGTGAAGGATGCTGAGTATAAACATGGAACTAGATTCAGCCACATTCTTCAACTGGAGTGAAAATTTCCAAGGGCTTTTAGGAAGGAGTATAGAGATTTTTCTCTCTTAAGTAGTTTGCCACTACTGATATAAAGCACAACTGAAGGCTTTCAGGAGACAAAGAAGATAATTGTTTGCACAGATAGGAAGTTAAAGAATCACAGTTTCTGAGCTGGAAGGATCCAGTACTAGATTTCAGAGAATGAAACTGAGTTTAAATAACTTGATTAGGACAATAAGCACATCTGTCACTAGGAGTACTGAGAAAAATTAAAATAAAGTATCAGTTTTGAATATTCTTTTCCACTTAACATTACCTATCCTGTGTGTCCTCTGTGCACCTACATAGGTGTCAAAAATCCGCTGCAATTCGCACTTGCCAGTCATCTGCCGTAGGAGCCATTTCATCCAAAATCGGAGAAAGTGCCCATAGAAGAACTCCCATAAAGAAATAAACATGTTTGTTTGTTTGTTTTCCTGGAGAAGGAAATATATGATAGGTTTAATGGCCTTAGATTGGATTTTAGAATGGAAAAATCAGTTTATCCAACTCATCAAATCTCAACGATGGCGATAATATCACTGTTACCCCTTTGTGTCTATTCTGTGGTAGTGTCCAGGCACCTAGGAGACAACGACAGGTATGATAAAGTCCACTAAGACGAAAGGGCAGCGATCAAACGATCCATTTCTCCTTTTCAAAAAGTTAACTGTAAAAATCAGCACTACTTAGATGCAAGCTCTCAGTTCCCCATTCTAATTCCTGATTGAGAAATGGGGCTCAACAAATGAGCAAAAGGACCCCAACTAAGCAACCATTCTAGCACATATACCACACTGCTGGAATGTTTTAAAAAGTCCTTCACCCCTGTGGATGATTCCAGTTCCATCCGTAGTTAAGTGAGGTGACCGGGTGACGCCAGCAAATAAAAACACTATGCATGGTTTGCAAACGGAAATCTACACGGTGAGCAGGGATTTGATCACACCCAGGGAACTGCTGACTTTCCAATCAACATATGAAAGGGCAGAAAACTAGCGGTCGTTAACCACACCCTCTATTAAAGGGAAGCTTTGTTATCAGGACAATCTTCAGATGCCACAAGAGCGGGGCCTGGGGGAGACCAGCCAGGAGTTACTTCCAAGCCGCCAGGAGCGCGCATCTCCTGCCTGCCTCCAGCAGCCCCACAGATGCATCCTCTCTAGGGCCGGGGGCTGTCAGACCCGAACCCCGCGGGTTCAGCAAAGACCGCCTGAAACTGTAACTTGGCGGCGAATCCATCTAGTCCGCGCTCTTGGCGGCAAAAGCGGCCGAAGCGCCCGGCGGCAGGAACGCGGGGCTCGCGGCGCCGCGGCGCCCCGCACTCGGGGAAGGCAACGCCGCAGCCCCTTC
>NW_004567119.1:4885838-4890023 GCF_000260355.1 Condylura cristata | reverse complement strand
GCTCGCGCAGCCCGCGCGCCCTCGGCGCAGCCGCACCGACGCAGCGCGGGGCGAGAGGAAAAGAAACAGCAGCCACCTCACTGCAGCGGAAGAACTAGGGGGAGCCGGACTGCCTCGGTTTCCCCAACTGCAAACAGCCGGCAGCGGAAACGACGCGGCCGCGGAGGGTTCCCTGCAAGCACCGCGACCCGGAAGTCGGGGGCGGGGCCGCGGGAACACCCGCCCCGGGCCCCTGCCCGGCCCCGCCCCCGATCCGCTGCCTTTTCCGATTGGTCCGCGCTCCGCCAATGAGTCAGGAGGTCAACCCGAACGCATCTGGGGACGCGGGCGGTTTCCCTGGCAACGACGACTGGAGACACTCCTGGCGCGAAAGCTTGGTCTCAGGGCTAAGTTCCTGAGGCGCCTCTCACCTCAAACCTCAAGTCTTTGTCAGGTAGTGAGGGGCGCTGCTCCCTCAGCGCTGGCGCTGTGATTTTGGACTTTCCCAGAGCCAGGGTTATAGAAGTGCTTTCCGTGAAGCACATTCCGTGAGGTAATTGTCAGTCGCCTCACTTCACGGTTGAGGACACGGAGCTTAACCTTAAAGGACTGCCCGTGGCGACACGTGACGGAGGACAGCCCTAGGTGTGGAGAATTGTTGAACTTTGCCTCCCTCTAACAATTAACGCCGAACAGCTCGTTCAAGTATTTTCCTTGGCGGAATGATTTTTTCAAAATCCCACGTCAAACAACACATTCATTCAACAATTATTTGTTGATTGTCTCCCTCGCCCCTGGCAGTGTTCAGAAAGGGAGTCGTCCTCCACACGTAAATATTTCATCGGGCAGGAGATGGGAAAGTGAGGGGTACTGAGGAGCCTGCGGGAGGGAGAATGGGGAGTCATTGCTTAATGATAGGGGGCTCCTTTGGAGTGACAAAATGTCCTGGAGCGGTAGCTGTGATGGTTCCAGAATATACGAATGACGGCAGGGTGCACTTCACGTGGTTAAAATGCTAAGTGTACCGCTCTGTGTCTCTCACCACCAGCATACCAAGAACAATGCGTCCCGTTTTTAAACGCACAGTAAGTGAGGGTATCGGGCAGCTGCCCAGAGAGATGTTCCACAGGGGCGTGTCCGAGTTGAGGGGACCTCACAGCTGTGTCCAGGCCGAAGGAAGGACGAGCGCCTGGCGGTCTGGAGACAGCGTTCAGGCGCTGGCACCCCGGTGCGGGGGACGGCAGGGAGGCCAGTGTGGCTGCAGGAGAATGAGCAACAGGGAGCAAAGGTGAGTACAGAACAACTCACACTGGAAATAACTTCGTCGTGCACCCAGGCCTGCTAGGAGCGGCAGTGTTAGTTTGCAGTGCAGCTCTCCAGGATTTCCCTTGTAAGCGTGTTTATGCATATTCCCTCGTTCGTTAACACATCGAAGCAGCGGGACATACTTAGCCGCACTTCAGCCAACATTTAAAAAAAAAATACTAGGCACGTGAAAGGTGCACATGCCATTATCCCTGACCCTTCATCACATAATGGAAATGAGATAACCCTGGAAGGCTTGTGGTCGTCTGTGTTGTGAGCAGAGGACTCTTCTTGCCCCCATGCTGCCTGTTGACACACCCCACCCACATTCCCAGGAGAGCGAGTTGAGCTGCATCTGTCGGAAGCAGGGTCATTGTGTGTGACCGTGTCACAGGCATGCGACCGCCTGCTCTTCCCACCAGCCATTTGTCCAAACTGGCAGAGGTACACAGCTCTGTCCCTCAGGGAAGCTAGTGTCTTGCTCTCTTTGATTTTGTCCATGTGGCTGGCCAAATCTGATTAGAAATCTGGCTTCAAGCAGGTAGGACCTGAACTTACCTGTGCTTCTTCTTGGCATTAGCAGGTGCGCCCACCTGGAAAACAAAGGCTACGGTGAAATGGAGTTTGGGTGCACTTTGAGTAGTGCTAGGAGGTTTCTTGAATTCTTGACAGTGCAAGGCAGTGTTGAGTATAGTGTGAGACCCCTTGATGGAGAGTTGCTTGGTACGATTGTTAATCAACGGCTGGTTGCAGTGTTCAGTATTTGATCCATACATTCCCTTTTGGGGTGTTTAAAGCCTGAAATTCTGCAAGTTTGTGCAGAGAAGGAAAACTTTGCACTCTTCAAGTAACAGTAAAATGGGTTACTTCTGTGGAGGCATTTGAAATATTAAGGATGATGACTGCCCTGTTCGGCTTTGTGATGATCTGTCTTGTACCACCCTGAAACTATGTTTGATACTGTGTAGAAGTGGTGATTAGGGGGACCCCCTTCTGTGTGTGCTCCCCACATGATTCCCAAAGTGAGAGAACAGCGTGCCAAGGCAGATCTCATGGCTACAAGGAGTGGGTCTGACCAATGAAAAGAGAGCTTAGTGCTCCAGAAGACAGCCAGAGGGCGAGGTGAAATGGTAGCCAAAACAGGTAACTAAGCGCTGAATCAAGTAGAGGCATGTATATGACTGACGTTTTGTGAAAAGCCAGGAGTAAGGGGAAATACAGACGGAAATGTGACAGGCCCTCTGCTAAGGGTCTGGCAGCACGTGGACAGACCCTATAGGAGAATTGTTCAGTAATTATACAAGATACTCAACACTGTATCAACTACTCTTCGTACTAGATGAGTTTGCCCACTGGAGGCTGTCAGCGTCCTGAGCACGTTTAAGGCAGGCTGTGATGTTCAGTAAGTTTGGTGTGTTAAAGCGTTTTCGGGCTGTGAGGGGTTTTGGGGACAGACCCCCATCTTGCGTGAAGCTGATGGGTGGGCACAGGCTGTGGAAGTGAAGCCTTTGACCGGCCTGTAATGCTGCCACCGTGTGGGGGCCCTGGGATTTTTGAATCCAGGCTTCCTGGCGGTGGCGCTAGAGAGCCAGCTTGTTGCTGGCTGCACTGGAAACAGTCCCACTGCGAAGTGTCAGATGCTACCTGTGGTAGAGATGGCGACAGAGGAAGCTGCACAACAAACTCCCGCCACAGATGGCACGCACGTCTCAAGAGCAGGCTGAGGAGCCACACGCGAGCAGCAACTTCTCCGCTTTAGGACGAACTTCTGGGCGACCACTCCTGTTGCTGCCTCCCCACCCACAGGAAACAAGCTCCTTGCTTCACCCAGGAGAGGGCTGGTAGGTGCAAACGACACTTAAATGTAGGTCATTCTTTGTGTCTGTCCCCCACCGAGACTGTTGAGGACCCCAAGTGTAGAGAGGATTAAAAATCTGGCCCCATATTGTACTGCTGCTGGGCTGGGGACCGTTGGCGACCCAGGCAGTGTTGTAAAAGTCCCACATTTGACAGGGATGTCCTGTTTGTCTGACTAGTAACCCCCTACACCTTCTTAGTTAAAGTCATTTCTTGAGCCCAACAACTAGTCACTGACTTACCTGGTGGATCAAATGTTCGGAGAAGCATTATCATTTTGCTATCGGGCAAGATGATGGGCAGAGATGGAGAGCCAACGTAGAAATCCTGTCACCCTTTTCCGTGACAAAGTGTCGGCAGGAACAGCGGGCCCAGCCAGGACTGCCTTTCCCAGTCTTTCTCGCCCACCGAGTTTGAGCAGAATTAAGGTGCTGAAATCTGGTCCTGATTTCTTCTTCTCCATTTTTTTTTTCTTCCAATCCCCCAGTGGAGTGGAGAGAACTCTAAAACCCTGGAGGAGAGGGGACCCGAGACAGAAGGACCTAGGACTCCAGGGCAGCCCTGGGATGTTACCTTAGCTGGAGTAACCTCCGCTGTGTGTAGCCATGGAGGTCAGGAGCTGACCGGCCCCAGAAGTGGTTCGAACTAATTCATTGCTGATGTATGTAAATCACCATTATGAAGTAAATAGTGAACAGGAAGAAAGTGTGTTTATTTTGATGTGTGACTTGGGTCACATGAGATCTGACTTGTTTTAGCACGATGCCCGACAGACAGGGGTTCGTCCAAGCTTGGCTCTGGACGCATCAGTGCTCTCACAGTGCCTCTGCGCAAGGAGCTTGTCACATGGGCCCGAGTGTGTGCCGTAAGTTAATTCTTCCGGGCTTCCCTGGTGTCACAGGCGCTAAAGTCTCAGCACTACCAACCTATGGAGAGCTTGGCCAGGAGTGACCCACAGGGCACGACAGAGGCTGCTCCCCTCAGCAGTGTACTTCAGTGGATCTGCTGTTCTGCTCCCCACTCTGTCTCTGGTGAATCCTCATT
>NW_004567119.1:4864550-4884888 GCF_000260355.1 Condylura cristata | reverse complement strand
CCCCGCCCGGAGGTCCGGGGTCCTCTGGCGCCTTCGCGCTCCCGCGTGTTCCCCCGGTGCCCAGAGGCCGCGCAGACAGCGTGCCTCGGAGTACGCCCCTCGCGGGCCACGTCTTTCCTTTGGGGGGTCTGCGCCTGGCGCCGGCCTCACCTCACACCTGCCAAGCTAGTCTGCGGGAAGCTGAAAAGGGGAGGAAGAGCGAGAGGCTTGGAAGGGCGATGGGCTTGGGATCGCTGGGCCTGTCCATCTGCACACCCCGGGGCTCCCTGCCTGCACCTGTGGGGCGCCAGGGGAGCAGGGAAGAAGTTTCTGGGTACCATTTGCATTTCAGGTCATGAATCTTTTTAGTACAAAAGTTGTAGGGAATAGATGAACACGCACACACACAATGAAATTCAAATTTAACTATGTGTTCTGTATTTTCCCTTTCAACCTAGTTGTCCATAGTGGAACCTTCCGTCTTTGAATTGAAGCCTAGCCCAGGCTTCCAAAGGTGCCCCAGGTTGTTTGGGGTTAAATTTCACCCTCTTGAACACATTTACCACAGGGAGGCTCCTTGTGGACGGTCACTTTTGGAAGTGGCTATATTTTTTCTTCCATTAAAGCTGTGTTTTGCTGGGCATACTCCATAGCAACACTCTACCCATTTGTTTCAAAGATTGGAAAAAGATGTTGGCTTTAAGATGTATTTATTTCTGCATATAAGAACTGGGAACAGGCTAGAGGTGTAAGGCATGAGAACGCTCACTCACCAGAGAAAGAGTGAGGAACAGAACAGGCGGATCCACTGAAGTACACTGCTGAGGGGGCAGCTGGCGGGTCAGGAGAGGTCTGCTGGGCCATGTGGTCACCTCCGGGGCCGGGGATCGAACTCACACTGAAGTGGTTGCCACTAGCTTGCAGTGCTGAGTTTTAACCCACTGCACCACCAGGGAGGGCCTTGGGTGTTAATTTTGAAGGCAGGTTAGAATGGTTATCTCAGAAGATGTTTTAGTATAGTTAGTGCTTTCAGTAAGAAACTGTAGACTGAGCTACTTAGAGTTGTTTAGGTGTGTATGAAGGGGAGTGGGAAGGTGTTGGAAGGTGGCTGGTTCTGCGAGTGTGTATGTTCCCACACCTGTTGTTCCAGTTCAGAAGGGAGCTGTAGCCCTGGAGGACACCCCACTGCCCCCAAAGGGGTCTAACAGGTTTGCCATTGTCTGTGTATGTTTCAGTGAACTCTGCTCCAAAGTCCATCAGACGCCAACCCCCATGTGCTGTACATCAGCAGAAGAAAACAGACTCCACTTGGGGTTGCAAAAACCTGATCTCTGGTTGTAATTCTTGTCAGTGAGAGTTGGGGATTATTTAATGGGTCCAAGTAAACGAATGATATATCTAAAACATACATTTCCTTCTTCTTACCCTGAGAAAATGGGTGGTCTTCCCCTCTGTGCCTCACTCACCGCTTCATTCTGCATTTGCCTTCCCCTCCTAGTCCGGAGTGCCCTGCCTCACCCCGGAGTGCCCTGCCTCACCCCGCCCTGCCCCGCCCTTCAATGTCTGGCAAACTTGTCTTCATTTTTCAATTTCTCAAACATTTCATATTTTCCAAACGCTCTCCCATCGCTCCCCCATCCCACACGCCTCCTTAAGGATTAATCATCCCTTTACATTTGGCACTTGGAAGATCATTCCACTTGGACCCATGTGTTACTACAACGAGTTGTTTAACTCTACGCTCCTTCCCTATAGCCTGATTGTTACTTTAGAGCAGGACCTGACTGAATCCCTGTTTGTTCTCCTGTCACATGGTGCTGTGAGTGACACATTGTATGCAGTGGCAGGAAGAGTGACACCTTCAACTTGTTTCTACTCAACAGATGTCTTTAGCCCATGAGATGGGGTGGAAAAGGCAGATTGAAGCCAGGACAGGGCATATAAGGCAAGTCTTTTGGATTTTATTCAGTAAGCATTGAGGGAACCATTTAGGCTTTGGACAGTATTTCTAGAAGATTAATGGTGGACTGAAGGTGAGAGACCAATTAAGAGGCAATTATAATAGTGCAGTTGGCAGCAGTAAAGGCCTGAACTGCGGCAAAGTCAATGATGAGAAAAGATTAAACCATTAATGAGGGCTAATGGTTAAGGTGCTTCCCGTTTAACACACCCACCAGTCACCTGTGAATCTTATTAATGGCAGGTGCTGATGAAGGGTGGCTGGGGTGAGGCCTGAGAGGCTGCGTTTCTAATGACCCTGGCTGCTATGCCGGGGTGCCACTGTCCGATCTGGTACTGTCCAATCTGAGGTGCATATACACTGGGGAACCCAGCTCAGCTGTGGAAGACAGTCTCCCCTAGGTAACACCATGGATGGCCCTAGAGGGGGTACTGCTGAAATTGACAAAAGTCAGAATGAGAATGATAAACACCATGTGATCTAGCTCATCTGTGCAAGATAAGGAAACAAAACTTACAAACAACATAAACTCCTGGACTATAAGAACAGAATAGCGGTTACCAGAGGGAGGAGGAGGCCAGGGGGGCAATCCAGGAAAAGGGGGGTCAGTGGTACAGTGCAGCATGGACTTTGACTGGTGACCTTCAGGTGGTCTAGCAAGTGTTGATTTATAAGGACGTGCACCTGGAGTGTATACGCTGCTATAAACCAGTGTAACTGCAGTTTAAACAAAATTGTTTTAAACTATATCATTTTGATAACACTTCTTTCCACTTTCCACTTTCCACTATAACCTTCAAACTTAGCACCTGAGTTGGGATATACATATGTGTAAAAAGGTACACAGAATTTGGACTACACAGTACAAGAAAAGAATGTCAGCTATTCCATTAATTATTTTCCTGTTGATTAGATGTGGAAAAGATATTTTGGAAAAGAACAGGTTGAATTAAATATTTTCTTTATAATGGCTTCATTGCTTTAAAATTATGTTTATTGAGGAAACATTGAGTTGCAACATTATATTTTTTAGGACTATGTATAGGGTGACACCTCACTGTATTGTTTGACCATTTTGTAATGTGGCTACTAGAAAATTCAGAATTACAAATGTGGTTTGCATTTCATTTCTCCTGGAGCTCAGTGCCTCACACCTGCTGTGAGAAACAAAGATCAGTGGCTCTTGGGAAGGCACATGGACCCCAGACGTAAGCGTGTGGCTCACTGGCCAGTGCGCACATGGGTTTTCCACACAACCATGTAACAATTGCCTCAAAGCATTGGATTATTATTTCAAACCTTTGTGAAAACAGTTTTACAACATTTCATCCTCACAAAGCATCTGTGTGGATATGCAAGTCATAAAAAGATTGTAACTAGAATATTAATGAATTGAAGACTAATGAAGAATCTACGAGTTGCAGGTCTAAGACTAGCGATCCTATCTTGTAGCCTTTCTGTAGGATTGTTTCTGAAAATACTTCTTCCTCTAGAGAGAATCCTTTCTTTTTGTGTTTACCACGCGGCTCCCCTGGGACTGGCTTGCGTGTGGAAGCCCGACAGGTTGCATCACCCATGACACATCGACTCCAAGCTCACAGGACTCCTTTTGTAGAGAACATTAGGGGGGACCCCTGATAACCTAGGGCTGTACTGCGTGAATGACATCCCTGCAAAAACCCGTAAGCCTTGTTAGATAGTCTCCACTCTGATGGTGCCAGGTTTACCTGGGACAGTGCAGCTCTTTGATTAAGGCATGGCTGGGGCAGGAATCACTCATCAGTGCCACCTAGCCAGTCCTGCTACTGCGTCTCTGTGGTCAGTCGGATGCCCCTGCAGGGATCTGTGGCCAGGTCCTGCTGTAGGCTCTGGGAACTGAGTGCTAAGGAAAATCAAAGTTCTTTCTAATCTCAAGTGTACATTCTAGAGAGCTCTGGAGAGAGACATGAAGAGAGTAAATACGCAAGAAGCAGGGTAGTGGTGAGGGATTTGGGAAATGAAAGAGTAAAGGGAAAGCGGTCGCAGGGTCTCTCCTGGGACCTCCAGGGAGGCATCACCGGGCTGCTGGGCGGTGTCTGGAGGTGGGGCTGGGCATTCCCTGCTGAGAAGCTTGGAAGAACCAAAGCCCTCAGGCAGGAGAGCAGTGCCTGCAAGGCTCAGGTAGTAGGCCCAGGAGGCAGGAGCTGAGGTCTGGGTGAGGTGGGGGCCTGAGTGGCCAGCTTCCAGCTTGGAGGGGTCATCAAGGCCTGGCTGAGGGGCTCCCTCTTGGAAAGGGGACTTGATTGTTTCTCTGCGTGATGAGACATCCCTGTAGAGTTTGGGACCGGGAAATGGTATTATCCAGTTTTGTCAGCACTGAACACAGTTGTGTTTGTAAAAGTGGAGACACTAAATGTTTAAACCCAAAGGCATCATGTGGCTTTATAGGTTTCTATTTTACCTTAATTTAAAAAAAAAATCCAGCCGTAATGTATTGCCTTCCAAGCTGCTGATTTATCTTTTATTCCACCTAAATCATTAGCCAATGCCTGTGCTTGCCCTGCTAATTGAAATAGAATTTTTTCATAGCCTTGTGTCTCTAGCAGATTTTTTGCATATATTTTGTTATTTGTTTGACTCAGCAACAACAAACTGTTTCCATCATAGGTTATATGTTTTCATCACAGGTTTCAGTACAAAAGGGAAGAGGGGAAGTTAAATAAAAGTCCCCAACCACATACAACAAAACACTTATAGTGGTTATTTTCAGGTAGCAGGATCGCAGTATATTTTTTCCTTTTTTGTGTCTTTTGCTAAGATTTTAACCTATGTATTGCTTCTCTAATCAGATGTTCAAATATCAAATCAAAGTAACCAAGGTGGAAAAGACTATATTCTCCGTTTCTCTGGGCCATCTTGTGGTTCCTTTGGATCTCTTAGATGCAACTTCAGTGGTGTTAACAGATAGCCACCAGGCACCTGGTTGGACATTTGCATAATGAACTGTTCCCTTACCTCATTTGAAGTGCTGGGTTCCATCCAATCTGTTACTCCATCTCTGGGGTATTGTCTTCATTTGCAAGATCCAGGCCAGGTCACGCCCATCCACATTCTCCCAGAGGATGGATAAAAAGAGCAAGGGAGAAACACCCTTCCCTCCGAGCATGAGGTTCACCTAACCTTTCCCTCCAAGTGTGGGGTCCATAGTGCGTCCAGCTTCTCCTGGTCACATTGAATGCCGCTTGACCACATGGTCCAGTCAAGGCTAAGCCATAGCTGAGGAGTCAGGCTGCGTGGCGGGCTGTAAATTCTACCTCTGGGAGGTGGAAGGAGGATTGTCAGGTGATCAGGCCATCTGCCAGACCTTGTAGGTGCAGGGGCTTAGGTTGTAGGAGTCGCTCCTGTCTCACAGGGAAACTGCTTGAAGAAGGCAGAGAGTGTAAACAGGAATAAAGCCACACCTGAGTGGTTAAAGGGAAGTTTCCCTTCTGCCTTGCTCTCTGTTTTGTGACCCTTTTAAGACTCCAGCTAATCTCCATCCTCCTTCTTTCCTGGAAAGCAATTTCATACACTCCAAGCTTTCAGTAACTAGTTCTCCACCCTCATTCTCAGCTGATGACTGCGTTCCCCTTTTCACTGAGAAATAGAAGCAACAAGAGATTTTCCCTAGACTCTGTGGATTCTAGGCCTGCCTTAGTTGGGGCCACTGGTGCCCCGTGTTTACAGGCAACCCACATCATTATTGAAGCTGTGACCTGTGCTTCCATCCAGCACCCTCCCCGGGCCCCTCCTGCACATATCATCAGTTTTTCCCTTTCCCTGGACCCAGACATGCTGTTTCTCGCCCATCCTGAAAAGAAAAATAAAGAATTCTCCCTCGACCCCACTCCCATCTCGACCCCACTCTCCTCCCCACTCTTACTGCAAAACTTCCCCAAAAGGCTGCACTGCTCTGTCCCTGAGCCTCCTTCTCCTGTCTCTCCCAGACCTCCTCCGGTTGTGCTCCCTCCTCGTCACCCCATCAGAAGCATGAGCCCCCATCAGCAGGACAGTGCAGAGCTAAAGTCATGGTACTTCAGGGCAAGAATGTAATTATTTTATATTGCTTTTTTTTTTTAAATTGCGTTCACGTCTTTATTCTTCTCCAAGGTTGTTTTCCTCACTGTGTGGTATCACTGGTACATGAACACAGAGGAGCCATTGATAAATGGTCGATGTAGACACCTGACAAGGCATATGTACTCTTGCATACATATCACTTCTTCCAGCTCCTCTGAGGTGGAGCCTTTAAAAAAAAAAAGATTTATTTATTCACGGGGTACATGCCAGACTTGATGAGAGGCTTCACCACAGTCAGAGTGGGGAGCAGAACAGGCAGATGGACGAAGCACACTGCTGAGGGGAGCAGCGGGAGGGTCAGGAGTGGTCTGCTACACCATGCGGGTCAGCTCTGGGGTAGGGATGGATCTCGCTGCAGCCAGCTGTGCTTTAACCCGCTGCACCACCAGGGAGGGCCTGAGGCAGGAGTCTTCTATATCCCTTTAGGCAAGAGGGAACAGGGAACAGAAGCCAGCCAAAGCTAAATAGCTTCCCCAAGATTATATGGCTATGCAGTGGCAAAACTAGGTTTTGATGATATGTGACTTACACAAGAACCACTAGGAGTGCTTCCAAGTATGTCCTGTAATTTATTTAACGTAGTTCTTATTCTGGAGCACTTGGGTGGCCCCTGATTTACAATGATGAAATTGCTCCCTCTATTGAACATGCTTGAGAGTCAACTCAGTGTACGTAGTTATGATCGTTTTCTGTAGATACATTCTTAGAGCACATTGCTGGTTTCTCTGATGGCAAAACTAGTACATATGCAGAAAGGAAGATTTGGGAAAAGATAGACATGCACAACATAAGCAAAAACCATTGAAACCCCCTTCAGATAGTTCTGTTTGAACACTGACTGCACGTGTCTAGCACTCTGTCTACACATGCATGGTGCATTACGCCTGTAATAGCTGTATTGAACTGTATCTTTCACACACTGTATGATAGAGAATTGTGTCATACCATTGCTGCGTGCACAAACTTACACATAATGCTGTCTTTGCAGGTAATCAATTAACTAACTGTAGGAAACATATCTTGGAATTTAAGGAAAATATGCTCGTTTTGAAAAATAAAACTGAAAATAACCTCCAAGAACTGATGAAAACCTTGAAAGTAATGAAGAATGAAACTTCACAGAAAGGTGTAACAGTAAATTCAGGTTTGTAAGGGATGGTGGGTTTGTTTTATAATTTGTTTTGCATGTTGCCTTCTGATTGCAGGACATACGAGGTAGGGGCAAAAATCAGGTAGAGGCGTGACTGCAGCCTCCCACTCTTCCCACTCACTCCAGCGCCGTCGTCTTTCTGTGCCTGTGGCTTGCGACTCCCCAACGCCCTCCCCCTAGCTGCAGCCAGGAGGTGAATGTCCGCCCCCCACCCCGCTGCCATGCCAGCCTTTCAGCATCCTGTCTCCTCACCCCGTGTGACCCCACTGCCCTGTCCACCTTTGTCAACACCTTCTCCACGCCCTGGGAAGGGCTCAGGCCTCCCCTGCTCGATGCGGAGACACACCTGCCTCCCCTCGCCAGTCCTGCCTCTTCTCTCTGGAGCCCGTGCAGAGGCTGTCTGACCCGTGTGTCAGCCTTCGTGGCTCTCCATTTCTCCAGCATAAAATGTCCTGCCTTCTCTTCCTTTATCAGCAGGTTCTGAATCTTCTGATTTCATCTACGTGTCCACTTTTCTCTGTACTGCCACACTGCCTTGTGCTAACTTGGGTAGGATGAGATTTCCATCGTTCTTTTTCAAAATTGTAGAGGCAAATTCAAATGATGGTACAGATGGAGTCTCTACGTGTTGAGAGGTTGCAAGATCAAGTAATGAAGATGTAGATGTTACCGATGCGACATTTATTAAAGGAGAAGACTGGACCATTTTGTGTGTTTTGCTTAAACTTCTTCCTTTGGAACTGATATTTCTGCTTCTAGTTGTGTAGCTCATAGTGCTATTACTTTTAATTAAATGTAAATAATCTGTGAACTTTTTTGACAGTTTATGAATTCAGTAATTTACATTTCGTAATATTTCTCATATTGAATACTAAATCTGTGAATTAATGCATTAACCCTCACTTAAGAAAAATTATGCCAAAGGCAGAATTATCCCTGGAGTCATGAACTCAAACCCTGTTTTCTCTCTTTTTCAGCTAAGAAGAATATATTGGCTAAGAATGAAACAGTACCTGATACATTTGAAGTCTTAAAGTTGTTTTTCCCTCATCTAAGGAAGATAGGCAGAATTTATCCTGATGTAATAATTGGCAAAGAGAAAGCAGGAGGTAAGAAAACTTGGAGTTGGAAGATCAAATGCAGATGCTTCATTCTTTGTTGTTTTTTTCCTCAAATTTTATTGATTTGCCTCTCTACCTTGGGGGACAAGCTTTTAAATTTTAAATGCAATCCACTTATATGATACTTAAATTGAGATATAGACCCCGGGTCTATTTGGCATTAATTTGGATTACTCGAAGTCAGCATATTGTCTGCCAGAAAAATATAGTTCAATACCCATTTGAAATGAAATTCTGTTTTAATACAGGTGTTTTGAAATTCAAAAGTCAGCTTAAGTCAAACTTATCAGAAGCATCTGCTAAGAGCTTGGCAACTCTTTCCTCCCTTGGTTCTGGCCAATCTGTTAGGTAGTTATCTTCTGATCTCCCCAACTTTTTTCGGTTACTAAAGCAACAAAAGCTTTTCAGACCACGGGATGTTTGAACTAAGCCTGGAAAGCTGAGTTCAAGTTTAGCGGGAATTCAGGACAAGGAAAAGTATTTGAGTCAGAAGCAATGTAGCAGGCTCGGGACAGCCACTGCCTGTTCATGCGGTGAGTGGGGCCAGGGGGCCGAGCAGCAGCCCACAGCCTCGTCTGTCTGCCCTGAAGTACAGAAATCACTCAGCAGGGTTTTTACTGATGAAAATATTTCATAGTATTTTTCCTACATCATGTCCCAGCATCTCTTCAGGAAGAAGTGTAGGCGCCAGCCAGTGGACGCATCGCATCCACGTAGGTGAAACACACTCTCTGACTGTACAGCTCTCCCGGGGGGCTCAGCGCTGAGTTGAGTTGGTCTGTGGATTGAAATGACGCCCATTCCCCTGTGTCTGCAGTTTCTTTTGCGCTAGGTATTCCCACTGTGAACAGAGGCGATTGCAGGTACCTGAAGCAAACCCTGACCTCCCTCCTCTCCAGGATGACTCGCTCAGAACAGAAGGACTCCGTGGTGATCATCTCCGTGGCCGATGTAAGTGTGACAAACCAGTAACTGTCCCCTCTCCCTTGTGCCCGATCCCCTTCCTCCTCTGTGGAAATCCTGGAATCATTTAGCATTTTTCTCTTCAATTTAAAAAAGCAATTCAAAGACGCCTCCTCCTCCCCAACCTTGGATAACACCCAATATACACGTCAGCCACTTCCAACAGGGAATATGTAACTCTAAACAGAAAACAATGATGGTTCCACGTGGAGAAACAAGATTGCATGTCACCTGCGTTCACAGTCCCTCCCACCACCTGTCAGATAGCGACACTGACGTTCAGTGACCTGGGGCTGCCTCGGAAATTAGAAACAACTCAACCGCGCAGTTGAAGCTGCATGAGAAAACCCGCCCAGCCCAGTTAAAGGCTGGACTGGGAACGGAGAGCTGATTTCTGTCAAGCCACATACCATGAATTGAGGAGCCCCTTCCTATATCTGATTTTTACCTGAATTACTTATAATCAGCATTTACATCCTGGGAAGCAGCCGACCTCACACATGATGACTCTGGAGCTGAAAGAAAATGAGTAACTTGTCTGATAAGTAGAGCAGACTTGCATCTACACGTCTCTCGCGGACCCAGGCTTTCCCCTTTGCCTCTGAGGACACATCAAACTCTAACGTTCTATATAAATAAGACCTTTTGGAGGGGAATTTGGCAACATCTACCCCATTTTCAATATGTATATCCTTTGCATCAGGAATAACCCTGGGAGATGATCAGACAAGAATAACAGAATAATAAAAATATGACAGAACTCCTGGTAGTCGAGAACACAAGCTCTGGATCCAGGTCACTGAGGCTGGAATGCCAGCTTCTCCTCCTGGCTTGTGAACTTGAGCGAGTTACATAACTGCTCTTTACTTCACCATCCTTACCTGTGCGACAGTGGTGCTGAGACCTCCATGTTGTGGGGTAGCTGAGGAAGAAGTGTGACTCCTCGTAAGTGTTCAGCAAAAAATTATTACAGATGGTTTCAGTGTGTTTCTAATATCTCCAGACAACCCAAATATCCATCCAGAAGAGGCCCATGGAAGACTTCGCTCTCTGTGGCAAACACCTGTAACCACTGAAAGGCAAATGAGTATCTATAGTCATTGACACAAAGTGATGTCTGTGTCATATTGTTGAGTGAGATAAGCTGTAAAACATCATGTTCACCACAACAGTGTATAAATGTGATAAAAAGATGAAAGTAGAAAGGAAAAATTAAAAAAATAGAAAATGACATATAGAAAGAAAAAGAGAATGCACAAACTTTGGAAAAATGGTCTCCAAAATAGAAATAAGGTTATCTCTGGATGTCCAGAATTAGATCATTGTTCTCCTCCTTTTTTTCTTTATTGTTAGAACTTCCAGTAAGAATCTTGTCTTTGAATGCTCCCCCCCAAAAAATCTCAAGCCATGGGAAACTAATAGAAAAACATAAACAAAAGGCTAAACAGTCATTCTCTTCGAGTTTAGTTCTTTGCTGTGGAGGCTCTCCATACACTCCACTCATCCGCCACATCTGGTGTGTTACATTGTACAGTCTTTACTAGCTGGGCCGCTCACACAAAGAACATCTATCTACTTAACGTATCTAAACTAATCATAAAGTATTGGTAGACAAATTTTAAAATTTTAAGTGGAATATAAAATGCTTAATTAAAAAATGACTTTAGTATTGTTCATGTTTCTGTGCTTAACAAAGAACTAGTGATTCCATTTATGATTCTTTCCAGAACCTTTAGTACCATAGGAGATGGTTCTGCATCATAACTGACATATTTTTTAAAGATGTATTTATCTATGCATATAGAACTGGGGTACAGGCCAGAGGTGCAGGGGTGAGAGGATTCACCAGAGACTGAGTGAGGAGAAGAACAGGGCGATTGATGGCGTACATTGCTGAAGGGAGCAGCAGGGAGACAGGAGAAGTGTGCAGCACCCTGTGGGTCACTCCCTGACCGGGAATCAAACTCATGTGAAGTGACTGCGGCTTGCTTCATAGTGCCTCGCTTTAACACACTGCATCACCAAGAGGGGCCCATAACTTCTGTGTTTAAACAGACACCTAACTAGATGCAATCAGAATTGCCAAGGTACTACCAAAGTTCACCGTAGAACTGTCCTTGTTCAAAGTAATTTCAGAATCTTATTGGGGAATGTGGTATAGCTTTTGGAGTAAACTTTCTGGGAGATGATTCTCATAAAATGAAGACATTGGCCCTCCCTGGTGGCGCAGCGGGTTAAAGCGCAGCACTGAGAAGCTAAAGCCACTTCCGCATGAATTCGATTCCCTCCTGCCCCGGAGGTGACCAGATGGCGCTGCAGATCTCTTCTGACCTGCCCGCTGCAGTGTACTTCTTGATCTGCCTGTTCTGCTCCCCAGTCTGTCTCTGGTGAATCCTCTCACCCTCCGCATCTCTGGCCTGTACCCCAGTTCTATATGAATAAATAAATAAATCTTTACAAAAAAAAAAAAGTAGACATCTAAAAAAAGAACCAGCCTTTGAAATAAGACAGTCATCTTCTAGGAACAAGGCTTTCTGATACATGAGATTTTGCATACTAATTTTTTAATGTTAATAATGTGTGCTGATATCTCATACTGTGACAAAGTGAAAATGAGACATTTTGAATTCTTTCCTACTTAAAAACTCTAAAAAATATTCAGATGTAATTACCTTCTGTACCTAGATTTACATGTGGCAAAATGTTTTTAGGAAAGCCATGAGGCACACTTAGTTTCACATAATTCTTTCTCATTTTAGAGTAATGAAGATTATTTAAAATCTGTTGTTGACATGGTTACCAAAAAGTAAGTACCACCGAATACATTTTAAAGTAGCTGATCTTTCATTTTTCTATTCCTACTTGTTTCATCCAGCTGTATGATCAGTTTTGTTCCTGATCTTGTTCTTTTTACTGCTCTTCGCTGTTCTGCACTGTGGGGGTGACTGACATGGCTTGTCGCTTCCCCTCCTTATGCAGTCTGTCCACTGTTAAAGTTCTTCTTGTCATGTCACTATTATCAGAATGTCTATTCTCCATGAAGTCCCCTGCTTCTGGGCAAAGCCACCTGGGTTCTCTTTAAGACGTTCTCGCCCCTTGTCCTGCTTAGTTTCCCTCGCAGACAAGTGCGCACTTCTCTGGGAACCAGAGTGACGGTGTTTACCGAGTGAGCACCCGGTGGCTCCAGTAGGTTCCATTTCACACCCAGCCAGTGTCCCAAGTCTCCATGTTCATGGGGACAGTCCAACTGGCATATCAGGCTCAGCAAGCAACGTGTGTGGTTTAAAATGCTCCTACCTTCTACTTAAATGGCACAAGATGCACCTTGCAGCTTTCGTAGGCAGCATCAGAGGCATTCGATGAGCCCACAGTGGTACATACACACTGAATTTTAAAAATAAAGATTCTAAAGAGGTCATTGTCCTCCAATGGGTTGTGACAAGAGTCACACTTAATGCTAGCTGGCATTGCCATTCAGGAGAACATTGTTAAGCTCAGAATTAGGCCCTTAAAGCAAAACTAGCTGATCTTGCTCTTTGCAGCTACCTATTATCCTAACTCATTCACTCCATTGTTTTGGAGTTGTCAGAGTACCTATCTGGTTGTAAATGTTAAAAAATAAAAGTACCTATAGTTTTACTGTTTTGTATTGTATATGTTGATTTTTTTATATATCCACCACTAACTCACAAATGAAATACTGGCTAAAAAATACTAGTTTTATGATGTTGATTTGTATCAGTATGTGGAACAATGTAAATCAAAATCAAGGCTACAGACCAAGGAAGGGGAGGGTGGACCTTGCGGGGAGGAGCCCTGTAGACCGGGGTGGACTGTGGGTACCTTCGTGGGTGTGACTAGAGTCTGAGGAGATGTGACCCTGTGCCTCTGAGTCACATAGTACGTAAACGCATGTTCCTTAGACTAAGAAAAAGTTTTATATATGTAAAATATTATGTGGCCATGCCAAAGGGATTCTTGTTAAGGATTAGTATTATTTTGGGAAATCAAATACTCAATTACAATCCTCCCTTCACTTCCATTGATAGATTCAAACAGCAACTGAGGGCTGGATCTTTGGAGGTCATTTCTATACCTGCCATTTTTTATCCGAGCATGTTACATGCCGCGTCGGCAGCCAAGGACTCTGAGAAATTAAAGAGGTAATGTATGACCAAGTCGTGTCCTTGCAGCAACTAGCTTCTCCTGATGAAATGGGGGTGCCCGCTGTTCACACAGCGCCAGTCCCCGTTGACTCCCTGGCTCCCTGGCTTTGTGTTGAGGGACATAGTGGTAGCATGAAAACAGCCACTTGGAGCATTGACACCATGGCGATAGGAGCTACAACCAGGGCTCCTTCGCCCCTCACAGCTCAGGGGTGCGGTTGCGCCACCATCAGACACCACCTCTGCTCTGTGTTCAGATTTCCAGGCAGCAGTTAGCAACGGCATAGTGAAGGGAGACAGTCAGCCTGGGTCATACGCCATTACCTGGCTTCCAGCCTCAGCTCTCCTGCTTTCTGGTCTTCCTAGGTGGGCAATGTAATCTTTTTTCCCCTTGATTTCCACAACCTTTCCTGTGCATGTAATAAAATATACATATTACAAGTGAAAATTAATTGTGAGAATAAAAAACTTCGTATTTTTGAAAGAGGTTTGAGAAATTACAATCTCTACGTAGAAAAAGATTATCATTGGTTGATTGTAGAAGTGAGAGGTAGCACAAGAAACAAAACGCCTTGGTTCTGCAAACTTAAACAAATAGACATCATATTTCAGAGAAGGGTGTTATCCCAGGAAACATTTTTAAAATAAATTTTCATTGCGGAGATATCGGTTTATAACATTACACAGGTTTCAGTGCCCAGCGTTATAATTGACATCAGTACTCTGATCACTATGACATCAGTACACCGTGATCACCAGCAAAGTCTAGTCAGCAGGAAACTCATAAGCTCTGTTTTGTTTAAAAAAAAAAAAGGTCCGAATCTGGAATCTTCTGAGATGTTTCGCTCTCCCTTTGGTCGTGAAGCTCCAACTCCCCCAGTCGTAAACCTTTTCCAGTTGTAAAGCCGGGAGATGGGTGAGGTCATAGATCCTGTTTTTCCCTCTGCTCTGACGTCTGCTCTTATTTTAGGTCTCCCCACCTCATTCCTCTCATCACCTCACCCCCATCCCTCTGCTTTGGTTTTGAATCAGGCCTTTAAGGTCTATTTGCTGTTCTGAGCCCTAGCCCGGCCTCCCCTCTGTTCTCTCTCTTCTCTACGCAGTAACAGAAGAATCCTTCTGTGAAATCAAGTCCAGGGTTTCCTGGCTGTGCCCTCATGTTCTGGTGCCTGCCAGCTTCCCATCTGCGCCTTCTCTTCCATCAGCTATGTCTGCTCTAAGCCTAAAGCCACGTGTGCTGGGGCAGGTTTGTGCCTTTGCAGCACTGAGCCATCACCCAGGAAGTCTGCCTCCTCCGACCCACTCTCCCCACCTCACTGGAAGTTCCCGTTGCCACTGTTCTACAAGGCTCTTGTCTCATGGTTCCAATCACATTAGTTTTCTCTTTTCCTACTAGGTTAGGGGGCTCAGCAGGGCAAGACTCTTTGTGTCTTCAGGAAGAGGCCTTTTTAGCTGAGGATTGAATTAAGCTTTCTGTGTACTTCCATTTGAGCAAAACACCTACGCTCAGTGAGACTATTTACTTTATTATATAGATCAGAATTAAACTAACCAAAACATAAAATTTTATTTTATTGCTATTTTAGCGGTGGCAGACACGGTCCACTGAACAAAGATGAGAGACTTCTTAGGACAGCTGTTTATAACCTGCTTAGTTTTGGTTAATGTGGGCGGCATTCTATATTAGTAAAGTGTATTTAAAAGTTTGGTTCTTTAATGACTGGAGTGTGTTTATAAATAGGAATGAAATAATAAAGACAGGTATTAACAGACTTTATCATTCAGATGGCGAACCAAACAAGTATTGGATTTTTGTTTTTTGATGCTGTACGCCCAACCCAAGGCCAGGTATTATCTACAGGTGAGAATGACGTTTGCATCATTTCATGTTCTTCCACCTTCCTTTGATTCCTTGCTTCCTCATGGTCTTCCAATACCTGTATTTGTACTAAGAAAACATGTAAAAAGGCTAACAGGAAGCTAAAACATGACTATATCTCAGTCTTCTTGCAGAAGAAATTATAGTTATCAGAAGACTAGAAAGAAATTCTCAACTTATAATAGAAATGGCATCACTTACATGTCTTTGCCCAGTTTATTAAGCAGACCTATTTTGAGCACGTGCTCTATGACAGAGTGTGCCTGCTCATCTTGGCTGCCCTGTCTCGCCCCTCATTTTATGGGTAACTCAGTTCTGTAGTGCCTAGCTGCATGTGTAGAGTAGGTCAGTTATAGGAGCTTGTACCTCCACATTCCTGAGTATTGTCAAATCGGTTGTTATTATGATAGTGTTGCCAACAGTAAGTTCCTCCCTCAGTCTGTAAGACCATATGCAGCTGTGAAAAGAGCTTGCAGACTATCCTTGGAGAACAGAAGGAGTTAGAATAAGGCCTGAAGCAAGATGCTCCCTTGAAGTACATCCTTGAACTGGAGGAAAAAGGAAAATGACTTTCCCTCCCTAGTCACGATGATGCAGTGGAAGTAGGAGACAGGTCACATCCTCTCCCAGGGAGATAGTGATGTTCTGTTTTATGCTCTGGCCGGATGCTTGCTGTCATGCACATTTTCCTGAGCCACTCAGGGACCTCCTTACTCAAGAGATTGCACATAATATACATTAAGTAAAAAAGAAAATGCTGTTGACGGTTTCCACCGCTTGCCCCTATTATGGAGAACTATGGGGATTTCTTCGCACCATCAATCTGACCACCTGGTTGTGGGCAAAAGGGTCTGTTCCCTTTGTCATCTCTGCCAGAAAATGCCAAGCAGTAGAACAAGGCACCCGTCACCTAAGCATAGGGCCAGCTGGTCCCAGACCAGACACGGGGAGATATGTGAGGATGAAAATGGATGCAGCTAAGAGACACTTCCAAAGAAGATTTAGACTGGATGATAGATATTAGTCTTTAGGAGAGAAAAAAAAATCCTTGTCTTCAGAATCAGGAAGTAAAAATTGAATAACCTAAGTACTACAGTTAATTGAACTAAAAATAAAATTACCTTGATACAGATTTAACTTACTGAATGGATGCATAAAAGGTACTAATGCCTTTTTGCTTTATTTCCAGCTAGAAGATGATATTATAGCTAAAAAGATGTACCTTACAAAAATCACAGACTTTGTACATAATATCTTCTCAAGTAATTGGCTTTATATTGAGTTTTCAGTTCTTGGGTTTATAGGTAAGCGATGGATCTATTTCTAATAGTAATCATTAATACTAAAACACATATATTATTTTGCCTTTTTTTTTGCTTCAGCTTCATTAATGCTTAAGTTTACTTCTAAGGGATAACATATATATATATATATTTTTTTTTGCTCTTTTCCTGGAATGAACAACTATGCATAAAGATTATATTATGATATATGGTGTACACACTCCAGGCTGACTTGGACACATTTTCTTTTTCTCCTTAGGAAAGCTATTTAAATCTGAGGACTTACCTGACTTTGTGCATTTTTTTTTAATGTTCTACAAAGACAAACCTATAGATTTACTTTTGGGGGACATTTTTCAGGTAAAGATGTGTAATCCAGGAGAAACACCTGTGAGTATATTTTTACTTTGTAATACTGATTACTTTAGGAAAATATTATCTTTTTAATACAATTAACTAAAATTTGTTTACCTAACCAAACTTGGTGAATCTTAATTTTCCACATTCTAAGTTTTTACCGACTCTTACTCCTACTAAATAAAGTAATGGAGACCAAAGGTGCAGTGAAAAGCAGGAAAAAAGGTGAACAAACAGAAAAGGTGATAATAAAATAGAAGGTATAAATCCAGGCATCAAATTAATTCTATCATTTAATTATAGTTATAAAAATAATCGTTTTATATAGTATTTCCTTGTGTCAGTACTAAGTATAAATACATTTAAATAAAGCTGCTATATTGAGGAATCTTTATGTTTATAAACTTGAGATGTGTATGTGTGAGTTTTCTGTTAGTATATAAAAAAATTCTCAAATCAATCATGATTTCAAATGTCCATCTCTAATAGTGGTGTCGCCGGCCACGTCCTTATTTTTAAAGAAACTGTCCGTATTCTTTCCCATTTTGTAGAATCAGTAAGTATACTATTAGCTCTTTATTTATGATATACATTCTTATTGAGGTAATATTAGGTTACAACACAGCGTATGATTTACAGGTATGGGACTCCCACCCTAACACCCATAATAATCTCCCACCACAGTCTACTATGCTAATCATGTACTTTGTACTATTTACAAAGAAATTGAGGAGGCTAAAATTCAGCATGGGAATCGGTAAATGTAGGAAGAAAAAGAATAATGGGATATGAGAGAAATAGGCAGACAGGAAAAAAACTTCATTTGCATTATAAGAATAAAAAGAGGAGAGGAAAATTATAATTTGTACAGCTTTAATGTGCTTTCCTGATAGGAAAGTACATATATAGATACATATCATGTACATGGTGTATATCTCATACATATAAATAATGATCTAAAACCCTTTTAAAAAAGTGTGCCTTTTCTATTATTCTTATGAAAAAAATACTAGAAATTAATGTTTAAATTTTAAAATATTGTTATAAAACTCTGGCAAAACAAAACAAATTCTGCCATCAGTAAGTGCAATAAAAAATATTAGAGCTTTAATGGAAGATTGCTATTTCTCTTCATTTCTCCCCCAGGAAAAATGTGCAGAACGAAACAAGCAAATTCGTATTCAATATAAACCTTCCCTTTTCCAGCATGTGGGTATACAGTCATCGTTAGCTGGAAAAGAACAGTATTACAAAGTAAGATTTGGAAATTTAACTTAATATGCAGTGTTTCCTGAACGTGTCAGATACTGTTTAGAACAGCAGTGATGAGACCTGCGTGAGTCGGTCTCACGTGGTGCCTGATGCTGGGGGGGGTAGGGGGGTGTACTGGGATCATCTCGGACCCCCATTACCTGTCATGTTAGGAAACTCCAGCCTGAATATGCTGCTTTACCCAACTGTTCCCAGCTATGCTACTCAAATAATAAGATTAAGAAGGTGTTTGGAAATTCGTAATAAAATTCACTATGTTAGTCTAAATTTCAAAATTATACAACAGGAATACTTCAAAAACTAAATCCCTCTAGTATTGAAATTTATTGTAACAACAGTCACTTTTCCAGACCACTGTGTTCCACATGTAAAGTTTAGCATCACCTGTTTTTATCACTCTTGAATTTTTCATCATTTTTGGAAACAAGGTCCTTAGCATCTTCAGGGGATGGAAGCAGCAAAGATCTCACAGAACCAACACCCCTCGATTTCACTTGTGGTGACCCCAGGACCGTGTACATGACACTATGACACAGAATAAACCCCTAGCACTGCCCAGAGGCAGATATGAAATGAGTTGGTGGAGGTTTTTCCACCAGGAATACAGCCCTTGAGGTCTCAGTAAATGTTAGCACTGAGCTCAGGAGGTGAAATTCAAGATAAACATTTGCATCTAAATGAAGTATTTCTTGAGCCAGACAAAGAAGCATCCAGAACAATACACATGTAACTTGCGAGTATGGAAAAATTAACACCTTCAAACTATACAGAACAACTGCAAATGGTGCAAAAGGAGATGGCTTCCGTTTGTATTTGCTGGTGCTCTTCTTCGTTTGTATTTGCTGGTGCTCTTCTTCCGTTAAAGGTTTTGGCAGAGAAACTGCCCCTACCTGCCCTTTGTAAATTCATGAGAGCTGTAGAAAGTACACCTGGTTATTCACATGGGGAGGTTACCATCTTAGCTTTTTTCTTCGTTGTACTTCATACCACAAAGTAGATAAAAGTGATTAACAGTTTAAGGATATGTCCAGGATATGTCCATTGTAATCATATTTTATTTCTTTAAATTTGACAGGATATATATTATTAGGAACTTCATAATTCTAACACCTTCTTTAAAGCATGATCAGAAATTCATTCTTCAAAAAAAATGGCACAACAAGGACTAACTACTCCCAACTTTTTTCCTAGTGGATAAGAAACTTATCATATTTTTATTAATAATCAATAATAAAACAGTAAGTATAAAACTTGATACATTCATATAGGGAATAATCAGATATTTCTTAATCTTGTATTTAATAGCATTACGTTCTGTGCACATTTTAGTTTTACAAATAGTTTCCTTGTTGAAAACAATTACTGGTAAATAATGAACCACCCGTTTGGTAAGTTTCGGGGGTTATTTTACTTGGAGTTTTTTTTTTTTTAATGTTAACTGAGGCAGTGTTGTTTACAATCATACCTCTACAAGTGTAAGTTATCACTCTATGCCCATCATGTTCTTGGGATATTTAGGTATTTCCAAACTGGCACATATTTTGTTTTAGAAGGGCCAATTAGTATTTCCATTTCTCTTTTTATCATTCACTGTATACAGACAAAGAATTTAGACAATGGAGCGAGTCTGCTGTCTCATGTGTACAGGGAGGTGGGTGCACCTTCTGGCTAGGCTCCTTTACGAGGCCAGATGCAGCCAGATGCAGAAGCCTCTATGCTGGCTGGTTCTGTGGTAGGAAGTTTCAGAAACGGTGGGTCTTCAGTCACCTGATTTTAATTTGCACTTAGTAACTGATGATCTTGAGCATCTTTTTATGTGGTGTGTGTATGTGAACATGCATGCATGCTTATAGGTATGTTTTTATTAAAGGAGTATCTTTCTCACGACACAAACCTCTCTTGTGATGTCTATTCAAGTATTTGCCTGTTTAAACAATTGGTTGTTTTCCTTTTTATTGTTGGACTGTAGTTATTCTGTATCTAGTCTGACCACAAGTCCTATGACTTGTTCTTTCATTTCTTAACAGTGTCTTTCAATGAACAAAAGACTAATTTTTCAGAGTTCACCCAAACCTTTACTCTCCCCATAGAGTTTTATCATTGGCTAGCT
>NW_004567119.1:4861400-4864170 GCF_000260355.1 Condylura cristata | reverse complement strand
TTCTCAAAGATACATTGTAATTCCTTTGGCCCATTGTGGATTTCTCACCTTTGATTAACAAATTCAAAACTAAATTTATGTGAGATATAGTATTCAGATGATCTAGTCATAACAAAAGTTTTCAGTTGTCATTTTATATCTTGTCTGCTTTTACTGTTAAACAGTTATTGTGCTTTCATTTTGCACCCAAATCTTTCTTCTAGATGTACTTAAATTTTGTTATAGAAATAAGATGAATGTTAAAACATGTCAATCCATCTGCAGTGTGTGTCGGTTGTGATGACAACCAACCAGACAGAGGCCTTGTACCCCTGGTTGTACCCCTGGTTGGGGTCCACTTTCCCCCATTGTAATGCCGTGTGTGTTCACGTTATCTCATCGATTACATTTTAATAATGGTATTTTCTGCCAATGTAAAGTCATCTTCTCTAATAGGGGAAGATGATGTTAAAAGGTCAGAATAGGAGGGAATTTTATCAAGAAGTTGTCATGGAATTAATTTTACCCATATACATTAGTATTGTGTTATTCTACATGTTACAGTTATCTTGTTTCTATTTCAGAAAACATGAAGATAATAAGCATACAAAGAGAAGCTCTGTAACACCTTGGAACCTTGGTTTCTAATGGCCTCTTTCAGAAATTGTAATAATGAAAATGCATAATAATATAGAAAAGAATAAGCAAACTAATTAAACTATCTTGTCCAGAAAAAAAAAGGGAATATTTTATGCTGTTTGTATTCTTACTATTACAGTTTAATTTAAAAATTGTAAAAGCAGGGACACTTAGAAATTAAGAAATTTATTTTCTTGATAGTGATGCTCATCACTATACACTTGACAAACAGCTAAAAGCAACTGTCATGGGCACGGTCTGTGTGAACTGGCATATACTCTTAACCACCTTGTTAAGATATCCAAAGACATAGGAAGCAATTTGTGCTGGTAGTGCGGTATGCATTTCCTTCTTTTTAATAAATGCATTTCTAAAACTGTAGCTTGCCGTTAAGTGCGCTTGCAGCTGATCACCAAACAAATGATTTGTGTGGGGGCTGATAGCCATCCCGGTCTAAAGATGTCATGCTTTTGCCTGTTAGTGCCTTCTCCAGTTAGCTGGACTATATGTCTATCATTTCTTTTATCAAATGTATTGGGTTTGCCGTCTTTTATTGATTTCTCACTTAATTACATTGTTTTTACAAGACTTTTCTGTGTCATTTGAAAACTATGAGTTCTTATGCTTAAGAATTTGAAAAGAATATATAGTGTCTGTGGTCTCTTGAAAATACATAACATTTATTTCTATCCTTTATCCTTTAAAAATACCTACTGGATCCTACTATTGGCCTATTTTCTCTTTAGCTTTTGAGACGCCGCGGCACTGCTTCCGCTCCCCACAGCTGTCCTCCTGAGTTTGGGTTGTCACCAGACCAGTGGCTTGTGGGCTTTTTGAGACAGGAGTGAGATGGCCCCTCCTTGTGATTTTGATTTGCATCTCCCAGGTGACAATGAACATGTTTTCATGTGGCTGTTGGCCATCTGTATGCCTCCTTTGAAGTGGCTACCACACTATCCTTTGATTGGGTTGTTTTGTGGGTTGTACCAGTCCTTTGCAGATCGTGGCTATCAGCCCTCTGTGGTATGTATGATGTGCAGCTCTGTTCTCCCATTCACTCGGGTGTCTTTTCACTTGATGATTTTCGTTCCCTATGCAGAAGCTTTTCTAATTTGATGTTCCATTTTTGCAGACAGATTTTGAGTCATAGTTAGAATACCTTTCTCCCAAGTATCAGAGAGATTTACCTCTTTTTTCTTTTAGTACTTGTGTATTTTCATTTTTAGATTTTACTTGGAGTTTACATTTGTATAGCTAATAGCTCAAATACCCCATTAAAATTTTTATTTACAACTTCTTCATGACAAGCTTGGAGTGAACCTTTCAAGATCCTTCTCTAGCAAGTCAAGTGTCTTTGCTATATACCTCAGAATTATGTTCAATAATAACAGTTGGAAAGACTAAAGACAAATAAATATCATGGGGATAATATTGTTACAAAGCACTGGGATAAAAATTTGTCCCTTTTAAGTCAGTACACAAAGCACTATCCAGATACGTTCTGGAAGTGTCAAAAGTCTAGAGATGATGGCCATGCACAGATGCAGTGTGAGAAATATCTAGTGACCTATCGTCTAACCAGTAATCACCAAGTGCCACAATGCATCCAGCGCCATCAGCCCCTCCATCTCTTTGACAAAAGTACCCCAAGTCAAGTATTTTACTCCTTTAATAATTTGAAATTCCATACTCAGAGTCAAGGCTTATTACAAAGTATAAATAGCAAAAGCCTCTTGAACCGACATCTTAGGGGCAGAGAAGCTGGCGATTCAATACTACACAGTATTTTCATTTTTCGTGTTTAGTTAAAACAGGAGCTGAGAGTTGGAGCCTAGGAGTGAAAGCCTCAGGCAAGAAGTGAACTTCAGTTTCTTCACCTGGGTAACTTGGGGTGTTTGAACGACCTAACTCCAGCGAACAAAATACATGCAAACTGTTCTCATTAATACCATTTCGGGAAGAAGATGATCAACCTACATTAACCCTGGACGGTAGGTGTACGCGGCCCGCAGAAGAGGAGGCCTGCCTGCTGAGCAGTCCAACAGCTGCACGGGCCCAAAGCGCGATTTACTGGCAACTGGGGGCCCAGCTGTGCCCCCGGAGGGCGCGGGGCGCGCGCTCAGGGATGGTCGCGGCCGTTGAGCCCGGCTGC
>NW_004567119.1:4856418-4860955 GCF_000260355.1 Condylura cristata | reverse complement strand
CCTGCTGCGCCGGGGCGGGGCAGCCGGGGTCCTCCTGGCCCTGGCCGCGGCGTGAGGCGCGGGGGAGCCGAGTCCGTTATTACAGCGGTTACCTCTGAGCCCAGTTCCACGCTCGCGCCTCGGGGCGCGCTCCAAAGGGCTGGAGCGCCGCCCCGCACCCAAAGGCCCCGGGAAGCCACCCTCGCCGGGCGGGCGCCCAGGGGCGGAGGGAGCGGACCCTCGGCGCGGCGGGGGCCGGGAGTCCCGGTCACTCCCAGACGCGCCGCCAGGGGCCAGGTGTGCGCCGCTGGGGTTGGACCTAGTGCAGTCTAATTACTAGAGGCTCATTATCGCCTCCAGCCTGTTTACGAGCACTTTAGTGGCTTTTATTTATAGCTTCTGCCCAGGCAACAGCGAGGTGGCATTTGCTTGGGATTTCATAGGACAGCGGAGCTGGGGAGGGAGCGGGGAGAATCCACAATGGTCCAGCACAGACACCCCCAGTGGAAGACGCCCCTTCTTGGCTGGGCAGGCCTTGAGAAATTCTGCTGGGTTCCTGTTTCCATCACTGCTGGTTCTTTACTCTTTGTCCACAGCCCTCCCGCGGGTAGTCTGGTTTTTATCTGCTCACCTGGGCGACTCTATCTTCCCATCAGAAACCTTAGCACTAAACCCTCAGAACGAGCTGGCTTCTTCTTATCCAAGGCCACAATGAATCGCTGTGGGAACCTTAAGTCTGTTGACGTGTGATTATTACCTTACTAGTTTTCAGTACCGGATAAAGCGTAATACTCCTAAAAAGCTGGATATGCCAACTTTTGGGGCCTGTGATGGCCTGATTGAACTCACCCTTTCAGCTGATCAATGGAAAGCACAGACCCAGAACAGTTTTCCCACTCGCCTTTAAATAGAACCAGAAACTGTGTGGTGGTATATTTTCTGTTACAGAAGTAGAATTCCTGACCTGCACCCTGAGGAAATCCTTAGGTGGCTTCCAGCTCTGCCTCGAGGCAGGCCAGTGGTACGTCCCAGCCACTAAAACCCAGCAGCCGGGTTACAGGAATGTGAGTGGGAGAGAGTGAAAGGGGTTTCAAGAGCCCTTTATGCTGAGAACAGCTGAATACTTTTACACACCAGGGGTAAACTGAGACTTGTTTTTCAGGAGACTCGGGCTAGAGAGAAGCCAGAGGGTGGATTGGACACTGGCTAGGCTGGAAGTGAAGAGCAAAGTGGGGTGTTGCCGGCCCCGTCCAGAAGCTGCGGCTCTTAAATTCAGCTGGTAGCACGGGGTGGGCGCCCAGCGTGTCCCTCTCCGGTGACATAGGCAGGCAGCGAGCGGGACTAGTTTGAAGACTGTGGCAGAGCGACCTGCTCCTGCGTTGACTGGGCGTGCAGTTGGGGGAGCAGGGCTAGGGTGCAGGCCCGGGGAGAGCCAAGTCCACATCGATGGTGATACGAACCCTAAGAGTGAGCGCGCGGCGGAGGCCAGGGCTGGGAGCCCGTGAGTTCTGCAGGTGGCAGAGTACACGCAATGCAAGGAGGGCGGGCGAATCCTGCGGCAGCCGCAGCTGCGCGTGTCAGGCAGAGGAGAGGAAGCGTCAGGGAGCCAGACTGGCCCTCCGAGACCGAGGGCTCACGGCTCTCGAGGAGCAGCAGTGGTACAGAGATGCTGCCGCCCCTGTGGGAGAAGGCCAGGCTGGTCAGGGAGGTCCTAAAGGAGCGGGAACTGAGACTAGGGACAGTAAGAAGCCTTCATTTTTCGTTGTGACCAGAACAAACTCCACAGTGAGAGCAGCTTAGAGAAATGCAAACCCGTCTCCTCGCCATACTTAGGGCTGAAGTCTGACTCTGTCTCACAGCTAAGCTCCAGCGCTCCCTCCCTGATGCTCTGGGGAGGCTCCGCTCCCTTGTGGTGGCCAAGCTCTCTGGCTGCTGGCAGAGTTTCTCCTCGCAGCTGGGGAGTGTGGTCCCTGAAAATCACCACCTTCGGTGTCTAGAGACCACTCACCCTCCGTGGCTCCTGGCCGGCTTCCCTCTCTCCACAGTCCTGCTGGGTAGGGGTGACCCTCCCTCCGGACCTCCCGACTTCCCCTCCCACACCTAAGGCCCTGGGGTTCATGCTAGGTGACCCAGGCCCGCCCTCCCTGTTTCTAAGTCAGCTGGTCAGCAAGGTAATTGCAGCTGCACTGTCCCTTTCCCGGTGTGAGTGAGACCCGCCGGTGGGGTGTGGCGTCCTGGAGGTCACTCTGCCTACCATAGAAGTCGGTGTTAACAGTTAATGCGACACTCATCCTGGAAGTGGTCGGTCAGGGGAGGAGAGACCTGGCGCATTTATGTCACCTAGAGGTGGTAACTGTAGTCGGTCAACAGGCATTCTTGTTTTCCCTTGAGCTTTTTTGACTGAGAAGTGAGAGAATTGTCTTGAATTTGTTGAAGTTTGTGTGACCTATCTTTGTATCCTAGTATGGAAACATAATGTCATGAGGTTTTTATATTTTTAAGTATCCTTTAACTGCTTAAAAATGTTTTAAATGGTCACTTAACTAAGCATGTGTGCATACATATAGTTTATATTTAAATTATAAAATCCACACAACAAGAAAATACTTAATTTTTTTATGATTTATTTATTTATAATACAGAACTGAGGTACAGGCCAGAGGTGCAGGGGCAGTGAGAGGCTTCACCAGAGACAGAGTGGGGAGCAGAGCAGGCAGATGGATGAAGTCCACTGCTGAGGGGAGCAGCGGGCGGGCCAGGAGAGGTCTGCCGCGCCTGTGGTCACCTCCGGGGCAGGCGGGGGTTGAACTCATGCTGAAGTGGCCTTAGCTTCTCAGTGCTGTGCTGTAACCCGCTGGGCCACCAGGGAGGGCCTTTTTTCTTTAATCTTAAAGGCCCAGAGTCCTGCAGTCGCTTAATGAGGATTTTGGTGAGGACTTAGTTGCTAAATCTTCTAACCCGAGCCTCGCTGTCTGTCTGGGAAACAGGACGCCATTACCTTCCTCAGGGGGCTGTGGAGGCTTCTCATGCAGGCCCCTTAGGCCCCCTGGAAACGGCACTTCCTGGCCTTGCTCCACTCTTCCCTCCTTCCCCCAGGAAATGCTCTCCAGCTCCTGCCTCCCACTTCACCTGTAGCTTTCTCAGGGAGCCCTTCTGCCACGGAAACAGGCAATCTTCCGACTTCCTTCTGTCACGTGTACGGGGCCTGCTGGGTCCTGTGCTTGGTGTCTGCTCTCCATGCAAGGCTGCGAGCGCAGGGCCATGCCAGTTCTGCTCACTTGTGCAAATCCATCGTCAGGCGTAACCCCTGGCACCTAGTGGGTAGTCACAAACGTTTGTCAAGTGAGAAATGTTACCTGCTGACTGACTACCCTGGATTGCCCAGACGCCAGCCAGCACATAAATCTGTGAGAAAATAGTTGCATTTCAAATGGCCTTAGAGCTGCTTTGGAAGAAGGCTGCCGGCCGCTCCCACCTCCTGGCGGCTCCCTCAGCGTGGGTTTTCTCCAGTGTCACATAGCCAGGTAGTTCCAAGAATATTCTAATTTTGATAAAAACTTGTGTGACGTTGTAACATAAGACGTCTTTAATCTTCTTTCGGTGCAGCACCTTTCCGAGTGAGCTGTGCAGCCTGCCACCGCACCGCAGCTGCAGCGTCAGGCCCTCCCGTCAGGCCACCAGCTGCAGGTTTTACCTAGACCAAGGCCCCGTTTTTCTGCAGAATGTTTTCACTGTGTTAGGTTTTGGCCAAGAGACTGAGCTCTCAGGGCGCAGTGTTGGAACCTCTGCGGGGCTGTTCCTCACGCGTGAAGCCATGGCTGAAGACGCCTGTCACTGAGGATGCAGTCCAGGAATTTTCTACGAGTGAAATTCTAGGAAAGGATTGTCTCCCTCTGAAGACCTTGTAGATTTTCATAGACGGGGAAACACCCTCGTTTTATTTTTGGCTTTCCACTAATTGCCTAAAACCCCTAAACATGTGAGGAGCAACAGCAGCCCAGCTGGTTGCTCAGGAACGCCTCCCCCCCCCATCATTCCTGCATTCACACAGCCATGAACCTTCAGCTGCCCTCACCACGAATGCGCTTCTGGGCGCCCCAGCCCAGGCGCCCCAGGCCAGGCAGCGGCGGGCTCCTGGTGGGGTCTGCTTGTGCTGTGAGTTTGCCTGGAGCTGCCGGCTTGGGCCCTGGCACTGCAGCGTCAGCCCTGCAGGTCGCGGGGAGCCACCGTGATGCCCCTGCAGGCGAGGTCGGGGCTGGTGGTTCCACCGACATTGCCTGGGGCTGGGGGCGGCCTTGCCGCGGCCTCAGCGTCCAGGTCCAGCCCGCGCTTCTCCCGCCTCGGCCCTAGGAGGCTGGTGGCTGGGCCCGGTGCGGAGATCCAGCCGGCTCTGGGTCGCTTTACGGGACGCTGGTGAAGCCCGTGGCGGTGGAGCAGGCGCCGTGGCTGGGCCGGCAGCGGGAGGCCGGTGCCCTGACCTTGGCCAGAGTGACTCACACTTCAGTTCTGCCAGGCGCAGAGCGAGGCCGCAGGTCCCGCCCGGCGCCCGTCTCCCTCG
>NW_004567119.1:4846473-4856064 GCF_000260355.1 Condylura cristata | reverse complement strand
GGGGCTGCGTGAGACTCGGTGCTCGCGGCCGCCGCTGCCTGCGTTTCTCCTTTACGCAGCGGGAGTTGAGCCCCGGAGCCCGCTGCTGCGAGATGTGCGCACAGAGGGCTCCCGAGCCTGCAGGCCTGAGCCTTCCCAGGTACTGACGTGACCCACGTGTATCCGTCCCGGTGCCCAAAACTGAAAACTAGCCACAGGCCCTCGGTGACCGCCATGCTGGCCTCTGCCCCCCGCCGCTGCCTCCCACCGCCGTGATGACTCACGTGTCGAGCCTTGTAGCAGGTGACAGCAAGTGACATTTTTGTGTTGTCTTTGTCCACCAAGGTGGCAGCATCACGCACCTTTCATGTACACTTCAGCTTTGGTGGGCCGAGGGGGTTTCTTTTAACAGGCTCCTGGGCCCACACACGCTTGCCGCTTCCATCTCCAAGTGTGTTCTGATCCATTAACTACGGAAAATGCCTTTCTGGTCTGTGTTGTTAAAAACAGCTCTACTGCTGCATCCACTTACACCACCGAGTTCCTCAGCTCCAGGCATGGTTCTGTGGCTTTAACAGATCGACAGCGTGGTGTCCCGTCACCTGGCCCAAGTCGAGACCTTTGCACCAGCCCAAAAGGAGCCGCGTGCTGTCGGCCCTTCCCCCACTCCTTTTCCTGACCCGTCGCTACCTACTTTCCAATTTGGGGGATTTGCCTGTTTCTTCTAGATGGGATGATACTACAGGTGGCCTCTGAGTGGTCAGCTGCCCTCACTCACGCAGCTCCTTGGAGATGCAGCCCCCAGGCCCGGCCTCTCGCAGCTGAGTGCCCTGTCCACGCGCTGCTGACCCCCTCAGCAGTCGGCGGGCCGTGGGGAATCGTGTTTGCTTACACACTCACTTCCACGTGCGCGTGGACACTTGCATTCACGTCTGGGGGTGCCTAGGAGTGGACATTTTAATTCTGCAGACTTGCCGCGCCGGCTCCACGCTGACGCACCACTGCGCAGTGAGGGCCCCGGCACCCCGCGCCCAGCCTGTCAGCGTCCCCGTCGGCCAAGCGCGGCAGGCGGTGGGGCAGGGCGTCCTGCCCTGAGGTCAGTGGGAAGCAGACCCGTTGGCCTGTAGATGTGTCTTCGAGGACCTAAGGGTTCTAGGGCTTTACTTTTGAAAACTAATTCTTCATTTTGGTGGTAATTTTGAAAAATATCTGTAACTACCGTCCGGGCCTTTGGATGGCCAGGGCCACGCCAGCTCGGGGTTAGAAGCTCGCTGGCACCAAGAGACGCCCTTGATTCTAACGTGCCGTGGAGAGGGTGCACCCGCCCAGAGCAGGCCGGAGGGAGCAGGCCGCGCTGGCCGCGCTGCGGGAGCTGACCGGAAGGGCTCCCCACGGCAGCACCTGGCCCTGCCGCTCCTCCCCGCCCGCTTTCTTGTGAGCTGTGACTTGGCCTCCGCCGGAGATGATGAGAGGGCTTTGGGAACGAGCCTGCTCCGTGGTTGTTTGGCGCTTGCAGGTGAGTGTACGCAGGTTTTATGAAAGTCCTGCACGTAATGGGCCTGGTAGTGGACAAGGGACACAGTCGTGGAAAAGTGGCCTCTGTGGCATTTCGGAGTCCGTCCTCCTGCCGGCGCTGCCCGAGTCTGAGGCCTGGGGCGGTGGAGCTCGGCCTTTCTCCTGTCCGAAGCGCACGGAGCGGTTTTGCTGGGGAGGTCACACAGCTTGGCGGCAGCTCCTGCAGGATACCGGAACCTTCCGGAGATGCTGTCGTGCCCCAGGCCTCGCCGCGCTTTTCTCAGCCATCTTATTTCCACTTCACAGACAGTCACCATGCGTTTCCCCGGCCCTTGGCTGTGTCTGGGTCTTCTGTGCATCTCGGTCAATGCAGACTCTGTGGATGACGGTGCTGAGACGGTGGAAGACTTTGGCGAGAGCTCGGAGGAGGTTGATGTGAAGGAAGGAGAACTCGCCCCAGAGGTGAGGCTGCGGGGACTGCGCGCCCTGCGCCCCCTTCGCTGGGCGTGGGCCCTCCGTGGGGCCCTCCGTGGGGCCCAGGCCTGGCGGGCGACCCTCAGTCTTACACAGGTGGGAACCAGCGCTGCCTGGGTAAATGCAGAGCAGGCAGAGGCTGCAGTAGTTGTGACAGCCTCCACTTCTGGGCGGGTGGGAGAGCCGCCTTCCGGCCGGGGAGGGCAACACCCGCTCGGCGGGTTCCGGTCTGACTTCTGGCGCTGTGGGGAGAATGGGACCGTGGGCGGGGGGCCGCTGGGGGGCCCGGCCGCGGCCCCGTAGTGGGAACGTGTGCTTGAAGGAATGTCCGCGAATCGTGAAACCCTCGGGATTGCTTTCAGGAATAGTTTGGCTGTGAGAAGCACCCTGTATGGTGGTGGCGCTTAGTGTTGGAGGCGTCTTGGCCTCCACCCCCGCCGCGTAGAGCCCTTGTGGCCTTTAATCCCACAGGGATACTTCCTTTGGGGCCAAATCCTCTGAGCTGGGAAAGTGGCGCAGGGCTGGGGTGGCAGAGACAGCCCCTCAGCTGCTAGCAGGGTGCCCCCAGGGGAGCTGCTGCCCGGGCCCTGCATTTGCCTTTGTGGTGGTTTGAAAGTTGGTCAGCGGGAGCAGTCCTAGGAGTGGACAGAGCGCCCCCAGGGGCCAGCGCCTGAAGGGGTGGCGGTGGGAGGACCCGCCCCGCCCGCCTGCTGCTGCCACCCACTGCCAGAGCAGGGAGGGACCAGGAATCCGCCCGCAGCTTGGGGCCATCAGCTGGAGCTGGTGTGATTGCTAACTTTCCTCCCTGAAAGAGGGAATGCCGGGCCAGGGCAGGGGCGGGGGAGCGAGATCAGGAAAGACGGCTGCCTCCCTTCCCCAGACGAGGCTTGTCCTGCCGCTCAGACCTCCGGCTGACTTCTGTTGCTTGAGGCAAAATTTTGCGGTTTTATCATCCACCAACCTGCCTTTGGACAGTCGGTCACTAAGCTGGTTCTCATCACTGAGCTCCGCTGTGAGCTCCCGTAACTGAGAGCGTAAGCTGCGGGCCAGGCAACCTGATTCACACACAGCTGTGTGACTGGGGGCGACGCGGCTTTGCCTGCCTCCCGCCGCCCCTGTGTCCGTGTTGGGGTGTCAGCTGAACAGAGCCTCGGGCTCAGCACCACCAGGCACCTCTTCACTGTCGGCGCGGCAGCCGTGGCAGCGAAGCAGGCTGAGGGGCCTCACCTGGGGGTTCGTCTTGCCTGTGTCCCAAAGCAATCTCCTCCTCCTCTGTTCTGTGGTGGTAAAATGTACGGATTAATTTTAAACTAGCGTATGTGCTTATAAGATTTTTTTGTCTCACCTGCTGTTAGATCATGCTATTTTACTTGTGATGACCTTTACCCCCCAACACTGCCACCTGTTAAAGGCGCTCAAGGCCCCGTCAGGGCTGGTCTGTCTCTGCACCAGGCCTTCTCCCCATCTGTGTGGTTCTTTGCTTTTTTGTATGTTGGCACGGGGACGCCACGTGGCGTCAGCGGCCTCGCCCTCGAGCCGTGTGCTCGTGTGTACTTTGCATACTAGGTTCTGACCTAGTGAGGTTATTTAACATACTTCTAGAGATGAATAACTTTAGATGTCTAAAAATCTGTTTTCTAGATAAAGTATAAGACACCTCAACCTATAGGAGAAGTATATTTTACAGAAACTTTTGATAATGGAAGACTGGCTGGGTGAGTATCATTGAAAGGAAGGTTTCCCTTGACTTGGAGAGCTTTTGAAGTTACTGGTAACTGGCTCATGAAAATTGCCTCTACAGCAGAACTATCCGAAGTGTAAACGCCTTCACCTGACAGTGTTAATCAGTACCTCACCCTGTGTTAATCCATAGAAATGTTTAAATTGAACAATTATTTATTTATGAAAATATACAAATGAATTACGCATAGAAAGTGAAAACGTCACACTCTTCCATTCTTTAGGGCAATCATTACTAATTTCAAATGACAAAAATGTTCTGCTCTAAATAGTGATAAAAAGCATCAGGACAGTTATTACTTACTGATTACATATGCCAGACGCTGTCCTAGGTGACCGGCATCACCTTTGCTGCGTTTTCAGGGGAGGAAATGGAGGCTTGGTGGAACATCTTGTCTGTGACTGTACATCTCGTAAACTGCAGATTCTCAATTTGATTGAACTGCAGCTTTTCAGGATTAAGTATAGCTATCCTTATCAGCCTCTAAATGTTCATTTATGTTTGAATAAAACGTTACTGCTGGGTTACCTTCTGTTGTGTAACGAATATACATTTATAAAGCTGTTCCCATAAGGATCGAGTATAGCTATATAAATCTGTATAATAAATGCTGCTTTTTTTTTAATGGTATGCATTTTCTTTGCCTTATTTGTAGGTGGGTCTTATCCAAAGCAAAGAAAGATGATACAGATGAGGAGATTTCTATATATGATGGTAAAAAATTAGTTTAAGTCTATGCTGTAGTCAGTATGGCCCCTTTGACTAGTTTTGAGATGGCATTTCTGTTAAATATCTGTGTGGGGCCGAGGCTACACCCTCCTTCACAGTGGGAGACTCGGTTTTTATCTTGTTTCCAGTATTTTTGGGGGCCCCAGTATTACGGGGTCACTCAGCCTGATGCCTCTGCCAGGTCTTCTGACTGCAGTGCTGAGCTTCCCATGCTTAGTCTTTCACTTTTCCTGAAGCAGAACGATAAATTCTGCTGATAAGTCCTAAGCCAGTCTTTGCCGCTTTAGTTTGATGTGCATTGTCTTTTAATTTAGGAAGATGGGAAATAGAAGAACTGAGAGAGAACCACGTGCCGGGTGACCGGGGGCTGGTGCTCAAGTCCAGAGCGAAGCACCATGCCATCTCCGCTGTCCTGGCCAAGCCCTTCGTCTTTGCTGATAAGCCTCTGATAGTCCAGTAAGTGGGTGGCGCTGAACACTTTCTCTGAAACTCAGGGGCGCTTTACTTACCTGCCGTTTGAATGTAAGTTGGCTTCGGATGACGGGTGTCAAGTCCGGCTTCTCCTCTTCAGAGGCTCTGACTGAAGTGCACATGCATGTCTGTGCTTAAGCAGCCTGAGATTTTGAGTAAAAAGCAAGTAAATTAAAAGTTAGGTCATCTATAATACATGAAATGCTGCCATTAGACTGCAGTCTGTGCTGAAATCACTTTTATTTTAACTCTTAAAGTTGTCTGCTGTCAAGAGGCTCTATACCCAGAGCAGCATGTAAGCCAGCAGCATGTAAGCCTAAAAGACTAGTAAATCATGAAACTGTGTTTCCTGCAAAAGCAAGTACCAAGGAGAATTGAATAGCAGTCTCGGAGAGCCTTGCAAACAGTTCAGAGGCACGTGGACACTTCTCTGACTATCGATAAGGAAATACTAAATACTACCAGTGCTGTTTATGAGTGACCTTTTCCAAACTGCATGAATGTTAATTCCCACTGTGTTGTCATACAAGTTTGAGAAACTAAGTCTACGCTAATCTTAGACCTGAGGAGGGATGTTCACCCATTAAAGACTCTGAGAGGTAACTTCTGTGTTGTGGTGCCCAGACACTTGTGCCCACAGTTCTTCCCCTGACAGAATCCCTGCCTCATGGAAGGGCTGGGGGTGGTCTTGGACACGGTGCGCAACCTCCGCCTACGGCCTCATTTTCCCTGAGTCTCAAACTTAGCAGCAGGGAAACTACCGTGCTGTTTCCCCGATCCTCGAACCCCATGTGAACTGTTCTCCCGGAACACAGGCTAGTGATTTGAACCCTCTGCGTGGACAGCGGGTCTCAGGCTCCGTGGCTGAGCCTGCGGGCAGGAAGGCTGGGCTCACAGTTCCCGGGATGTCAGAGAACGGCTCTTCTAGCCCTCCTTGCCTTTTGCACCTTAGCTCATCTCTAGTAAAGTTCTCTTTTGTTTTACCTAAAATAGTATCTACCACTAGTCACATCCTGCAGCATTTCTCTGACTTTATAGTCATCAAAGACATCTCCACGAAGCTGTCTTTGCCAGCTGTTGCTTAAAATAAAAAATCAGTAAGATTTTGAGGACACACTGCCCTTTATTTTGAAAATGAAAAAGAACGAGACAAAACCTTTCTTCTCGTCATAACAGAAGTCACCTTGTTGGGCATTTACCTGCCCGACATGCGTGATGCCCTCAGCACCCTGGGCTGCGGGCTCAGGTGGGTGTGGCCCGGTCACAGGCAGGCGGGGCCTGCGAGCTCAGCCCCGACAGGCGTGGCCGGGTGGGCACGAGGACCCGTCTCCGGCCGCTGACTCCCAAGTTCACTGTGCGGCCTCTTCTGCAGACACCTCTAGAAACTGAGCAGAGTAGGAGCTGGAGTGGGGGTCTCCCACCAGCCAGCGAAATCTCGGAGGTACCACTTAACACTTTACTGAACTTACGCTGTTCTTTCGATACCAAATATAGTCACTCACTGGGTTTGGGCTGTTTTGTGTGCTATTTTATATTTTTGTTGTCACTACCGTTTCCTACAAGATTTTAAACTACAGTACATTACTCAGATTGCCGACCTGTTCCTATTACTTCTCCAGTTTCGGTCCCCTTTAATTCATTGACTTTGGTAGCCATTTCTTCCATCAGTTTCAGTCACATGCAATCCATCCATTTACTAATCTCTTCTGCTGTTGTGAGCAAGCCTCTGTCTCATTGCACAACAGGAGTATTTCTTTAACTGAGAAAAGAAAAGAGCCACAAAGTTGCGCTGAAAATCATGCAGCGTGGAGGGCCAGGCGACTCCCTTCCAGCTGTTTGCTGTCTCTCGCGATGGAGGTTATGAGATCTCCTGGCTGGAGATATTTAGACTCACATCTGTTTACCATGTTTTAGGGGTAGTTCAGCCAAGCGGCAAACTAGCAGTGAACTCAGTAAGCTCATCAGCAGTTCCTAGAAGATCTGGTGCTGCAGCTTCTGGCCTCACAGTCTGTGTTTGTTTTTATTTCCCAGAGACTGTGCCTGGCGCTACCTTATCTGAATGTCGCACTTCCGCTAGCAGTTTTATTCAGTGTGTCTCATTCTGAATTCAACTGTTGATGAAAAATTTATTCCGACAACTGGTTGATTTCTCTCTTGCCGATTATAATCCTATTTTTAATGTCTTAAGGAGTTGCAACAGGAAGCATTTCTGCTTAGATTCCCCGTATGCTTTATATGAGTTTCTGGTAATGTCAAACGTTTGTGTTTAAATGAATTGAGAGTATAACGTTAGATTTTGAAGAACGATCAATCAGTAACTTTTATTTATCAGCAGTGTGATTCTTTTTCCCTTCATTTAGATATGAAGTAAATTTTCAAGATGGTATTGATTGTGGAGGTGCATACATTAAACTCCTAGCAGACACTGATGGTTTGAATCTGGTATGATATTTTCATGTTTAAGAAAACCTTATTAAAGTTAAGTGTATATTTAAAGAGTATTTGATAAACTTGAAACTTTTATTTGCAACTGAAATCGAAAAGAACTTTGAAAATCTTTATCCAGGGTGAGTCTCTGGCTTTGCAGCGGTCCTCAGGTCCACTTCACAGGGGACAGGTTGGTTTTGTCATCTTGAGCAACATTAGACAACTTTATTTACTTAACATGTCTGTAAAGAAAAAGTAATGTGCTTATAAATGTCCTTGAAAGGTCAACTTAATGCCCTTCACCAAACAAGGACTTTATGATTGCTCAGGGAAGTAAGAGAGCCAAGCGGGAAAGCCGTGGCCAGTCCCACGTGGGCAGCGCGACAGACAGCCGGGTCAGAATGTCCTTGCCGATGATGCAGCTTTAAGGTTGTGCCAGCACCCTCTGAAGATGGGGAGGCCTCTCGCTTTCTCTGTGGGCGGCCCTTCAGGGTGTCTGCCCTAACAGAAGGGGGTGAGCTCCCCTGCTGGCTGGGTTGGCCGGGGTCCCTGTGGGTCCCCCACCTGCTATTACAAGGAGCAGGCAATAGGGAGCCCCCCGGGAGGTGTGCGTTGAAGCTCGTTTTATAACGACAGTGCTAAAAATCTAATGCTGAGTATTTTTCTAAGCACTTTGGCGAACTCAGAGAAACTTTGTAAGGTAGGTACTGGTACTGTCTGGATTTTAGAGGTGACCAAACGGAACTATAGGCAGGCTAAGAAGTCAGTTCTGGGCCCCAGGCAGTTAGAGCACCCTGTCTGCCGCCTGCCTGCCCCGCTGCCCCTGTGCTTCCCGTAGGGAGGAGTGAGGCTCAGCTGCTGGAGCAGGAGCGCCCAGCCTTGCTGGAGCGAAGCGCAGCCCTGGGCTCAGGCCCAAGGAAGCACCTCGGCTACCTCAGTGCCCACCCTCACTTGCATGAAGTGAGGAGGCTTGGGTAGTGGGCGGGTTCTGGCTTCTCCCCGACATGGTCAGGGAGCAAGGCGTGTGTGCTTTAAGATGTATGTGAACAGGATTTGTCCTTCTCTGGGTCTGTGGTTATCACGTGTGTCAAGGGACTCCGAGCCAGCGTTTAGTCACTGCTGTAGACGCTGCCCAGTTGGAGAGAATAGAGCAGCTCTCTAAGTTACAGTTCTGGGCTAATCCCATCACTCATCTCTCTTTGAAGGAAAACTTTCATGATAAAACATCTTATACCATTATGTTTGGACCAGATAAATGTGGCGAAGATTATAAACTTCACTTTATCTTCAGACATAAACATCCCAAAACTGGAGTTTTTGAAGAGAAACACGCCAAGCCTCCCGATGTAGATCTTAAAAAGTTCTTTACAGACAGAAAGACTCATCTTTACACCCTTGGTAGGTCCTCTTAATTCTTCTGTTCGAACGTATCAGGGGCCTGATGTTTTCAGGGCGGGTACTCGGGCAGGAACAAACATGGATTATTTGTGGTGTACCTGTAACTTTTTAAATTTGAGATTGTTCCCAAAATTAAAGTACTGAAGAAGATTGTATTTTGTAACTATAAAAAGTGCGCTGGTGGGTTGTATGAGTCCCAGACTTAGCTGTTGAGTGTTTTTTGAGATGTAATGGACCATCTTACTAAGTTGTCCTTACAGTTACCCTATTTTGACTTAACACACTGGTTGATTCCTCCTTCTGGCTGAGATGCTATTTTCCCATGAAGCTTAGGGTAGTTTGATTATTTAAAGATTACCTTTAAAATAATCTAGCAATATGATAAGTATTTTCGAATTGGTTTTCAGTATTGAATCCAGATGACACGTTTGAAGTATTGATTGATCAAATCGTTGTCAACAAAGGAAGCCTGCTAGAGGATGTGGCCCCTCCCATCAACCCTCCCAAAGAAATTGAGGATCCCAGTGACAAGAAGCCTGATGACTGGGACGAGAGAGCAAGAATCCCGGATCCTGCTGCGGTCAAACCAGAGGACTGGTAAGGAGGGCTCAGTCCTGTGCAGCCTCTCCCGGCGTCACTAAATGATGCGACCTAACACACCAGTGACTTCAGTGGCCATTTAGCCACTGCACGTAGCCTTTTAAGCACTTTTTTACTTTTAGGTGAGACTCTTTCCTCAAGTGGATTTGGTCTTCCCGCCTTTTAGTTATCTTAGTCCATTTAATCAGCATTTGGATTGTGTTGCCTTTTCAGTAGTGGTGGCGGGGGGCGGGGGGGGGGGCGGGCAGACACCCATG
>NW_004567119.1:4827709-4845587 GCF_000260355.1 Condylura cristata | reverse complement strand
CGCAGGCCGGGGCCAGGGAAGCCCTGGGCGCGGTGCTGTCCCGAGCCATCTGCCCCACTTCGCATCCGGGACTGTCCTCCCGCTGTCCCTTGTGCTGAAGGTTATTAATTTCTCTGGTCTGTTTGAAGAACTGGCTTTTGTCTTGGGCCTCTTGTTTAAAATTTTTACTTTTCAGTAAAGATGAGAGTTGTGTTAGTGGGTTCTATTCAGTACTTACTGTGATTATGCTTACATAGCCTGTACGATTATTTAATGTGAAATTTATTTTGAAATAATTATTTGAATTATTGGATTATATTTGAAGATATAAATGGCCAAAATGTAAATATGGAGAGTGGCAAATATTGGAGTAGGAAAAAACGCGCGAAACATAATGGGCTGACTGCACTGCGCGGCTTCCGCAGAGCGCAGCTCTCCGGGAGATTGGAGCACATGGGTGTGCTGTCAGGTGGAGCTTCTGGAACAGCCGCGGCACTTAGCCACCCCGACACTGCTAGCTGATGAGGTCCGCCGCTGGGGCGTCACCGCCCCCGTGCGGGGTGACAGGAGGCGCGAGTGTGCGGCCTGCCTCGGGGGGCCGGGGATGCCCGCGGGGGGCCCGCACTGGGCGCTGGCGGGAGAGACGGGGGGGGGGGGGGGGGGGGGGGTGTGGGACACAGGCAGAGGGAGGCGCTCTGGGGTACCTTCTGAACTTGTCATGCACTTTGAAGCCTAATTCATTCTGTTCACTAGTAACGCGCATAAAATGCCGCTTAATAGGGATGAAAGTGAACCTGCCCAGATCCAAGACGCCAGCGTCGCGAAACCCGAGGGCTGGCTGGACGACGAGCCGAAGCTCATCCCAGACCCGCGAGCGGAGAAGCCTGCCGACTGGTAAGGGCCGTCTCCGACCCCACCCCTGGCGCCTGCGTGTGACCGACAGGAGCGGCTTGGGTCATGCCGGGTCTCGTGTCCTCAGGAATGAAGACATGGATGGGGAGTGGGAGGCGCCTCGGATTTCTAACCCAGCGTGCCGGGTTGGGTGTGGCGAGTGGCAGCCCCCCATGATAGACAACCCGAAATACAAGGGCATCTGGAGGCCTCCGATGATGGACAACCCGGCCTACCAGGTACGTGCTCGCTGCCCGCGCGGCGCAGGGGCCTCGGGGCGCCTGGCTCTTGGCAGCTTTTCTGTGGCGTTCAGCGGGTAGTGGCCGCCCTGGCTGTCTGCAGGAAGGCTGAGGAAAGAGGCTGCGGCAGGAAACCTTAGGTGCAAAAAGTCAGGTGGCCTTACCTATTAACTGGGCGGGCAACGTGGACGGTGGCAGGTCACTGACTTTGTGCCGTTGATGACCCCTGGGGAATAAAGTTCTGTTTTAGAATTAAATACAAGAGACGATTCCGGCCAAGGGGACTCCTGCCACACATTTCAGGATTGATTGGTGGCTGGCACCTGCGCCTGACTAATGTGTGCCCTACTTTCTAGCATTATTAAAATTCGGATTTTTTTCTGACGCGAGTCAGACGAGTAGCCACTGCGGGCCCGGCCTGGGGAGCAGCGTAGGCACTCTCGAGGCCTCTAGCGCAAGGCGGCTCCTTTTTAGGCCCAGAGTAGCCTAGAAAGGTTTTTGGGCCTTTTTAGTAACATCCTGTCTTGAAAAACTTCGCTGATTGGGAAAAAAAGTGTCTAAAAAACTTATCTATCTTTACAAAAAACAAAAACAAAAACAAAAAACGCACGCAGGCACACACACACACACACACAAACTTAACTGAAGTGGTACCCCTTGACTGTGAAATTTAATATCCCAAGTTTCTGTGTGTTCAAATTTTAGCTTCCTTTTTGTATGGGGTGGCAGCGAGTAAAGTCTGTCATTCATAGGGAATAGAGTGTGCAGAATAAGCAGGAACGGGATTTTGCTTCCAGCGAAGTTAGTGAACTAGTGTCAGTTAAAAGCACTTTGTTTTCTCCAGTTAATTTGCTGATTTCGTTCGGCAGGCGCCTTAGTGGCGTATTGAGCAGCATTCACAGTGAAATTCTCTTAAAAGTGTCTTCAAATTTTCTTTTCCTTTCAGGGAGTCTGGAGCCCTCGAAAAATTCCCAATCCAGATTACTTTGAAGATGACCATCCATTCCTGCTGACTTCGTTCCGTGCTCTTGGTTTAGAGCTTTGGTCCATGACCTCTGATATCTACTTTGATAATTTCATTATCTGTTCTGAAAAAGAAGTAGCAGACCGCTGGGCTGCAGATGGTTGGGGAGTGAAAATAATGATTGCAAATGCCAATGAGGTACAGTACTGAGCAGACAGAAAACAGAACATGACCCGAGTTACATAGACAGATGGCCCTAGGTCAGCTGCACAAATGTGTGATAGTTGCTAACGGTCATTACCAAGGAGATGTGCTTGAGCTGATCGCCATGGGTAGCTGGCGTCGCTGCAAGCTACGTGATGAGCTGCATATGAGTTAAAGTCTTTATTTCATTTGTTAAATTATGGATTTTAATGTCTATTTTAATGCATTTGAATGGAATGGAATGGAATTAAATGTACTCAGTTATTTAATGGAATTTAACACGTATTTGGAAATAAGATAATATCTTTGTCATCTGGTCACCTCAAGGCCTACATGGCAGGAACAGTGATCCAAATAAGAGTCTCTGTTCATGTTAGTTGTCTTTCACCTTGAGGAATGCAGAGAATTTTGAAATACATTATTATTAAATTGTGCCCCAGTTTTTTCTCCCAAATCTTAGCACTGTTTAGAAAAGGTAAGCCAAATATTTCAACACAGGGCATCTTGGAGAATATATCTTTAAACTCAATCATGTGAAGAAAAATTCATACCTTAGGTTGATTTTTTTTGGACACTAGAAAACATGAAAAAAGTAGATAAAGCTAGAGAGGTTCTCACTTTGAAAGTCTTGTAACTAAAATATTTGATGAATTTTTTTTTAAAGATTTATCTGTTCATACAGAACTGGGGTACAGGCCAGAGGCTCGGGGGCAGCGAGAGGCTTCACCAGAGACAGAGTGGGGAGCAGAACAGGCAGATGGAGGAAGCACACTGCTGAGGGGAGCAGCGGGCCGGTCAGGAGAGGTCTGCCGCGCCCTGTGGTCACCTCCGGGGCAGGCGGGGATCGAACTCATGCTGAAGTGGCTTTAGCTTCTTAGTGCTGTGCTGTAACCCGCTGCGCCACCAGGGAGGGTCATTGATGAATTTTTATTTACTTGAATAAGAAACAATTCTCTTACTGAAACTTATGTGTAATATTTTTTTCATAAAAAAAGGAGAACAATAATTCTTGGTTTGATTAATGAGTCCTTAAAAGTACAAGGATGTGTTGTTGGAGTTGTGTGTATCTCAGTGAAGCAGATAAGTACATGGCCAGAGAGTAGTTTGGGCCTGAAATTTGCAAAGGCAGGAGACAGCTGTTACCCTCCCGCCAGTGGCCGGCACTCCCGGGCCCGCGGCCGCCGCCTGTGCAGCGGCGATGCGTGCCGTCCTGCGCTCCGACGTTACAGGGCGTGAGGTGGGGAAACAACAAGTTCATGGCTCCTTCATATAAAATGCCTTGGTAAAATGCTGCGGAGTCTGGGTGTGTGGCTGCGTTTCCTAGTGAAGGTCTGTGAGGTCCGAGCTTCGTTTCCTTGTCTCCTCCCAGCCCGGCGTCTTGAAGCAGCTGATGGTGGCCGCGGAAGAGCGCCCCTGGCTCTGGGCCGTCTACCTTGTGACCACTGGGCTTCCAGTCGTGCTGATTGTTTCGTTTTTTTGGCCAAGAAAAGTAAAGGTAAAGAGAATGAATTGCCTTCGCGTTTACGAGTTCTGCAACTTGAGCAAGTGGTTCGTAAAATCGATAAACTAGTTTTCCTTTAAGTCTTCCTGATAGTTCACAGTGCCTGATATTATTGCAAAAAACAGCTAATGCTTTGATGTTATAAAAATAACTTCTATGCAATTGTTGCAGAAAAAAAGTGAAGAAACCGAGTATAAAAATACCGAATTATGCAAACCCCAGACCAAGGGCGCCCTGGAGCAGGACGTAAAGGCAGAGAAGGCGGCTCTGGAGAAGCCCGCAGACCTGGACGAGGGGGAAAAGCAGAGCGATGGCGAAATTGCTGAAAAGGGTGAGGTGGAGGCAGTGACTTACCGTGGGCGCCCTGGGCAAAGCTCAGAGAAGCAGCAGGCGGGAAGGCAGCTGCTTATTGTGGAGGTGCTGCCATTGGGACCCCCAGCAGTGGCCGCAGCAGATGGCACAACCAAGGTCCCCTCTGGCCTCTGTCTTCTAGAAGAAAGAGACTTCAGAAACATCGTTCAGTTTCTCCACAGCCTGGCAACTCCCTAGAGTCGCAGGTCCCCTCTGCCTTAGCTTTTTGCAGACTTTTCTTACCTCCGAAAGTGGATGAGATGGCGGGTGTGGAGCCACGGGCCCTGGGAGGAATGAGGCAGAAGGTGGCAGCCAGGCGGGCGCACCAGGCCTTCCCGCCTGCTGGTCCACCAGACGGGGCCCTGCGCCCCTGCCCTGCGCACCCACAGCACCTCTGGGGCCCAGGGCACAGCGTGCTGGGCGCATGAGCCACTCTCCACTGACCTCCACACGTCTAGGGAGAAGCAGACCCCGTACTTGCCAGGCACCCCGCGCCAGATTTGGAGCAGAGCCCTTCCAAGTAAACTGTGGAATAATATTTTTAACTTAGCAGTTGGTGAAAATGGACTTCAAACTGCCCTGTCTGGAGCACACACCCAGTCTCGGGGCTTCCTATTTCCTATCACACGCTGAAGCCTCAGGAGTCGAAGACCTGCCTTTTCCTTATCTGTGATGATTTGTTTGTAAAAATGGAATAAAGTGATGAATATTAATAATTAAAAATTATAAAAGGAGAAATTGCTCTTAAACAAATTCTGTTTTTGTCATATTTAAAGCCGGGTGTAGGAAAACCCTAATTCACTGAGTCTTTAATCTGTTTTCCAGAAGAGGAAGGTGACCCTGAGGAAAAGAGTGAAGAAGAAATTGAAATCATAGAAGGACAAGAAGAAGGTAATAAATCAAATAAGTCTGGATCAGAGGATGAGGTAAGCTAACTTCTGCGCATTATCACTGTTGCTCAAAAGCTACTCCAGTAGCAGCACGCGCTTCAGTAAGAGTCTGGTTTCCGAGGAAAGTCTTGCGTATTCCTCCCAGCTTTCACAAGAGCTCCACATTGTTGTCTAAATGTGTTGATAAGGAAGGCACGGAAACACTGTCACTGACATGTCCTGACGCCCGCAGGCGGCGTAGGCTCTGGCTGCGGAAGTGATGCTTTACCTCAGGTTTCTAGTTCGACCATCGGCCCTCCTGACAGGTGAAAGATAATGCTGCTTATTAGTTTTCTTTATCACGATTGTGAAGACACCTCTTTGTCTTAATAAGTTGCCATCACATTTTGAAATATTTCATTCCCTGGGTAGTTGAGTAGTAGTTGCCTAAGTGGGTGTTTGTTGTTGTTGTGTTTTTCACTCTTTTAAAAACTAGTTTTCCTATTGACTGGCAAGATCTGCCCCTCTTTGTACCCTTTGCCTCATTTTTTTCAGTCTGGCATGGACTCAGAAATCACCGTGGTTATCATTCAGAGCAAAGCTTGCTTTTCTCGGCATCTGCTCAATGCCTGTTTTCTCCACCCTTGCGAACTGCCTCTACTCAGCCCACAGAACTGCACCCTCATGGCTTGGGCTGCCTGGTCTCGTCACACCATGAAATAACCCTCCACATTGCCTCTTGGAAGAAATCTCCCACATAAACTTGTTTATTGTTGTCTGGTTGTTTTCTGCAGTGCAGATGCAGGTTACTGGTCTCAGCCGCCTCGTGAGGGCTGCCTGGCCGCCCAGCGTGCCTGCCCCACTCAGGGGCCTGTGAGGGCGCATTGTTCCAGAGCCGAGCCTCACACCCTCACTGGTTCAGCTGTCGCGTTCATGATCACGTGCACTCATTGATTTGAATATTCCACTTGTGTTTTACTTCACAGAACATTCTGTGCTCCTTTAAACTTATCTTAATCCTGCCTCCCAGCTGAGGGTGTTACAGATATTTGTGAGTGAGGCAAAATAAGTCAGTTTTTATATAGTAGATAGCTGTGGGAAAAACTATTCTATATCATGTCTTAAGAATGTCTTTTTTTAAAAGATTTATTTATTTCTGCATACAGAGCTGGGTACAGGCCAGAGGTGCAGGGACGATGAGCGGATTCACCAGAGACAGAGTGGGGAGCAGAACAGGCAGATGGACGAAGCACACTGCTGAGGGGAGCAGCGGGCGGGTCAGGAGAGGTCTGCCGCGCCATGTGGTCACCTCCGGGGCGGGGAGTCGAACTCATGCTGCAGTGGCTTTAGCTTCTCAGTGCTGCGCTTTAACCCGCTGCGCCACCAGGGAGGGCCCTGTACACTGTTTTTGTTACATGAGTTTGACTTATATGTAAATGCTTCTTCTGAATGCCTAAGGATGAAACAAAAAAACCTAAACCATAAATTTGACCTTTCCCTTTTTCCTCTCATTTTTTCTCAAAATACTCTATGCCAGAAGTTCTGAGAAAGTCTCATAAGCCAGCTCAGCAGTTCATCACCTGCATGAATATTGTGATGAATACTGTTTAATTAATGTCCCACAGTCTCTACTGAGACATCAAGATCAGGATCTACATCATGAAATAAAATCAAGAGTTGAGGGCAGTTCCCTGGCCACGTGCCTCCCTGATCAGCAGTTGCCCGCGCGGTGACCGCCAGAGGAAAGCGGCAGCTTGCCCCGGACTGCAGCTGCGGGGCTGGCGTCTGGCCAAGCGCCTTTCCTTCGGCGTAGAAAAATGTTCTGTTTTTTACCATTTTCTTGTTATTCATTGTACAGAATAAACACTCCCGCTTCTCTTTCCTAGATGAAGGAAGCGGACGAGAGCACAGGCTCCGGCGACGGGCCCGTGAAGTCGGTGCGCAAGCGGCGGGTCCGCAAGGAGTGAGGCCGCGGGGGGCCGCCTCCGCCGCGTGTCCAGAGTCGGGGTGCGGCCTGGCCGCCCGCACACCCCTTTCTGCTACTAGCCACGTTATTCCTTCAGACTTTTATTTTAGCAAAAGGAAACCTTTGAAGTTACCTGGTATTTAACTTTAGAATAAAAGAAAAGTGACGTTACCTATCAGATTTCAACACTATCATTAGGTGTTCCACAGTTTTAATAGTTTGGAGAAAGTTTTGGTTTGTACAGAGTGAAAAAAGTAAGATTTTTTTTGGGGGAAAAAATCAGTCACTGGAATTTCCTCTTCAAGGTTCTGCTTCAGTATAACTGGTGGTTTTATAATCTAAGCCAGAGTGTGTTCTGTTGTACAGAGCTACATGCAATAAAGTTTCTGTATGATTGTTTGATGTCCCACAAAGTGTTGTATGTAACCCACACTTAACCTGGTTTGTATGTGACCCACACTTACCTGGTTTGTGTCAAATTATAGTCATGGGCTCTTGTTCACTTAGTTTATAGATTCTTTTAAAGAGGAGCTTTGTTGACAGGCAAGTCAACAAAACAGAAGTGTCTGTCATAGAATCACTGGCTATTAGTGCAGCGTATTTTACGTTTGATAACAAAAGTAATAGGTTTCTCCAAACAAAACGGTGTGCATATTTTTTCCAACTTTTACCATTTTCTGCTAGAATGGCTTGCCCCGGGCAGAGGCAGGCTCGTGCACGTATTGCTCTGGAAATAAAACTGAAAGCTTTTTAATTCTTTAAATTATACCCTCTCTAATAGGGAAACTATTATCGAGGAGTCTCTGAATTACTCCCCTTTATCTGACGATTAAGATTCCAGTTGCTAATGAGTATCAGTCATCATGCTTTGTATTTTCACTCGTTTCCCGCTGAAGTCTGTTATCTCATCCAGCAGCACAGCTGCCTCTCAGGTAGCCGGCACCCCCCCCTCCCCGGCCTCCCCAAAGTGATGGAACCACATCAGAATGGAGACATTGTTCCACTGGAAATGTTTTAAGAGCTTTTCCTGTTTGGGGACAGGTCAGATCCCAAGCTGGCCAGCATCTGTGCCAGCACAGCGCCGCCCTGAGAGCTGGACTGGGTGACTCAGCCTTGCGCGCTTCACTCACTGGCTTGCCGGGCCCTGGGGCATCTCCCGGCCAGCCCCCGCCCAGCAGCGCACTGGGAGCCTGCCCGTAAGGAAGACACATCTCTGGATCTTCCTTGTGGGCAAGGACACGGAGTTAGCCAGTGGGAACTGCGGCTCCCTGTTCTGGAGAGAGCGCGGCTGCAGTGCGCGCGTCCCGCTGGGCTGGACAGTCTGACACCCGGTCACCTCACCTACTGCCGCCTGGACCTGACACGTCCGCAAGGACGCCCGTCCCTGCTTTGTACTGGAGTGAACTAGACATAGCGACTGACTCCAGAGGGTGTTTCTGAGCCGCTCCTTTGGGGAGCAGTCCTTTCTTAACCTTATGGAAACCTTGCCGACAGATGTCTTGTATTTTTCCTAAAGATTTATTAAAGCTGTTTTCACTTTCTCGGTTGCAGATTCATTTCAACTTTCACGTGTGGACAGACTCCATGAGCTTGCAGAGGTAAACCTGAGGGGCCAGTTTTGTGGGCTCACTGCCACTGCCTGCGGGTACGCCCCCTCTGCGGGTGTGCTGTGGTGGGGAGATTTAACCGAAACAAACTCAGAAGCGTGTGAGCTGGAGGCCACGCAGTAGATGGAGCGCGAGATGGCCTTCCCCTTCTCATCCTAGTCTGTGTGATGGCTTAAGTTCTCTCCTGTCTAGTAGAGGGAGGAAATCAAGTCTTTATCTTGCCTTTGTATTAGCGACCTTTCTAGATTTTTCTCCTTCTACCTGGCCACAGTTGCTGCTTTTTCTTGGAGGTCTTCGCAAGGGCCTGGCTTTCAGGATGCTGCTCTGGGAAGACGCCTCTGATCTGGGGCCCCGGGGGAACGGCTGTCACCTTCCAACGAATTGCAGGCAGTGAATTTAATTTCCTTAAAAACTTCAGTTACTGTTTGAAAAGGTTTTGTTACGATTAGAACTGTTCAGAAGAGGTAAAACAAATAGTCAAGGCTCTACGGGGGTTTTAAATTCTCTTTTCAGGGTGCCTCTGTTTTAACTTTAGCAGATCTTCGAGTTGGAATTGTCAGGTGACTAGTCAGGTGACTAGTAGCTGATAGACCTCTCAGGTTATTAAAACTTAATGGCATCTCTATGGAGATTCTAATGACCTCTTTGAAAAACCCTCGCTTCTGTGCATTTTCACAGTACAATAGCTGTGGGAAGTTCAGCAAATGACCCCTAATCTGCTAAGTCAGGAGAGGTGGGTTGACCGGAGAGATCTGTGAGCAAAGGGTGTATGGATTGGTCTCTCAAGACTGAGTGCAGTGAGGAGCTGCAGCAGCAGCAGCGTGGAGAAGACCTGCACCCCCGAGAACCCTGGCACCGAGTCTCAGTACTCCTTTGTGAGTGGAAGGCAATTTCTCATCCTCTGACATTTGGGAGGATTTTCTGTTTAAATGAGCACACGTCAACACTTAAAAAGGAAACCAGGAAAATGTCAATCAGTGGCAATCAGGAATTGAGAAATGAATTCAGCAGTAGATCTATGTTTTTCCTTGGAGTGGGGGTAAAGGCCTTGGCAAAATTAATTGTGCTTGTGTGGGACAGAATTCACTTGCATGTCTGTGGAAAGGCCCATTTACTCGCTGCCCGATTTGAATAAACCACAGGGTTGGCTACTAGCCGGATTAGAGACCAGGTTAGAGACCGGGGAGAGGGGCCCATAAGTTTGTCTGCTGTGAGATCCCTGAAGTGTGCTCCAGGCGGTGTCCCTGTGAGCTGCCTCGTGCCCATTTGAATGTCTTTCACAAAATGCAAAACATTTGCAAGTACTTTCAAGTTTTAAAGACATAGCCACTTGACAGACCATCTATAAACCTGCTGCAAGGCAAAGTAAATATATAGTTGATTATAATGTATTACATTAGCTTTTGTCATCTCTCTCCAACACCATTTTCTACCACAAAATAAATTAGGGTCAAAGACCAACATCAAGTCCATTTTGTAATGAATTTGTCTTTAACACCATTTATCTCTAAGTTAATGGTAACTTGTTTTTCAGATGGAGTAAGAGGCAATTAAGTCATTCTCTCCCAATTCTTAAACAGCCTTTTATGAATCACGGTCTCTCTTCTTTGATCTACAAATGGCCTTGACAACTAATCTCAGATCTTTGATTCTATCACATCAAAAAACTAATTGATGACTACTGCTCAAGAGGGAAAAACAAAATTATTGGGAAAGCTAAAGCTTTCAAAAGCGTTTCTTTTGAAAAGTGGACTAGATCAGATGGAAGAGTAATAGGGATAGAAATGTGTCATTATTAACTGGTCAGAACCACACACTTAAAGAGGATCCCGGTTATTTTCCTGAAAAATGCATTGTTCCTACAGAGGGTCCAAAATTCCAAAAAATCTCTGGAAATTGTTTAATCATGTTTGTCACTGGAACTCATTCAACAGCTAAACCTGATCTACTCTGACAGGAGTTTATATAGTCTTTATCACACCTAATAGTATCTTCATGTATTTTTGCTACAAAAATATTTGATAACAGGTGGGGCTTCCCCAAATACATTAGTGTAATACACTATGAAATTTGAAAAATTCCAAATTCTGAAACAGCTAGTCCCACCCAAGAATTCCAATGCAGTTTAACACCATAACTAAGTGGAAAAAAGTATAGACACATTTTAGATGAAATCAATGTTAAGAGTGAAGGGAAGTTCTGGGAAACCCTGAGGGAAAGGGCATGTCAATTTTCCCTGCCAAGCGTCATTCTACCAGGAGTTAAGTGTTAAAAGAATTGACCCTGACAGATTGAAACCGTAAGGCAGGTGTTACTTGGTCTCTTGAGACAGGTGCCCAGACTCCCGCAACAGGCTGACAAACAGCTGGGGATGTGTAGTCAAAGAGCAAGTAGAAGGAAGTAGGTGGAAGATTAAGACATCTAGGGCAGTGGAGAGGCTACTCTGCTAAAAGAATGCTTGCTGAAGGCAGGCCCGGGTAATCAGACGAGGGGAGGGAAATTCTAAGCTGACTCGGCACCATCAATCTGGACTTGGCAACCGGATGAAGTATGCGCCATGTGTGGAAGAAGCTGCAGAGACTTCGTAGTACGAGGGCTGCTAGTTGCTACCAAAGCCCTCTGTTTCCTTCCAAGGTAGTACAGAGTTGTACCTGGAATTGGGCTTCCAGCCAGGGACCACACTTCTCAGCTCCTCTGCATCTAGAAGTCATTAAGTCTGCATGCCACTGGATGTAAGAACTAGAAGCCAATTCCAGGCAGGCCTGACACTAACAACTTGCCCATAAGCAATATGCTCATGCTTTTTCTGTAAGAATGGGGTTGGCGAGGCTTAGAAGTCATGGTTGATAATGGCAGAACATCTTCAAGTCCCTAAGTGACTAGAGGAACAAAACCAGCTAGCTTGTAATGCTTGCCTTACAAGAACCATTAGTTGGGAGAGAAACCTCTATTATTTTATATTCTTTATCACTGGTCTCATTTTGGAAGCTTAGCCTATCCCCAAAATTACATTTCCTCTGACAATTTTGGATTCTTTGCTTTTATTTTTAAAATGTATATATATATATTTTAGTAATAAGTATATTGTTCCCCTAAACATCCAGTAACTTACGTAAATCAGATATGCTACTTATACTGTGACTCTGAACAACTCTGGATACACCACTAAACCACTATGTATCCCAGTTATTTAGACAAATATCAAAACACACAAGTCTCTGAAACAGCTTTTTATTAAACAGCAATAACGTAACAGCAACACAATTTTAAATGTTTGTAAATTAGTTCTCAAAGAATGTAGTGTTTGCAGTGAGACTCGCGTCCACACAGCCGAGCTGTCTCTGGACCCTACGCCAGTGCAAACGTCAGTCTAGCCCACGGCTACAAGGAGCCCAAGTCTGGCGACCACAAGCCAAACCAGGCATTGCTTTGCCTAGTCAACGTCATTCCTCAGACTGAATTCTTTACCCAGCAGAATTTACAAAGTACAATTTTAAAAACTGCCAAAGAATGACTGTAGCCCTGCAAACCTTAAGAGAATGGGTTTGCAGAAAACGGCTGGAGTAGTGAGATAAAATACTGGAAACCCATTAGTATGCATGTAAAACTTTCCATTCTATTCATGATTATGATACTAGGACACTCTGAAGAGATTGTGCAAAAGTTGATCTTCTGAGTACTACAAATAAGCCTTAAGACCAAACTCTGCGGTATTCTTTTCGAGATGTGGCTTACACAGGTTAGTAAAAGAATCCATGCTCATGTATATCCCCCAAAGATCTAACTTGTGCCAGAAATAACACAAATATGTAAAAATATTTGAAGTTGTTTACCAAGTGCTTTTCTCCAACTTCCATTTTTCTTCAAGAATTTCAATTTCAAACATGTAACCAGAACTCATCTGTTCATATACCAAGTTACCCAGTTTGACAATTAAGCTTTGAGGAAAAATCATTGTAGATTAAAGAGAAACCATCAATACTATCCCTATTACTAAAAGTTAAAAAGTCCTAACTGAGCGTACCTTATTTTGGTTACGTTTCAACAATTAAGCTCAGGTTATTTTCACAGATGGTTAACTCATGAAATCACGTCTACAAATGTGAAACCAAGGGGCCTGGGAAGGAGAAGCAAATGGAGCAGAGGCACAGGACGGTGGACAGGACACAAAGCTGCGCATTCAGTACATGATTTGGTCACTTTGTCACAACGTGGTGGTTATTTTCTTGTTTTTCTTACTACACCTAATAAAAGACAGTGCTAAACCTATAAATCAAAGGAAATTCAGCAAAACGTTCATTTTCAAGTTTCATAAATATATGCATTTCTAATTATAAAGTCTCTACAATACATCTGCACATTTTCATAGACTAACATAATACACAAACTCATGAAGTCTTCTGTTATGCTCTTAATTTTGCCTAGATCTGACGACATCTCCATAAATATTCAGTGAAGCCACAAACAAAAGTACTGTAACTTTTGGAAGCTATCCAAAGTTTAAAGAAAAAAAAGGACCAGCAGCAATTCCATAAAACCAAAGGGATATCAATCCCTTACTTTCTTTTGCTTTTTGTATCAGTTGTTTGAAAAACACTAGACGCGGACATGAGGTTTTCTATATACTGTCCAAGAACTTGATTTTCCGATTTTAGCTTCAGATTTTCTTCCTTAACTGCATCTACTCTTGCAGAGAGATCTATATTAAAAAAAAAAAAAAGGGGGGGGGCCATTATCAATAAAAGGATGGCAAAAGCTCCATACTAAAATGCTTTTTAAGATCTATTCTTAAAAGAGATACCACAAACCTTAAGTTTTCTGTGTTTAAATTTAGGTTACTTCAAAAGTTCGGGTAAGCAGAGTAAACTGATTCAATAGCCAAAATTCCTAACAGAGTTCACATCAAGACTAAATACTGCTCTTTGTAAACTGCAAAAACACAACTTTTAATTTCATTAAAAACCAAAAGATGTTTCAGTGATTATTTTTTGCAAGACATTTAGAAAAAAAAAAATCGTATGAATTACCTTTAACCTCTGAACCTAAAACATTGCCTTTATTTTAGTGGAAGCTTTAGTAAAGTGAATTTAGTAACATAATGCAGGAACTTAAAAGGAGTTTTGTGTACTAAGTAGCTTAGGTTAGATCTTAAAAGGGAAGTGTAAGAACACTATTTGCCTTCCTACTGAATCATATACTTTAAACTCACCAGCCAAAGCTGGAAGGCTGGGGGGCGGGGGCGGGAACCACTGAAAAGGAAAGAAAACTTGTGCACACTAACAAAGTTTAGTATCATATAAATGCTTACAATTGCAATTAATTAGATGCTGTTCAAGAAAACTACAAAATGCACGCTAACCTTCAAGTGTGTGTTGAAGTTCCAACACTTGATTAATAAGTCGTGTTTTTTCCTCCAGTTCCACCTGATTTTCAGCATCAACTGCTGCAATAAAAAGGTTTATATTTACTATTAACATTAGGCGGTACCATCTGCATAGAACAGTACTTAAAAAAATCTGCAAAATGTTTTATATTAGTTATTTTACTTGAGTTATATGCAAGCCCTGTGACATAAAAGCTATTCGCCCACACTGCAGATAAGCATGTCAAGGTGAAGATAAAATGTCCTGCCAACATCTCGCAGTTAGAGAATGGAAAATGCCTTAAATCCTTTTTAGAACTAGGAGGTATGTGTAATAAATAACCAGCCAAGATCCAAGCCTCCCAAATATTGCTTTACTGCTCTTTCCATTGTCTAATAAAACAAAAGCAGCCACACAACATGAAAAAAAGAAAGACAAAGAATATACCATCCATGTCTGCATTCATCATCTTAGGTAACAAACTTTGGGGTCTTGGATACAAAATTCTTGGTGAGCGGTCTGCAATAAGAAAAAGTTTGAAACAGACAAACATACCAATAAAATAGAAGCTTGTTTTTAAAAGAAAACTAATTTCACAGGCTCTACTGTTTCTAGGAATAAACACCCAAGGGGTAAATAAGCAAAGGATATGTATACATAGTTCATAAAATTGTGTTTTAGTAAGAGAAATGTGGAGTGGTATTCAAAAATACCACTGTATATTTGGTAATCAAGGAAATACATAATAAAATACCACTGTATATTTGTTAAATCACTTTTTAAAGAAGGTAATGGTCAATGCTAACAAAGTTGTGGAAAAAAGCACAACATACTGAAATTTTAAAAATGCAATTTTTGGGAAAGCAATATGGTAATAAGAGTCAGAAAAACATTTTTTACTCTTAGAAATTTAGTCTAAGGAAAACTGTAAAGAATGAAAATAATTATATGCATAATAATCACACTCCAATCTTATTTGCAACCAAGTAAACTATAACCAACAAACTTTACATTCAGGATCTGGCTAATCATAGTTGCAGTTTCTATTTGAGTGGCTACTAAAAACATTTATGAACACTATAACCACATGTAAAAATTGTTTAGGAATCACACAGTCATTGAGGTAAAATATACATACGTATAGATAAGCAAAATAAAAAAGCTGTTAAATTAGAAGGATGATGGTAGGGGAAAGACAAATCTCTAAAACTATGCACTTTTTACATAGTGTTCCATGTCTATACAGAAAATTCACAAGAAATATCTAGGATTTGAGATACTAACACTGAATAAATGAAAAATACTTATCCTCTCTGGGTTATGATTAAAAAGTATGTAAATAAATATTAGCATTTTATTGTTCCCATTAAAGGGTCCAAAAAGAGCTCAAAATTCTTGTGAAAAATGTTTTGCTTTATTCCTAATATTCACATTCAATGGGACCAAAATTTATTAAATGATGCTGTAAGATTATTATTAAGAAAACAGGTTTGCTACCCAATCTAAGTCACTTTAAGTAACTTAGACCTGTTAGTATCTTTCCACTTAATTGGCACGAGAGCTCCTCTTACACTTTTCATATGGTTTTAACTCTCAGGTTCTTTGTATTTCAGAGAAAGTAAGTGTATGTATACACTGTATCTCACATTATACACACACCTACATAAATGCAGGCTGATTACTAAACAGTTTCTCAATTTTTTTTTTATTTAACCCATTATAGTGTTCGAAAAGTGTTTCTCTCCATCAATCAGTACTTCCTTACCACTGAAGAGCAAGAGTATTAGCAGTGAATGATTTAGCTGGCACTTCCCCGGGAAAAAAAAAACATTTTCCTTCCTTTTCAACCAGAGTTGAAGTTATTAGACGAATAACTGGGGTGGAGGCAAGAGCACACACCGGGCGTGCAGACAGTGAGTGGAGACAACACACACCCCACAGAGCACTGCACACACACGCACACTGCAGTCTACGTAATGCCGCACCCCAGGCGTCCGTGTAAAACCTGTCTGACCATATGTGGTCGCCCTGGGCAAAAGCATGTACTCTTAAGATGCACACCAGAGCAGTAATGCACAACAGAATGAAAAGAAGCAACTCTCTTTTATTGTGATGCCATTAATCAACAGACCTGAAAATACTCTTGAATCCAAGGTCTTTAGTAAATGTAGAAGAATATTAATTTTATGCAAAAGGCTTGTTGCACTCTTTCTATCAAAGTATTTTAGCCATGGATTTTATATTCTTTCAAAACAGGATCAGTCCTTAAACTTGGCAATGTCTGTTATTAACACAGTATGTCATAATTCAACATCAGATTATTTCTTATAAAATCCTTTTTTCAATATATAGTTGTGCTCACAAAGGTCCAATTCCATCTCAAACGTGCTCAAAGCACCTCCTTTTTCAACTCATCAGTGTGTGAACCGCTCATTATCAGTGTGTGAACACTGATGGGAATGGCGGGTGTGAAGGTTGGTCTGTTTATCCCAAATCTTCCCTCCAAAATGGATATGGTTCTCTGGTATTTCCCAACTGTGACATAAACCCAGGTCAGATCTCTTAAGACTTTTCTCAAAAACCTTTTCTAGTCTGAGTCAAAGAAGATAATCTAGATTTAGAGAATTTAAGTCCAGGAAACGAAGACACAGAGTATCAAGACGTTGGAAGCATCAGGCCACATCTATTTTCCATGCCCTCACACCTGTGACAGACACTCATCACACATCTCTGCCTCTCCAGCACACCCAATGTATTGCACATCCTTAGATTACCTGGGTTGGGATCATAGCTCTGCTATTTGTAAACTCTAGGACCTCAGGCAAGTCTTACAATTCAGTCTTAGTTTCCTCAGCCCATCCCTGTGTGAATTTAATGAATTGATACATATCATGTGATTGCAACAGTACCTAGTACAATGCAGGTATTCAAGGAATGGTTGCAATTTTCTCTCCCTTTTAGCAGTCAATCCAGGCCACAAAAACCTCATCTGGTCCAGCTGCCTCATTTTAAAAATAAATCAAGGCCAGGGACAAAGCCTTACCTAAGACCTGCTAGTAGATCCACTGAGCCAAGAACCAGTGCCCTAGCCTGCTTTTCCCCACCAACCCACCACAGGTCTGCTCACATCTGAGACCTGAGGTTCTGCGACTTCCCCCTAACTTCCACCCCATCTCAACCACTCAACGGCTTGCATTAAGTGGATTTTCATCATGTCTTCTTAGTGAAGCTACTGAAGTAATGGCATTGTGCATAACATACTAAGTGCTTCACCAGCAGGACTTGGCCATTTTCACTATCAGGACGGCCATGCATCTTGACGTAGCTTTCACAGAACGCCTGCACCAAGAATTCGAATTCAGATCTAACTGCTTTTTCTATTATGCACCGGAAGAAACAACACGGCCACAATCTGCGTTTGCCAAACACTCCGCAACCTCAGATGTTCAATTCCTCTGAGACTTCTGAATCGCTGCGGGTAAATTTCATTCCCTTCCAGCTGCATTAGCTGTCAACCTGGTGGGCTGGATCAGATCCGTTCCATTCCTGCCAGGTTCTGGTTAGATCCGGTTTCAAATTTCAGAACATAAAGGAACTGCTTGGCCAAAACAGGATTTGGGCGGCAGCCAGATGCCCAGTTTGGTCGCTGAGCTCGGGACGCCACAGGCTCCCTAGACCGGCTCCGGACCCGGCGCTGGACGGAGCGGCGCAGGGTCCTTCACCGTTACGTCACAGCCGGGGGGCCTCCGTGGCGTCTCACAAAAGCCCGGCCTTCAGGGGCGTCTCCTTTCTCCTCTCCCACCCTCAAGCCCCACAACTTGTCCAGCAGGACCCCTCAGAGAAGTCCGTCGAGGAGCCACCCCCGGGGCGCGTCCCGCGGGAGAGACGTCGCCAGCCCGTGTCCCCGCGCCCGGCTGCCCTCCCCGCCTCGGCGCCCCCTGGCC
>NW_004567119.1:4735337-4827515 GCF_000260355.1 Condylura cristata | reverse complement strand
CGGGCGTGGGGCGAGGCGGCAGGCGGGCCCCTTCCCCAAGGGGCTTCGGGCGGATGTCGAGGAATCAGAGAAAGGGGGCGCAAGGGTTCCGCAGGGGTCAGGCCTCGGCCGCCCACCACACGCCCTGGCCCCAGGCCGCTCTCCCCGGCAGCCGGGCCGCGTCCAGCCGCCCCGCCCTCCGGGCTCTCGGCGGGACCGAGGCCGCAGCTCAGTCGCTCGGGTCTCCCTCGCCGCCCCCGACGCCCTCACCTGCCGATAGAGGCGCCGGGAGGGGGAGGGATCGGGAGGCCGCCTCAGGCCCCGACTCTTGGACCAACTGACCCCGGCAGCTCCGCCCTCGCCGCCCACGGAGCAAGCGCCAAGGTGGGAGTCCCGCCCCCGCCCGCCAATCCCGACGCGGGTCGGCACGTCTGCGCACTAGCTGCCCGACGCCCCAATCATCCCGTCGCCAAACCCCCGGGACCCGCCTTTTGCCATAACAAAGGGACATGGGCGTCCAATCAGGATTGAGGTCTCCGTGGGCGGGCCCGCGGGCGCCACAGCCAATGAGCGCGCCGGGGCGGGCGACGCGCGGGGAAGGCGCTCCGCGCGCGCCTGCTCCTCAGTCCCCGCGGGACCCCGGCGTCTGGGGTCCGAAAGCCGGTTGGGAAATTCTGACAGCTGTCGGGAATGAGGTTGGTATGACCCAGCCCTGGCCGACAGAGCAGTCACTTAAATTCAAGAACCGGGCACCTGTGAACGTGACCGGGCGAGCGCGCGCTCTGGCGCGTTCCCTCAGCCCGGCACCGGCCGGCCCCAGGCGTTCGCGCGGAGGCGCCCTCTCCTCAGCCGCCCAGACCGAACGCGCCCTCGGTGCTCTCGACCAGTTCCTATTCAGCACTGAGAAAATACCTCAGTGGGAGTTTGTAAAGCGCCTCCCCGCACTTGCCGCCTCTTGGCCTCACGCCCCGCGGGGAGAAACGCGCGCACGGGTCCGCCCAAGGTCACCCGGCTGCGCGCGTGATCGGGGAGGAGGCCCCTCACGGGTGGCTCGCCCCGGGCGCCAGGCTGCAGCCTGTTTGTCTTAACGTTGCGTAAAAGGTAGCGACCTGTCGCCGCCATCTCTGGCCAAAGGCACTGGGCGCCTCCAGGTTTTCCAGGTTCCAGAACAATTCGTGCAGGTCTCTCCCTGCGCTCGCCTCACCCCTCCCGCGCGTGTCTCCGACAAGCGTGTTAGTGCAGGTCGGATGGTTCCTCCTGCACTCTGGTCGCCCGGAGCCTGCTCCTGTTAGGGGCTGGGCGCCCCAAATCTCCCACCCGTGTTTGAGAACTGGACATGGGCTGGAAGGACCCGCCGCGATGTGAGGAATTTGGCCAGATGCGATGCGGGCGCTGCAGAAACGGGAACCGGGGACGTGGCGAGCTGAGTTACAAGCACCGCAGAGCCTGGAGGGGTGAGGCGGGGCGCGAGGAGGCATCTGTGCGAGCCATCAGGGCAGTGGGAGATCGGGGCTCCGATTCGAGCCACTTGGAACCGTTCCCCAGCTGGACATACCGTGCAGAAACCACAGAGCACCGAAGGCTAAAAAGTATCGAAAACAATTTTTTTTATGCTACCTGCACAGATTTTGGGGGTTTTACTCTTACGTCAAGTATACATGACAGCAGAGTTGCCATTGTCCGTGCTTCCAAGGTCCCGGCCTCGTGTTAAGTGCATGCACACCGTTATGCAGCCAACCCCAGAAATATCACCTTTCAAAACTGAAACAGCCCTTAAAACACCGCACCTCACTTAGCTCTCCCCGTGCCGCCACCATCGTTCTGTCTATGCATTTGAGGTAGATCCTCAGTTACGATGTAGATGGAACCAGGCAGCGTTTGGCTGGCTGGAACGTTTCATTTAGTGTATTAGTTTTGAGGTGTATCTGTGGCAATGTGCTTCAGAATTTCCTTTTTAATGGCTGGATAATATTCTGTTGTTTGTATGAGTTACATGTTAATTCCCTCATCCACTGATGGACAGTTGGGTTGCTGCCACCTTTTAACCAATACCAACTGCTGATGAACTTGGCAGGATAAATTCATGGACTGGAATCACAGTAGCTCAGACTGGGAACAATTGTTGGATCTGATCTCCTTTGTTAGGGACTTTGGTGTTCGCATTCACTTTTATGTCCTTTAATGTCATTGTCTAGTTTTGGTGATGCTGTTTTCATACAAGGGGGCATGAGGGAACTTGAGGAGTAATGGGAATGACCTATTGTTAAGGGGAGAGGAAGTCCTGAATGAACTCTTGGGGCTGCCCTGTGATACTACTATCTTGATTGGAGTAATCCAGTAATCTAGGCATTATCGACCCATTTTATAGATGAGGAAATCAAGGTTCAGTGAATGTCTTATTAAAGATAACTAGTGATATAGGCTGAAATCAAACCTTTTATCTATAAATGGAGTATCATAATGCCTAGCTTATTGAAATACTGTTAGGATTTTTAGGTTTATGAAAATGAAGCACTGCAGACTTTCCAAACTGCAGTGAATTTGGATCAAAATTCAAAAGTGGTGGGTTGAAACTTAACCTAACCAACTCAAGTTCTGACTTGTGAACATTTTCTAGCATTTACACAAGACCTGGGGATTTTTAATGTAACAGTCAAAATATCCAGAATCCAAATCACAGTTATTCAGTTTATGAAAAATCGTATAAGTCTGAGTTCACACAAGAATAAAAATCAAGAGACATCAAACATTGAGGTGATACTAATGTTAAAATTATCTGGAAAAGAGTTTAAGCAGCTATTCTAAAAATACTTGAACAAGAAACCATGACAAATCCTGAAATGGAAATTGTAATCTAATACATAAGCAGCACAATATAAGTTACAAATTATAACCAAATGGACATTTTAGAACTATAAAATACAACAAATGAAATTTAAAACTGGGAGAACATCCATCTGGCAGGATGGAGATCAGAGAAAAGAGTTAATGAACTTGAGGATAAGTAAGTAGAAATTACCCAGTATGAACAATAGACAAATAATTGACCAAACAAATCCTTAGTAATCTGAGGGAAAATGAAAAACAAACAAACAAACAAAAACACTAGCATTTGTTCCAGTGGAGTCCCAGAAGAAGAGTAAGAAGAGCATGCATGGTACTAAAAATATTTGAAGAAATAAAGGCTCCCAAGTTTGACAAAAGATAATTTCATAAGGGGTGGGAGTGGCTAGGAAAATAATGCCTAAGATAATCTCATAAGGGCTGGGCTGGGGGTGGGTGAAGAAGCCTGTAAAGAAACATGGGTAGATCCTGAGCACCAACCTCACTAATCAGGGAGACGACACCAGAGGCATTAGCTTCCTCATAGACAAACATGCCGCCTGGGAAATCATCTTGCCAAAAGCCACAGCACTGCAACTTGACCTGACCAAGCTCATAAGCTAGAACTTTCACTGGAAATACTGAGCACAGGAGAATATGTCGGATAAAAATAATAAAATCTGGTTATGGTACAAAATGACAACAGGCCAAAACTCATTAAAGCCAAAATCCCTTTTGTTTACCAAAATAAATAAATAAATAGCAATGAGGGAAAAAGAATGTAAAGAAAATTTGTAGATTAAAAAAAACACTTAAAAAGGAGGCTGGGGGTAATATATTGGACTATGGTGATGGCACACAGGTGATTTGGTGATGGGAAGCCCACAGGGATTACAACTCAGATGGAAAAAGGCACAAAATGATGTAAAAATAAACTTATTAAAAAATTAACAGATAAAGCGCATATTAAAAAAAAAGACTAAAAATCCAATGGTTTATTATGGATGCACCATTAAATAGTAAAATTGTAAATGTAAGAAAATTTTTGCCATAAAGTAGAATAATGCTAATATTAGGGTATTCATCTTTTTAAAATTCCAGAGCCAAACATTTCCTTGCTAGATCGTTTAAATTTTAAATGAAATCCTCAGAAAAATTATAAAAGATGTCATAAAAAAGGATGATTTTAAGATTAGAAACCAATATATCATTCACAGCTGTTGCAAACTGGATAAAACAGTATTGCTAATTAACAGTTAAGCTGTACCTTGGAATGAACTGGGGAAAATTTCGTTGAAATAACAAAAAGATGACCAAAAAGATCAGTATGCAAAAGCAAGCACAAAAAGGAAGTTGAAATTTTATGAAATTTCTTAGGAACACTAAGTACAGACCTAAGTTATGCAGTGGTCCATATTTACATTATATTTTTCAATGAAAAAATGATTTAAAACAGCCTTAAGTTTCCATCTTCTGAATAAAGGAGACATAAAAGTACGAATAGAAAACACCTTAACTGCATAGACATGTTTGATTACAAGACAAATATTCATTTGATCTAGAAAATTCAGGTATTCATATTATTCATTTAATAATAATATAAATTTAAAACAAAAATTAAAATATTCATAGAACTAAAAGGAATACAAATTGAAACTGTTGTTAGGGCAACGTATTGCGTGAGGGGAAAAATGGCAGGTCATAAAATGGAGAACTTCAGGATCACTTTGATGTTCCAGTCTGACTTTTTCCTGCCATGCACATAAAAACATCTAACTTACTTAATCAGAGGGTTCTAAATACACTGTGGATATTTTAAAATGAAATATGCTAAATGGAGACATTTTGATAATTTTCAAGTGTAACCAGGTGTTGATACTTTAAGCTCATTAATTTGCAACATGTGTTTCATCTCTTTCCTAAATAAGAACTCACATTTTCCCTTTTTACTTATTTCCCTTGGAAGGTTGTTGAATTCATTGGGGAGCAAGTGCTGTCCAGAACTTGGTGAGTAAAGAATATAATCTATATGTTGAAACTTAATTTCAAAACTAGACTTGCTAGTTCACCATATGGCTTCGTATACTTTTCTCAAGATAATTATTTCCTGATAATAACCAACAGTTGGGTAACTTCATTAGGGTTATTTCATTCCTTTGTTTGACAGAGAAAACAGAAGTCACCAGTGTATTTTTAGAATTTCTCAAGTGCGAATTCAGAAGGATTTGTGTGTGGGTGGGGGAGGGGGCGCCATGGAATCAAGCTTTGAAAAATGAAAAAAACAAAAATAATTAGGTATGATTCTATGCAGTCTTGATGCTAGACTTCTAGAAAATGTTTTGTCAAATCAGAGTTTTCCAAAGATTGGTGTCTGTACCTCTGGTTGTAAATGATAAGCTTAAAAGCTTTTTTTTTTTTTTAATGGTTACACATTTCAGTATGATAGGAAAACATGAATAATATAACTAACCCTTGATGGGCAGACAATGATTGGAACAAAGCTAAATTTAAAAATAATGGCAACTAAATGGATCATTGAAGGTGGCAGAAATTGCAGCCTTGGTACACAGGTGACTGATTTGGGCAATTCTGATCCATCACTCATGCTCAAGCATAGGTTTGAAGAAGAAACCTTTATTCCAGATCTGACTCAACCTATCTTTTTTTCATTCAATTCTTCACTTATTATTTTAAAGGTTTAGTTTCATGTTCATTATGAGCTAGGTTCTATGGATTATCCAAATATAAATTGACCATAGGCTGTGGTGAGTGGGTCACTTGGTTATGGATCTGTGTTTCTTCCATGAGGGTTTGAAATAGGGTTAGTTCTGCTTTTCTGATTGTGTCTAAAATAACATTGACGATTTTGTCAAATAACAATTGTAGTGAATAGTCCCCTACACTCAAGAGCCCACCTTTGATGGTTTGGTGTTTCACCATCTAATGCTTAGCAAGGTGCTGCCACAGGTTCTAGAAGCTTTCCCAAGGAAGTTGTCCTTGAGCTCCTCTATCCAGCTGGCATACTCTGGGGATTCTGGGATTCTCTATGCATTATCCAGCATTTCAGAAAGGTACATGTTCCACTACATGTGTATAAAATAATTTGCTTCAAAATCAAGACTGAACAGAGCTCTGGGAGCACAAAGGGGCTTCTGATTTAACAAGCCCTAAAGTGAGTCTTTGAAGGGCACAGGAGTCAGGGTGACCATGATAACTGATCTAAGAACTCACGTGAATTGCTAGAGGCTGCTAATGGCTTTTCTTACTTTCAATCCATAAGCATAATTCTGTTTTCTGTTTATCTGGGACGCTTGGGGGAGTGCCTTTGTCAAGTCTGTCACGATCTAAGGTTCTGTGTGACTTACAAGCTGCAAGTTAGTGGGATAAGATTGCAGGAATGCTGGAGGAAGACACCAGCGCCTGGTTCAGCATCCCTGACCCTGCTACTCAGGCTTACCTGCAGCATGAGCTTTGAGCTTTGCGTGCTCCCATGTCCTCTGGCCCACAGTGGATGGCAGAGGACCTGCGCTGGTGCCTCCATGTGTGGACAGGTGCCCAGGGGAGCCACTGCTCTTACCCTGCTTTGACCACTGGAAGCATGACCTCACCCCTCAGTGTTCTCTGCAAACAGCCAAGAAACAGTCTGGGTGACAGTGCCCTCTGACACTCGGGACTTGTTGCAGACCGCCTCTCCAAACCTCTGACTTGAGTAGTCATGCATTCTGTCATCCCTGTTTTTCTTCTTCTTTCCTATACAACTCGTATCTCAAGGGAAATACTACAGAATGGCTCCACTTGTGTGGGTGGGTGCCTCTACTGAGAAAGGAGATCTCATATGGCTTCGTATACCACTAGAAGAGGCACCACTAGAAGTCACTAGCACCAGTTTGCAATAAGTTGTATTTTGTGTGTTTTTTTTTTTTTTTCTAGTAAGTGCCATGGGCCTCAACCCAACTCTGCATTTTAACATTTGCAAGAATGTATGTGCTTCAGTTTGGGATTTACTGTAAAAGGTGTGGGTAGAGTCAACTCTTAACATTATTTGAGGAAAAGTGTCATCAACTTAAAAAAGTCACCGAGCCTTGCTGTGCTGTAGTGGGAAAGCCCCATGCTGGTTCTGAGGTCTGCTGGGAGGAGGAAAGAAGAAAATCCAAGGGAACACAGCAGCCAGCATGATGGGCTGCAAGTACTTTGTCTGAAGAGAAACACTCGGTAACTGATTCTTTAATTCCTAGAGGCTACCAACTCTCTTCTTCCAGCCAAGCCCAGTGCCTACAAGTTGAATGAAAAAATGAATTCTTTAGTTTGTCTACCTCATTAAAAGCAGACATATCTGTGCTGAATTAAAGAATGATACTGGGTAGCCACAGAGTCTTTTCACTTAGAGCTCACACCTCTATCAGTTACCTCACTGCCTCTTACCACATCCCAGCAAAAGGGATGAGGTTCCAGTAGTGGCTCTTCATTTTCAGAACACTAGGTCCACTCAGAACGTCGTTAGCTTCACAACCAAGTCATTTTGTCGTAATATATGTCTCTGACAACTGTCGAGAGATACTCTGATGAAAGAAAGGACACCAAGAATGCCATTTAGGGGCCAGGAAGGGGAACGAAGGGACGGGAAGGCGTTTACAACGCTTAAGATGATACACTAGCGACCTCTAGTGGGGAAACTGATTCAAAATAAATTTCTATTTTCAATGAAAGTTGACTTATTCAATCCTTGTTTCTCCTTTGTTTATTAACATTTTATGCTGTAGAATGACCTTAATTATGCATGGGGGTATGTCTATATCTGGGTTTTATTATTTTTAGCATTTTACAGAATAACAGAACTTTTGAGGGAAGACCTCTCTCTGGTATATCTTGTTTTTAATTCATGCAGTGAGGAAAATGAGACCCAGAGAAGTGGAGTGGCTGCCTTCAGTCTCACCCTTGGGTCAGAGAGAACTGCAGCTAAGAAGAAGCCCTGTTTGCAGCTCCACACTGAAGAAGAGTATGCACGCTGCCCAGTCCCTGCGTCATTATTCTATTTGTGCGTGCAGAGCATAGCATCTGTCTCTTTCCGGCACAGCCCCCGGGCAGAGGATCTGTACCTGAAGAGCTAACCTGAGGAGCTTCACCCAGTCCATCACACGCTGAGCAGGGCCCTACCTCTTGAGCCTGGATCTGATGTCATGTTAGATGATATTCTTGGAAGGTTGAATGTGGTTAGCATTAGGAAGAATGTAAATTTGAAATATAAATAACTGTGTCCAGAGGATGACTGGTGATTTCTTAAGTGGCCTCAAATTCTTTGACATCCCCTCACTGAAACCTCCTGTGTTCCCTCCCCCTGAATTTGAATAGGCTTGGATACCTCCCACCTGCAGAGTATGAAATGATCTGTATGGTCTAGCCACACAGCCTTCCTCCTTTCAGGTTCCTTGAATGCTTGCTCTGGAGGAAGCTGGCCACTGTGAAGAAACAGGACTTCCCTGAGATCCTCATACACAGAAAGGCACTGCTGCCAAAGCCCCAGCCCCATTCCCAGTCGACAGCCAGCAGCTGTGAGTGACTGAGCCTGTGTGGCTATCCAGCCAGCCAAACTTCAGATGACCGCAGCCCAGGCTGACCTCTGACTGCAAGGGAGAACCACCCAGCTAAGTCCTTTCTGAACCTCTGAGCCTCAAAATAATGAATAGAATAAAGTGACACAGATTTACAACATTAAGTTTAGGGGAAAATTATACAACAATAATAATCAGAATTGAGGTATTTCTCCTGGGTGTATTTAAAAAAAAACTAACAAAAAAATCTCAAATTATAATAGAATTTCAGTTAACCTATTAACACACTATAGCCAACTATCTATAGTACATCAAAGAACTCTGGTCCAAGAGAACAGCTGTTAATAGAAATATAAGTTCTCCTTCCTCCATTGGATTGCAAACTTTAAAGACATGCATTCTGAAAACATGAACTTAAAAGACGACATCTGTGTTCTGCAGCATACAGAAATCAATGGAAACTATTTTGAACTTCTATGTACTACTCACTTAAAAGAAATTATAAGTCCTTCAAAGACTTCATAATGTAGATGGTAAGACAGCACTCCTTTTAGATAGAACAACTATGAAATAAGGTGGCACTAAGTATAAAAGAACTTTGGAGAGAGGAGAGACCAGGGTGGGACAGGCTAATTATAACACAACACGTAGGATTGAAAGCATGACAAAATGAACTTTTTTCTGACCAGTGTACATGTTACCTCCCTAAGTGGAAATTCTGTGAGAGTTCTCTCTTCTGCTAATTCCAACAATACCTCCTGTAGCTGGCCTACAACAGAGATGCAGTATTAAAGTCTGAATGAGGGGCCCTCCCTGGTGGCGCAGCAGGTTGGAGCACTGCACTAAGAAGCCTAAGCCACTTCTGCATGAGTTCGATTCCCGCCCGCCCCGGAGATGACCACATAGTGTGGCAGACCTCTCCTGACCCGCCCGCTGCTCCCCTCAGCAGTGTACTTCGTCGATCTGCCTGTTCTGTTCCCCACTCTGTCCTGGTGAATCCTCTCACCCTCTGCATCTCTGGCCTGTACCCCAGTTCTGTATGCATAAATAAATAAATCTTTAAAAAAAGTCTGAATTAATGGGTAAATGATACATGTTGGGGCGTACTAGGGAATAAATTGGATCTCTAGAGTTGGAACCAGAAAGAACAGAGAGATGAAAGTAAATGAAGGAATAAACTGAGGAAGGCACATAGGTCAGGCAGAAATTTAATACCATAGACTCCTAAGGTGGCGAGTAGCATGTTTTCCAGAAGAATTTGCAGGGGCAGCAAGGAGGGTGGATTGGAGGTAAGAAAAGATTACAGCAGGAGGAGAGCAAGATAACAAAATAACAATAATAATAGTCAACATTTACTGGCTCTACTCTGAAACTTACTGTGTTAAGCACTTAACATGAAATATCTCATGATGATTTTTTCTTTGCACATGGATGACTGAGATTCCAGTAGGCTGAGTATACGATCGTTAGAATCATTCAGTCATGCCTGCTAGAGGGACTGGAATTGGAGAGGGGGAAAGGACCATGGACTCTCACAGAGTGAAAACAAGCTTCGTAGGTAGGTTCAATCCCGGGTGGAGGTAAAAGTGAGAGGAGGCCAAACATGGTTTTTAGTCTTGAATTCTAGAAACATGACTGCATGTTGCAGCTCTGCCTTGTGGTGGGCTGGCCTGTAGTGCCGCCACTATTTCTAACCCAGGTTTTGAGAGAGCTGGGTCCCCTAAGACATCCATTGTATGAAATGAATTCTCTTTTTGCATCTAGAAAGATGCTCATTCTGCACCAATCCTGGGGAAATTGAGACTACTTTGTAAACTGCGTAATGCTTACTTAGCCCCTCATCCTCCTTTGGCCTCCAAAGTCTCCTCCAGAAAACTGTGCAGCTTTCACCAACGGCTTTTTTCCAGATGTTCCAACTTGCCCTGATTTCCTGGTCATTGGAAGTCCCTATCCACTGAACTTATTTCTTCTTAGACTCAATCATTTGAATTATGAGTTGTTTTTGCTTCTTCAGTTTTGTTTTTGTTTGAAAATTCTATAGAGAATTTTCTTGGAAAGGCCTTCTCCTTCCATCAGTGACTGCGCCTTTTTGAAATGGTGACTTCAGAATCCAGACTTTGGAGGTTGATTACACTGTAAATTGTGTAAAGATCCCATAATTTCTGGACTTGGGCATGCTAGAGCTTCCCTTCTACCACTCGGGGTGGGTTTTCTTTCCTTCCTTTGTAATCTCCTGAGGCTGGGAAGTGTTTAGCTCATAGAGACATCTCACTGTCTGCTGACCCAAACATCTGTAAACCCTTTTAGGTAAATCAACCAGCTGACAGAGAAAGGTTTCTAGTCCCCTAACTATAATTTACATTTTCAAAAATTAAGTTTATGGAATTTTCTGGAGGGGATTATTAGGATTGAGATGGTGGCAAGAAAAAAGTTATTGCTACTTGAGATAGAACAATAAAGAACTGGGTGGATTTTAGCTAATTATAATAAATAAGTAATTATGTAGTATATTTACCATCTACTGTTGTCTATAATGATATATAATATGCATTGAGCACTTAGCAGATGTCATGTGCTTTTCCAAGGACTATGTTATTTAATTCTTAACAAAATTTGTATGAGGAGGTGCTTGCTATCCCCTTGCCATGGAAAAGGAAAATAAAGCTTAGAGAAATCCAATAGCTTTCCCAGTGTAGCCACGGCTTGCTGAGCTGGGATTTGCTCCCAGGGAATTCAGCTTCAGGGCTTGGAAATTTAATAATTATTCGTTGTTGCTTTTTTAAAAAGCATCTTCTATAAAAGAATAATAAGTAAAGAAAATACTAGCCTTAGCAGAGATATTTGTGTATCAACAGTGAATAAACTAAGCAGCAGTGATTGATACTACCCAGCAACATGGAGATTATATGTTTAAGCCTCAATGTGTTTGAGTCAGAGATTTTCTTTCCATGTATTTAAAAATAATAAAACCTCTCCCAAAAGTGACCCAACTCAGATTCTGGAGGTTTGTTTTATATCCAAGTCCTTACACTGCAATACAACAGGAAATATAGTCAGTGGCTGGGACAGAGATGCAAAAAGTACAGACAGGCCTCAAGGAGAAAAGGAAGGGAAAGTGAGGAGGGGGGCCGCAGAGACACTGGGGGCAGGCGGGGTGATACAAGGCGGGGAAGGAGGGAACAGCCCAGAGAGCAACTGAGGCAGCAGGACAGGAAGGGCAGGGAGCCGAGTGGTTCTTGACATCCAGAGTTCTTGGAAACTGCAACTTCAGGAAAAAGAAGTGGCCGGTTGGGGGTGTTGGGGGCAGTGGTGTGGGGCATAATGAAAGCAGGCCCTGGGATACCATCATTCTTAACATCAACCAGGGTTTTGTTTTTCTCATCAACATTTTAACAAAACAATATTGAATGAAACGATGTTATCTGAGGATCGTCTGTTGACAAAGTGTGGAGGGAATGAGGAAAAGCAGTAAGAAAAGAGGCCGGAGCAGCAATACATGGAAGGAGCTGGGACTGGTTCTGTGGTTGAGGCCGATTGAGATGAAGTTTTTCCCAAAGCAAAGGACAAGGAAGAGTTATAAAAGGAGGGTAGTGAAATGACAACAGCAGCTCTGCTCTGTGCCCACACTTGTCAAAGCGACTTATCTGATCCATAGAAGTAAAGACCAGAACCCTAACATGAGTCCTGAATTTGAGATCCATGTGAACATTCGAACATCTATGAACATATCGCTAGTGAAGATAAGATTCACAGCAGCCTCCTGGTGACAGGGACATATATTGTCTACACCTCCTTAAATCTCACTGGATTCACTGCAGGAGAAGTAAAACTCGAGTTTGAATCCAGACACTGAAGTTACAGTCTGATCAAGTGTCTGATACACATGAGGTTCTCACTAGATATTAGTTAAGTGGGTGAATGAATAAAGGAACAGTCGCCTTTTCCTTGTTGGCTACCCTTCCCTCTCTTTTAGAGATTAATTTGTCAGAAGAAGAAAATAAGTGAGAATATCGATAACGCAAGGCAGTAGGAATAAAGGCTGCTCAAAAAAAGTTTTCAAAATATCGCATAGTTCTTCCTCTTTTCCAAAGATATAATAAAGATAATAATCTACTCAATAAATTAGGAGACCATGTATTCTCATAAAAACAGTTTGATGTGAAATAAAATGTGGACAGTCTCAAAATATCTCTCCCTCATAATACTAAAAAGTGAACAAGTAAGTTACCATTATAATCAGGGGATCAAAGTTGACCTCACTAGTAAGGGACACACAGAAATTATGGCTTCCTGATAGGAGCATAGGAGGACAGAGTATCAAATCTGTGACATTCTTGCCAAATTTACTGACCTTGAGCACACAAAATATATTTTTAAAGTACCTACATCATAAAAGTCAAGTGAGACTGTGGAATTGTTACGGAGATAGAAGGAAGCTGAGGTATCCTGAGACCTAAGGGCAACATGTGGTACTGAACTGGATGGTTTGCTGTGAAGGATGTTACTGGATACATGTGTCTTGAGGATACGGTGAGAGAATGTGTGAGTGCCAGTTTTCCGATTTTCATGGCTGTATTGTGATTATGGAGAAGGCCCTTGGTTGTAAATGCATGCTAAAGTCTGCTGAAGTGACAGGGCTTTGTTCTGGAAAATAAATTCAGAAAACAATCCTTCTGATAGAACTTGCAAATTTTTTGTAGTTGAGATTGTTTCAAAATAAAAGTTAAATCAAGTAATATATGACTGTGCTGAAAGGTGTCATTTACAATGTAAGTCTCTTAAAAAAAAAGATTTATTTATATATGCACACAAGAACTGGGATATAGGCCATAGGTACGGGGTTGTGGGTGGGGGTGAGAGGATTCACCAGAGACAGAGTGGGGAGCAGAAGAGGCCGATCTACTGAAGCACACTGCTTAGGGGAGCATCAGGGCAAGACAGGAGAGATCTGCCACACCATGTGTGTCACCTGCTTGCCCGGGGATCGATCTTGTGCTGCAGTGGCTGCAGATTTCTTCACAGTGCTGTGCTTTAACCCGTTGTACCACCAGGGAGGGCCCTACAATATAAATCTTAACTCCCCTTTGTGTCTCAGCTTAATCATGCCATGCTACATTTTATTTTTTCCAAGCAACATTTTGTATCAACACTACAAATGCAAAAGGCAATCATCGTGTTTTGGTAGATGTGACTAATGCAAGCACTGGTATTCTCACCCGTTTCTCAATAGCAGTACTTGTGTTAGGGTTAGTACCTTACTTCCATATACTAGGAAAACTCTAATACTGATCTTTCTTCTAAGAAAAAAGTAGTTGCATAAATATAACATGAAACTATAATAACTATAATATCCTCACCCTAATAAATAATTTTTCCAAGTTCTCATCCGTTCCTGGTCCACGCACATAAATTACTTTCACATGGGTGTAGTCACTGCACAGATATAATTTTACCTTTCTCGTACAAGAGAATATTCCAATATCACTGAGGAGCCTCTGGGGCTCTTGTCCTCTCATGCTATGATTACATTTTTGAAACACTGACCTCATAACATAACTAGGGGACCACATTTCACCACTCAATATCTGCAGTGTGTATTCATATGCTCTACCTAGTCAGTACAGGGTCATTGCACCGCCCACCTGGTAATTTCTACCCTGGTGCATTGTCATTTGACAAAGGCTTTGAAGTCACTCATGCCTGGGCTGGAATCCTGGCTCTGCTTTGTACAAGTCATGAAACTTTTCTGATCCTCAGTTTTCAGTATAAACAGAGATGTTTTTATCTATCAAAAGAGAATGAATGTGAAGTTCTTAGCACAATGCCTGGTGTGAAAATGTTCTTAATAACTGTTACTATCATTATTCCAAGAGATATATTGTTCACATATTTAAGATCATGGATTCTATGAGCATACTACCTGGTTAGTAAAATGTGGGTTTACTCCAAATATTTAATTTTATGAGTCTCTTAGTTTTTTTTTTTTTTTTTTTTTTTTGTGATGAGTGGTGGTTATTTTTTTTTAAGTGTATCAGGTATGCAAAGAGTTAAGTAGGATTGCTAAAGAAACCAACTGATTTTCTAATCATCACCAGAATTGAGAACCTTAGGAAAACTAGAGTGACAGCTGATTAATCATCTTTCTCCAACACCTGCTTCAGTTTTTCTGCTTCTCCAAAAACAGGTTAAAAAAAAAACAAAAACCTCTTACAGATGTAATCATTGGCACACAACTGAGATACCACACCTAGTTTGCTTTTTAAAAATGATCAGTTCACTATAAATTCTACTAATCCCCTTTAGGGAACAGGAGAATGCCCCAACTGACAAAATGGTCCAATAAGGGAGTTACTGTTTGTGTTAGGAAATGGCAACGCCGTTCTTTGAGGAATTCCTTGAAACAGTGGCTCTCCATGGGCAACTGTGTATTTACTGGCCAGTGAGTGTTTCACAGAGAGGCACTGGCTGAAGAATTTAGTGTTTAGGGCCGACTGTGACAGAATGTCTTCAATTGACATCAGTTCAATACATTACCTACAACAATTATTTCTACACTATTTTAAAGTGAAAATGATAGTTGTCCACTGTGCACGTTGAGGGACATGGGGACAGCTCAAAACATAAGCCATTTAAAATTATAAAACGTTAAAAAAGAATAAGAAACATGGCTGAACTTTCTAGTTATTTAGACTTTAGAAAAACTCACCAAGAACGAAAATGAAGACATATATTGGAATAGCAACGGTCTTTTGCCTGGCAGGTAGTGATGATTATCAGGAGGGATAAGACAGGAAGAACGTAAAATGCAAGCTTTTTCAAAGTTTTTTTACGAATGTCATAATACCTGAAAGGACAGAACTGCATGTGCAGTTGAGTGTTGAACCTGGGGAACAATGACTAAACCAGGAAGAAATGCTGCTTCGGGGAGACAGCTGGGAGGCCCTGTCCCTGGGCCACTCCCGTGGGCTGCCAAGGTCCCTACTATTCCCAGCATCCAGGGTTGGAAAAGAAGTTTCTAAAGTCCATCTGTGAAAGCAAAACAAGTTTTCTGGAACAGCTTTTATGATGCTGAGATTGGGTTCACAGTATTTTCAGTGCGTCACTGTTAGCTTTGGGATCACTAACAGTGTTCATGTCCTGAGTGAGGAACACAACCGAAGCTGGTTCACCTAGTCTGTCCTGGCTTTTAAAGCTGCCCCCCTCCTCACCACGTTCTGGATTCTCTGAAAAGATTCTCTCTTCTCTCAGAGAGAACCTTCAGAGCATCTCGAGGGTCTCTCAGGAAACAGGCCCTGACCTTCAAATTCTGAACAAGCTGTCGGGAGGTCTGTGAGGGGAGTGTGCCCAAAGTTGTCTAATTCTATAGGACCTTTTGGGACAGTTGTGGCTCCATACTGGGAACAGCCCCCTGACCCCTCCTCAATAGGAAGAGGACCCAGGAAAGGGGAGCATTCCATTAGCTCATGGATCAGGGAAGTGAAATTCACCTAATTTGGGGGATCTTCTCTGATTATTTCTCTAGCAGAAGCATGAAGGATTTGTGTTAATTTAACATTAAAAAATTTTTACTCTTTTTTAGTTGCTGTTACTCTAGTGAAGAAGGCAAAAACACATTGCCAATACAAAAGCAGCGGGATGGATGGCTTTGTCTTTTAAAGGAAGAGTCAAAATATTAATACTTTTCCTTTGATGAGAAAATTAGGGAACATTGTGATTACTGAAAACATTCAGATATGGGCCTAACACTCCATTTCTTAAGCTTGTTTATTAAAACTAGGTGTCTCATTGTGCTAGATCGTTTATTTCAGTTAAGTGGATTTCCTCTGATTGAAGATTTTTTCACAGTCAGAGCACTTACAATTTCTAGCAATACATTAGTGACCCCAGAGCCGTGCCACTCTCAGAAGCTACGGAAAAGCAGAATTAATCTCCTCTTTCTTATTGAATCTCTTATGCTAAGTCTCTGAGGCATTTTGCTAGGCCAGGGGAGGTATTCCTAATGCCACTGCCCATATTATCTTCAGCTTACAGGAACAGATATTCCTCTCGACCAATGTCATTATCTAGCCTCTTATGGATCCCAAATGCCAATTAAGATTTGCTGAAACTTTCTGCCATTGCTAGGCAATGGATACACTTGTTCAGCTTCATGAAGAAACTCTTTTCTACCACCAGAGATGATCTTTTTTGACATCTCTACGGCTATCGGAGTAATCTTTTCAATTAATATTCATGGCCCAATCCCTGTAAATAGAGATGACGTAGGAGACCAACATGCAAGGTGGACAGTTGTCTCATCCTGTGTACTTGTTCCTGAGGCTGCCCCCACCCTGGGCCTGTCATCTGCACAGCAGCCTCCCGAGAGGCCCCGTGCAAACTGCAAAGTCATTAAGAGCAGAGTAGCAGACACTGGGAGCACGGTGCTGGCAGCAAGCTCTCCTCATTCTCTGCCAGAAAAGAAAGACCCGCTCCCTTTTCTCACACTAGACTCCTGCAGTGGCCTGCTGTGGCTTGGGGTGTCTCCCAGCTGGGTAGCCACAAGTCTATTTCCTTCTTAGCCTGTATTATAATGGAGGGTAAGATGAAAAGGAATACAGACCCTTGATACCTTTTACTTGGAGTGCTAACGAATGCAAGGCCTTGTGTCTGATCTTCTGCTTGGTGAAGGGGACAGCAGATGGCTGCCTGAAAGCTTTTCAAGCCCAGGCGGCGTTCAGCCGAGCAGGAGGGGTATTGTTACATTTTCTGTACAGTGGTAGCAAGCAGCACCGAATAAAAGCCCCACAACAATCGTGCCACTTCTCCGGGAAGCTTATTACAAGCGTACAATGAAGGCTAATTGGCTGATGCCTAAAGCAGACGCAGAAGTAGCTTTGAATATTATTCAGAAGAGGTTTTCAGAGCACAGAGTCAGGCGTCAAGGAGAACAGCCACTGGAAGAACATCGACTGGGAAGAGGCGAGGGCCGGAATGAAGAGGAGAAAGAAGGGCTGTGTTATTTTGATCAGAAAAGAATCACGCTCTTGTTAAAGAGTTTGCTCACACCCCGCACCCCTCCTTCCTCATGCCTCCTTATCAGGAGGACATGAACAGGCAGTCCCAGCTCATAGAGCAGTGTCCACAGGCCCCTGCCGTTGCCATGACAACCGCTGCAGCCACATCTCAGAGCCTTTTAAGAAACTTTGTGTGAGCTCCTTGAAGTTGGCAGAGAAGGCCTTGGGATGTACAGACCATTTGCTGTATGCCAAGCTTCCTTTAGTATTTCATTTAGTGTTCCAAACAATTCCAGGACATTTTCTTAAGATAATTTTGCAGTCAAGGAAACTTAAGTCTCAGGGATGTTAAATATCCTGATCAAAGTCTGAAAGAATCAATGCTGGCATTCTTGACTCTGAAGTTCAGGCCTTCCTGTATGTGAACCCTGAGCTGGTTTCCACATAGCCAGGTCCTGCCTGTTACCCAGCATGCATACCAGGTGGTCACTAAATGCTGCCTGAAAACAGACTTAACTGACCGAGAAGTGGAGATAAGAAAGAAACCTTATGAAATAGAAATAAGGTAGGAAATCTGACTCTCAGGGTCTATTTCCAGTTAGGAGCTGGCCTGCCTCAATGACCCTCCCCCCAGTAGACACAGTCACTTCTTTGGCATAAATGTACAATTACATGGCATACATTATGTTAGGTGCCTGAACTACAGGCATTTAAAAACTAGGTTCTTTCCATTGCCTTCAGTCTGCTGGGTAGGAATCTGCTGTGAGCAACTTAGGCAGAGTAAATTTGGAGCTCTCTGGGAGGAAAACCTAACTCAGCTTGGGAGAGTAGAGAAAGGTTTCCTGAAAGAGGTGAGACCTCAGTGGTTCTCAGAGGATCACTAGAATTGTTTGGGAGAGGGGTGAGAAAATGGAGCTATTCCAGGCAGCAGGAGCAGCGTGAACGATGTCCAGAGGCATGAAATAGGCCTAAATGTCACAATTTTCCAACTGAGACCAAGCTGTGGCAAGAAGTGACACTGAAAAGATCCGAAGAGCCAGGAAGGAGACTTGAAATGCCACTCCAGGTGTCTCCAGCTTCATCCAGCAGGGGGCGTGAAGATTGATTGACTTCTGCAGGGAAAGCGGTTGATATAGCCAGTGTGAGGAAAAGACTTGAAGGAATAAAAAACAGGAAGAGCAGTTAGGAGGTTGGTGCTGGGATTTATGTGGGAGACAATAAGAGCCTGATCAGGGAAGTGGTGCTAGAGATGGAGGATGCTAGATTTATTTGAGAAACATTTTCAAGGTCAAGTCAAAAGGAATCAGTGATGGATTGGAATGTGAAAGATCAGAAGTGTATGATGACATTGAATTTGTAGTTTAAGGAAACGGGTGGATGATGGGACCATTCATTACAATTATGAATCAAGAATGAGAGAGATTTGGGGAATGGGTGGAGGGAGATGAGTTCATTTGACAGCTGGGATGTATTTAGGAGTCTAGCAAGCAGTTGGATTATGAATCAGAAAATCATAAAACAGGTAAAGGCAAATGATAAAGGTTCAAGAACAGAAGTCTGAAAATAGTTTCTTATGGGGTGTTACATCCGCCCGGCGGGGGAGTTTTGTTTAGACTTTTGTGATAACTGCTTTTTAAATTAGGGCTAGGTGAGAAGGATGGAGGGTCAGAAAGCTGCGTGTGCACACACAGGTATTTGTGGTATGTCTTGAATGCTCTGCATCTGTGCGTTTCTGTTCTTTCATAGCTGCAGGCAGATGGGAGGGGCATTTGGGCCCAGGGGGTCATGGGCCCCTCACCTGGGTGGACCCTGGCTGTAGGCTCAGCCTTGGTTTCATTTTATTATCACAATTGCTGTTGTGTATCTGAAATAGAGTTAAGAGATATGTAAACTTTGCTGAATCCTTCATCTCAATCAAAACTAGACTATGAAATCCAGTTTAAGAGTGTGTGCTTCAAGGGAAATGGTGGTGGGATAAACACTGTTCCCATATATTTGATATGCAAACGAAGTCTACCCTTATTGAAGTAATCTTGACACCATTGTGAAATAAACCATACTAAGAACAAATCTTCTCTGTTTAAAAGTAAATTAAAAGATGATAGCTTTCCATTTACTTATTTCTTCTTTGATTTATTTCATCAATACTTTGCAGTTTCCATATACAAGTCCTTAATGTTGTTGAAGTGTCCGTGCTACCCAAAGCAATTTCTAGCCAAATCCCACTGGAATTTTTTATAGGAATGGAAAAAACAATTCTAAAATTCATATGCAATCACAATAGACTCCAAATAGCCAAAACAATTTCGGGGAGTAGAAAAAGAACAAAACTTGAGATATCATCTTTACTGATTTCAAAATATATTACAGTGTTACAGTTATTAAAATGCTATGGTATTGGCATAAAGACAGAGACATACAGATCAATGGGACAGAATAGAGAGCCCAGAAATATATATAGAACCTATGGAAAAGTATGGAGATTTTTCCAAAAGTTAAAAATAGAACTACTATATGTTCTAGCAATTCCATGCTGGATATTTCTGAAAAAGAATTAAAATCAATAACTTAAGAAGATGTTGGCAATCTCATATTCATTGCTGCACTATTCACAAAAGTCAAGTATGGCAATGACCTCAATGTCGATTAATGAGTGAATAGTTAAAAAATGTAGTCTATGCATACACTGAAATATTATTTGGCCTTAAAAAAGAAGGAAATCCTGCAAAATGTCACGGCATGGATAAATCTGGAGATCATTCTGCTAAGTAAAATAAGCTAGTTGCAGAAGGACAAATATTGTATGATTCCCTTTATATGAGATATCTAATATAGACTTTTTGAAGCAAAAAATAGAACGATGATTGCCAGAAGCTGTACCTATAGTTAACAGCACTATTTTGTACCCTTAAAATATGTTAAGATGGTAATTTTACATTAAATGTTCTTTCCACCTTAAAACAAAATTTTAAAGCAAAATATGCATGATGAAAAACCCTATTAGCTGGATAAAGAACTGAAATTTCAACAGCTTATTTTACAGTGTGTGTGTAATAAATGAAGACATATCATGGCCTCTTTCATGTATATCCTGCCTGGCCCTGAAGGTTTTTGAGGGTGCAACCTCTGTTTTCCAGTCATTGTTACATAGCTCAGGCAGCAGGAATGGAACTAGAAGGGTAGATGAGGTCCCCCAGAGATGTGTGTCCAGAGAGAAAATAAAACTAGGTCAAACACTGAATCTTGGGGAAATACTTGAGGGATAGGGTTCCCCAGGGATTATGAGCATGATAAAAGGGAGGCTTAAGGGGAACCTGAGAAGTATGGTAGCATTGACGCCAAGAGAGCAGGAAGGCAGGGAGGAAGGAGAAATCAATGCTATCACATGTCTTTGTTCAGCATCGTCTGTCTCCCACCGGAGGGAGGCCAGTCCAACTTTGGTATTGCTTAGACCAGAGATCCCCAGACTACCTTAAGTCTAAGCAATGTTTCACAGTACTCTAACGCCCAGATAAACATCAAACAGTTCCCTGCATGAAGTTTTTAAATCTAAGCATCTTAGTAGGTATTTATTTGAAAAAAATACTACATCGCAGGGCCCTCTCTGGTGGCACAACGGTTAAAGTGCAGCATTATGAAGCTATCTGCAACCACTGCAGCACAAGTTTGATCCCCACCCCAGAGGTGACCCACATGGCACAGCAGACCCCTTTTGTCTCACCTGCTGCTTCCCTTGGCAGTGTATGTTAGTACATCTGCCTGTTCTTCTCCCCACTCTGCCTCTGGTGAATCCTCTCCTCTCCCACACCTCTGGCCTATACCCCAGTTCTTGTATGATCTTTTAAAAAAAGATTTATTTATTCATACAGAACTGGGATACAGGCCAGAGATGCAGAGGGTGAGAGGATTCACCAGGGACAGAGTGGGGATAAGAACAGGCAGATGGACGAAGCACACTGCTGAGGGGAGCAGTGGGCGGGTCAGGAGAGGTCTGCCCCGCCATGTGGTCACCTCTGGGGCAGGCGGGAATCGAACTCATGCGGAAGTGGCTTAAGCTTCTTAGTGCAGTGCTTTAACCTGCTGCGCCACCAGGGAGGGCCAAATAAATAAATCTTTTTTAAAAAAAAAAATCTAAACTGAAAGAAATTTCTTTTTATTTTTGCATTTTATTGTAAGCACAGGACAACTTCACCAGTATTTTCCAACTGACATTGCCTCTATCATAGCATTGAAAAAGATGTCATTGAAATCTGGATCTACTGTGAAATTGTGAGCAGCTCCCAGCCAGTCATTCACAGTGACTGACACAGACTGAGGCACCCGTGGGCATGCTTAGTGCCCTGGACCACCTTGGCACACAGTTTGGGAACCAGTGGCGTAGACATTACAGGCTGGCCTAATACCTGTGATCTCACTTCGCGGAGACGTTTTCTGAAATCCATATAACCAACCTACAGATCAAATTATGGACATGACTGGATTGTGATTTGAACATCTGCCACCATGGCCTGTTTTTAGGCCTCGACACTAACAGGAGTAGGATTAGCTAAGGGCATGAAATCCAAGGAGAAACGAAAATTTAACTAATACCTTTGGGCCCCTCTCCAAACCAACCTTTCCCAGACTTAGCACATATGTTCTTGCCCTTGCCATCCACTGAGTAAGATAAGAAGCAGTGTAGATGGGGTAGGGAGGGGGGGGCAAGGACTGACTGGGTCAGATGCAGTCTTGCTGGGAATCAGCCCCAGAAACGAGAAGGCCAGACAACATGCACTCAGAGACAAAGATGAGCTGTCCTTGCATGTGTCTCCATGTCTAGCAGCTTCCAGACCTCCAGAGCTAGCCAGATGGTACTGGGGCAAGTCGGGTAAGCTCTCTGAGCCTCCCTTTTATACACAGGCAGATATGTAGGTGCAAAAACCACTGGAGATAGTGCAGGCCTGGGTCACCGCGAGAAAGCATAAGCCCCAGGAAAGGGGTCACTGGGTTCTGGCTTCCCAGTGAAACTACCAGTTCTGTGTACACTGCACTGTAGTCTACTTGAAGTGTGTGATGCCAGCCTGTCTTAGGCACACGAGAGTACTTGATTGCTGAAAATATGTGACATGAAATGAACACCACAGCCGTGCCTGGGGTGGGGCTGCCACCAACTTCACGGCGTGCAATTCCTGCCAAGGGCAGAAAAGCAGGTGTGGGCACATGCTACAAAAGGAAAGTTACAGATTGGGGTGAGCCTCTTCGTACATGGGTGACACCCTCTTCATGTCTCACTGTGGGGCAGACTGCACTGTTTGAATGGATTGTGTCTACTACACCAGCACTGTTTTTGTAAGAGAATGTATTTTCCTATTTTTATTTAATCAAAGACCACGAATCTCTTATTAACATGAGCTAACATAATGCTACCCCATAAATTTGGTTTTCTCAATAGAGAAAAAAAAAAAAAACGGTGCGTGAGACCATGTGGTCACAAGTATTGAAACTCTTTCCATTGGAACTCTACTTTGGAGTTCTGAAACAGCTGGAAAGGTCAGTGGTCTGCAGCTGTCCCTGCTGGTTATCAGCTGGACCACCCCTTAAGGCCCTTGGGGCCCTAAGAGTCCAACCAAACATGCCTCACCAAAGAGAGGAGGTACGACTAGGAACGGGGAGCCTTGCCTGTCATTGACAGTCAGGAGGACAGCTTCCCTAGCCCAGATAAATCAGCATCTATCCCAGACCTCAGAGCTGGGTAGCAGCTGGACGTGGCCTCTCAAAACCTCTGCCAGCTGTGGACTGAACAGCTAAGCTGCAACCCTGCCCTGTTCCTGCTCCATCACTGCTGGTGGTGCACTGGCAGAGACAGGGGCAAGCTCAGGGCAGTGCCGGGGCATGGAGGAGGGAGACCCCTCTCCCCTAGCCCTGCTGGTGATCCCGCCTTCAGGACCCGCCCAGTTACCAGGAGTGAGAATCCCCGCTGAGCGAATTCCCTGACCGAGCAAGCTGCACCCGCCCACAGCATCTAGGGCTCCACATGCACACGCTCATGGAGCCTTCCAGAAGCTAAGAACAGGTTTATTCCATCTTTGTTTTCTTCACTGTATTCTACAGCTCTTTTTCAAAAACACCCCAGTGGAAACATGTTAAAGCCAGCGGTATCCCATTTCCTCAGCAACCCCAGCACCTCGTACCTTTCCTCCGCGCAGGAAGACAGAAAGGCTAGCTTTGATTTCCAAAGCCCGGCATGTTTATGCAGGGCCAGGAGGGGCCGCTTAGCTCAGGCTGGTTGGCCGTGTGTGCTAATTGTCTGGCCGTACTTTAGAAAGAGGCTTTTTGAAACTGAGCATTTAGGGAGAAAGTGGAGAAGCGTGGCTGTATGAAAGAGCAATTGATGTTAAATATTCATGCTCTGCTCTCTGTTGGTCAAACCAGCAGCCCCACTGCTCAGCGGCAGTCTCTCTGGCTTCCCACCAGTGCCGCAGGAACCCGGCTACTAAACAGCGTCCACACATGCACACCCCCACCCGAGATGTGGGTGTCTGCAGGTTGAAGGGCTTCCAGTTTATATTGTGCAATTCAGCACTGGCTATTTTCTCCAGGATGTTAGATGACCCACAGTTTTCCCTGCCGTCAGCGTTTTAAAACCGCTCCCCCTTTTTTCCTTCTCTCACATTGAATTCAGCAAACTTTGTCCTGGCTTAAAAAACAGACATTTTTCTGGAAAAAAAATCCTCTAAGCGCATTGCAGCAAGTTCTACTTAATTTTTCAGAAATAGCATTATTTTACAAATTAGAGAAGAAACTGACTAAATGAAAAAAATATGGTAATGAGATCATTGGTTGTTTCAGTAACAACTTTGAGGTCATGTTTCCCCAGCTTTTAGGAAATGAACATTTATGTCTTGATGTGTTGATACTTTTTTAAGTAGGTGTAATACAACCACAGGAATCTTAAAAGTAATCTCTTCATTTAGAAGGAGAGAGAAAAATAGCTCTTCATTAAAGCCTTTATGTTTTTTTGTGACTGTGGTCCCTCCCCACTCCCACCAGATTTCTACAAGGCTTTGCCACTACAGTAAAAAATCACAAAAGCATCATTTTTGAACAACTGCTGAGTGGTTGCTGAGTTCTATGTTTTAGAACCACCAGGTTCTTCCTTACCTCTGTCATCTGTAAGAGAAATACTGGTGAAGCCGCCATCCTCACCTTCCTCTTTGCCGGGCCCGTCCATCTTGTTAGGTATCGAGTCCTGTTAGTGGGAAACGTGAAGGCAGGGGAGAGCAGAATTTATCTCACATGAACACCCTTGTTAAATCATTAATAAATGAACCTTGCTGGTATGAGCTGCTCCTGGCACCTGCCACCCTCTTCCTGCTTCCCACCTGCAAAGTTCATACCTGCGTGTTACCTTCCGAGGTGGAAACGGTCAGAGTCCCAAGTTAAAGAGTTACAGCCCTCTGCAAGAAGCCGTTGAACTGGCCCTGCTGCCTGAACCCAGGCCAGACAACAACCCTTGCCTTCAATCCAAGGACAGTCACTCAGACTGAATTGCCAAAGAACATTGTCCCAGAACCTCTGGATGAGGGTGAATTGTATAGGATGTTATGTCTTTTGGACACCTGTGATACATCCACAAAGACTTTGGCCAGTGACCAGCAGCGTGACTTGGTGTTGCAGGGGCATATCATCTAATCACCCAACACTGCGATTTCTGGCTGTCACATAAGGATAAGTCTGCTGGAAGGATTAAAAGTGAAAAAGATGCACTTTATAAATGTCAACCACAATAATGACCACAGATGATCAGGCCGATGTAAGATTCAAATTCTCTGTGTGGTAAGCTCATCAGTACCCTCTCACATTGCTTCATCCTAAGAAAATAATCCTTAAAACAGCATGATGTCACTTCTCTCTAACTGTAGAATTCAAAGCAGAAGGATCTGGACAAGTGGAGGAAGTGTGCTTCAACAATTACTTTTCCTGGGCCCCTGGTTGCTCTTCATCTACATAGGCAAACCAAAACTCTTAAAATTCCAAGTCATCACTCTTGGGGAAAAAAATAAACCAAATTTGATGAGAAATTTTAAGCCGATTTTAAAATTACTACATGCTTCATCCTGCCCTAAGTGCTTTGAAACATAAGCATTTTTTTTTCTTATTAAGTTCGTTGTGTTGCTATATCAAGCAAAATGGACGTGTGTGGTTAGAGATCTTGTATGTCAAAAATAAATTCACTAGAATAGAATTCCCCTTCAGATTTCAATTATATTCTATAAATATTGAGTGACTATTCTCTACAAGCCAGACAATTTGGAAGGTTCCAGGTAAGAGAGAGTTATGACTGCTAGTAACCTTAAAAAAATAAAAAAATCAAAGGCAAGAGAAGGAGAAGGGAAAGTGACCAGTAGATCTTAAAAGGCTTAGAGGCGGGGACATTTGAGGTTTATGATCAATGACAGGTGGTACCTGATATGGAAAAATGGCCAGGTGCTACATGGGTGCTTTCTCAGAGAATGGGTATAGACATGTGCTCCAAGACAGGAAGCCATTAGGCACATTTGGAAAGCAAGACTAGAAGATACATGTAGCTAAGAGGTAAAAGAAAAGGCAGACAATAGAAAAGGCCATATCCAAGATAGCTTTGAATGACAAACTGTTTTTGTCTAAGTCCTCTAAGAATCTAACAATAAAATGAGAAGTAAAGGGTGAGAGAAAACAGGCAGGAAGTCAGGAAAGACTGGGGGACCCCAAAGACCATGAAGCAAAACCAACCTAGATTGAAAACAAAGCAGGATGGAAGATTTAACTGTTCAGAGCTGTTTCAACAGCATTGTCAAGAAGTACTCAAGCCAAAGTCAACCATTATAGACAGCCCTGTGCTTTCTCGAAATGCTCTCCCTTGGCATTCCAGCAGCACCTAGTCATTGGCTGGGAGTGGCTGCTGAGGACTGAGGCCTCTGTGCAAGCAGGTGGGGGTGGGTTTCAGAACACAGCAGCTAGGACCCTTGGTCAGCTACATTTACCATAGTTGGAAATCTACAAGGCACATGCTTGTGGCCATCCTAGGAAACACTCTCTCTAGAAACTCTGTATAATCATGGATCAGAACTTTAGGAAGCATAAAAATGCCTCTCTTGCCTTGTCCATTCTTTGTCAGTCCTAAAATCAATAGCACACACTTTAAAAGTCCCATTTTATAAGAGGCAATGACCCTGAGGTGGGCACTAATATTATTATAATTTTAAAGATGAGGGAGCTGAGATATGGGCAGAGCTTACATAAAAGACATGCACCTAAGAGATGGATTGGGCTTCAAGCCCTTTGGGTCCAAGATCCGTTCCCTCCACCACTAGATCAACCACTCCTAATAAATTATGGAGTAAGAGAGTGGATCAGAGAGAATTAATCAGTCTGTCAAAATAATTTAGAAGTGAAAGAATGTGTGAGCTTTAAATTGTGCTTTTGGGCTTTAATTTTATTGCTCATGGCTTATGATATGTTTTGTTAATATTAGTGTAGATACTTGATTCTTTGCTTTCTTTTGGAATACTTTCAAGGATTCTCATGAAGTCTCTATCCTAATGGACAGGAGGATGAAGGAAATAAAACCTAAGTTCAATCAACATCCCACCAAACAGTCACTGGGAAAATTTAAAATGGAGAAGCTGTTCATTTTAACTGGAGTGGAGAATTATCTCTGGAATTAATGATCCACAATGAATACTCAACTCTACATTTTTTTTCCTAGTAGTTTTATTGTTTTAACTATTATATGTAGGTCACTGGTTCATCTTGAGTCAATTTTTGTGTATGGAGTAGTTTGATTGTTTTAACTCTTATATGTAGGTCACTGGTTCATCTTGAGTCAATTTTTGTGTATGGAGTGATGGGGGATAGTGTCATTCTTTTGCACTTGCATATGCATCTATAGCAATATCACTTGTTGAAAGAAGTCTCTCCTTCAGTGAATGTCTTGGTAGTCTTGTCAAAAATCAGTTGACCCTAAATATTTTGGATTATTTTTGGAATCTCAGTTTCATTCCATTGGTCTATAGATCTACCCTTATGCCAGTACCACACTATTCTGTCTTTGTAGTAAATTTTGAAATTGGAAAGGATATATACTCCAACTTTTTTTTCCTTTTTATTTTTTTAAAGATTTATTTATTTATTCATACAGAACTGGAGTACAGGCCAGAGATGTGGAAGGTGATAGGATTCACCAGAGACAGAGCGGAGAGCAGAACAGGCAGATCGACAAGGTACACTGCTGAGGGGAGCAGCAGGCGGGTCAGGAGAGGTCTGCCTCACCATGTGGTCACCTCCGGGGCAGGCGGGAATCAAACTCATGTGGAAGTGACTTTAGCTTCTCAGTGCTGTGCTTTAACCCGCTGCGCCACCAGGGAGGGCCCCCAACTTTTTCTTTTTTAATGTTTGACTCTCCTTGAAGTCCCACATAAGTTTGAGTATGGTCATGGATTTAGCATTGGTTTCTTAGATTTGACATCAAAAGCACCATTAACAGAAGAAGAAAATACATAAATTAGACTTTCTAAAAATTTAAAATACTTATGCATCAAAGGATGTTATCAAAAACCTGAGTGCAGCCTACAGAATGGGAGAATATGTCTGTCAGTTGCATATTTTATAAGGGTTTAATGTCCAGAATATATAAAGTACTCTTTCAACTCAACAACAGACAACACAATTTTAAAAATGGACAGATATTAACAGACATTTCTCCAAAGAAGACACACAAATGGCCAATAAGCATGTGAAAAGATGCCTAATATTGATCATTAAGAAAATGCAAATCAAAGCCACAATGAGATGCCACTTCATTTCCACTTTAATAAAGTGAGTGATTGACTTTAATAAATGACTGTTAATAAATTCATTTTAATGACTTTAGTAAAAACAGTAAAAATAGAAACGAAATGTTGGCAAGGATCTAAGTGTTGGCAAGAAATAAGAACCTTCACACATTGCTGGTATGATGTACAATAATACATACAGCACTGTAGAAAAGCAGTTTGGCAGTTACTGAAATAGTCAAGCATAGAATTGTTGTATGCCCCAGCAGTTCCACTCGTAGGTATATACCCAAGAGAAATTAAACATATGTCTGCACAGAAACTTATATATGAATGTGCATAGAATTGCTATTCATAGGAGCCCAAACGTAGAAACAACCCAAATGTTCTTCAGTGAATGAAGAATGGATAAATTGTGATACACACACACACACACACACACACAATAGGATATTGCTGAAAAATAAATGGGATTGAGGTATTGATAGGTACTATGAGGTAGTGATAGGTATTATAACTTAGTGGAACCTCAAAAACATAATGTTGGATAGAAAGTCATATGTTGTATGATTTCTTTATATGACACATCCTTAGGTAGTCTAATTCATAGAGGCAAAATAAGGATTAGTGGTATCAAGGAGTAGCTTAAGGGGGGACATGGATGAATTATTTAATAGGAATGGGGTGTTTTTCTGATATAATAAAAAGAAACTTTAAATAGAGATGGGGTGGTTGCACCACCTTGGAATATACCACATGCCACTGAATTGTACATTTAATAATGGCTAATTGCATGACATGCAGTTACAACTTGATTAAATTCTTTTTCTAAGAAAAGATTAAGGAAACCCAATCAGGAAAAACTTATCCATGGTTTTTCTGTCTCTACATAGTAGAACTGAATAAATTAACTAAATTAAGTACTCTAAATGATAACATACTCTCCAATTTCAAATTCAACATAAGACCAGCCTGCCATGTTTCCGTGACAGTATTAATAAAACTATAGTGAGCTTTGTGGCATATCTACTGTGAATCTTAGAATTTATAAGGCTAGAAAGGACACTAATGTCAGGATACACATCTTTATCGTAACACTTTATTATAGTTCCAAAAACAGAATTCAAAAACATAAACACTAAGGTCAGTGTACTTGTATAGCAATCTTATATTATCTTCTCTCATTTTTCTTTTTCTTTTATTTATTTTTTACATCATTCTCCATTTTGTGCATTTTTTCATCTCAGTTGTAATCCCCATGGGCTGCCCACCACCAATTCCCCTGTGTGCAGTCACCACATTCCCTGCACAATTTTCACCCCAGTTTTGATCCCATTCCCTTTTCTACCCCAATAAAATACCTTTGGCTTACTGTTGTTCATTATTTTCATTTTTACTTTATCACATCTGCTTCTCTCTCTCTCTCTCTCTCTCTCTCTCTGTCTCTCTCTCTCTCTCTTTTTCTTGATCCCTTATGCTTCCACTATGAATGAAACCAACTTGTATTTTTCTTTTTCTTTCTGGCTTATTTCACTAAGTATGACCCCTTCCAGCTCCACCTATGTTGCTGCAAAAGGCATGAATTTATCTTCTCTCATTTTTAAAGTAGGGAGCATGAGATAAAAATGTGTGCTTGTGTGTGCGCATGTTAATAGGTGATGGGGTACCAGAAAAAAATGTATAAAATGAAGAGAATTAGTCAACTAATCAGGATTTTCATACTCCCTTTTTTTCTGATATCAAAGTATCAATATTAGGGTTGAAGCACATTGAAAGCTTATGTTTGCTGTGGTGTTTTCAGCATTTTTTCTAAGCAATAACCCAGTAACCCAAGAACTCCAAGCGCTCTGAATAACCAGTTATGACATCTGAAGTGAATATAATCAGTAGATTCCTGGAGAGAAACTGGAGTCTCTGAAGGTGCTAAGCATGTCTCTTCTATATAAAAGGTTCTCTTTCTTTAGAGCAATTTCACATGAAATTATTTGGATATTCTTGACAAATTAGTGCAAATTGGATTAGTTCAGCCCATTAGCTACAGAGGGAGAATGTGAGGCATTAGAGACGCCAGTGATAATAGCTAGTATTTATTGAGTGATTACTCTGTGCTCAGTAATAATCTCAGTTTTGTTTTTTACCTGTAACCATCTCATTATTCTGCACAATAACTCTGTACAGAAAAGAGAAATACAGGGCCAAGATAGTTTGCCTAAGACCCACAGCTAAGGAGAGGTGAAACTGGAAGGGAGCTGATGTCCAGACGCTCCTGGTTCGTGGCCTCTGTAGCACACCACCGTGAGAATGTACAGTCTGCTTGATACTGTGTCTTCACATGGGCATTCTACAGATAAAGCTTGGGATCTAAAATTCAGAGGCAAGGAAGCATTAGCAAATTTTAGACTTGTGTTCTTCTTTAGGCTACTGTTAACCAGGCTCGCTTTTAGTGTGCTTTTAATGCAAGAATTTTTTCTTAATTACATCCTGTTCTAAAAGATTTTATCTTTTGATATTTCACAAGAGTACTTAAATTATATGTTCTTTAAATCAGGAATTCAATTTCAGTGAACATACTTTCACAGGTCAATAGCTCCTGTCATAGAATCTTTATATAAACAAGTATCTTTGGTAATAAATAAGATGATACCTAGAAACACAGTTTCTGTCCAGGTTGATGAATATTCCCTCATAAGACATGAAACTGAATTCTTCAGCAACTTTGACATTCATAATATACTCACTTAGATAAGCATATACCTGTATACAAATCCTGTAGTAATGTGATTTGAAAGCAATTGCTAAAAAAGCATGCCTAATTAGACATATTGCTTTGTGATTCAGCACAAGAAAGGGGTTAAGTAATGCTGTTTAGTTGCTCCTGTTTTGCCCAATCACCTTTAGGCAATCTATTCACTGCACACATAGAGGGTAGATTTCACTCCACCATTTGCCAAACATTTTGTGATTTCCCTGGACTTAAAAGGTAAATAGTATTTTTCTGAATGCCTTTCAAGATGCCCAATTTTCCAGGAGGAAAATGTAAATTAACTTTAACACTTTCTATTTTATTTATTTCATGAAACTTTTAACAGTATAGAATCTGCCTAGATTTATTTAACATCCATTCAACAAATATACACATACATACATACACATACACAACTGTGCAGAATTTATATAGGTACACATAATATATATACATATACATACATACAATCATACATTATATACACACACACATTAAGGAGAGGGAAGAATATCAACTCCCCCCAAGCATCCTGTCTGGCACAGGCTGGCACCTCACAGCCCTCCCCTGGGGTGACCACAATGGGTGTGCATTGCCCTGGACAGAGAAAGGGAGGCAGGAGCCCCCAGAGGCCCAGCCTGTTCCAGGCCGCACCGGTGGGCTTTCTCCTCATTTGCTTCAGCTAGTGCTGGTTCCACATTGATGTCATGGTGGCTGTTTTTCATCTCCAGTATTAGTGTTATTATCTTTATTAGTGTTAAAGCCTCCAGAGTCAGTTGCCTCTAGTTATTAAAACACAAACAAAGCCGTGAATTTAATATGACATCAGTAAACTCTCACATGTCCACCAGGAACCCAGAAATGGACCATCGGCGTGTGGAGGACCCTCCATCCTATCGGGAAAGCTGGACTGGTGGCCTGATAAGGTCAGTAAGTTCTTCATATTCTGACTGTGCTGGCTCCCTCTGGTGGAGAGATCCCCTGAACATTAATATGGGTGCTCTTTAACAAAAATGCTTCCGTGTTTCGAAGCCTTGAGGTCTTTGCTTGCCTAGTGAGTAGTGGGAGATCTTCTGGGGCCCAGAGGTGCACATACAGGAGCGGCGCATTGGGGCAAGGCGAGGAGGCGCGGTCATCTTGAAGCAGGTGTCAGCTGGAATTGCTATGGATGGCCAAAGGGCCTTTCAGGGTTTTGTCTTGAAATATAACAAATATGTAGTCGAGTGTGCAAGTTTACGGCTCTATCTCCAACACCCAGATCGAAAAGGATTTCCAGCCCCTTGGAGACAGACTTTGCTTATTAGCACAACAGGTCTGTTTTGCGGCAGAGAAAACAGCCCGTGGTTACAGAATTGTTGTCAATAGCCAACCTGCAGGTACCGCAAGGAATGACGTGTTAAATGCATTGAGATGGAATTATGTTGGGGACAGAGGTTGACTCTAGGGTGACACTCAGATATTACTATCCTGCACTGCAAAGTAAAAATTACTCATTTTTGTCCTTTTGCTTGGTTGCAATCTCTTTGCTCTCTGGAGCAATTTTCCGATTCTATGCCCTCTCTTCAGTTCCAACCCCTTTGATTGAGTGTTGTGTACTCAGGACGGCAGACACAAAGGAAGGGGAATGTGACCCTCTACCCTCCACAGCTCAGAGGCCAGTTGAGTTTCCAGCAGAAAGAGAAAACGGGTGGCTCCAACCCAGTTTGTTAAGTGGGACAAAGATAACAGCTAATATTCAAGGAGGGCCCTAGGACCAAGCTTCTCTCAGGGATTTACCTGCATCTGGTTAGACGCTCCTTGCTGCTGCCTTTGCTTTATGGGGAGGCAGCGAAAGCAGAGCTCGCTGGCACCCCAGGACACGGTCACCAGTGAAGGTGACCGCAGGAGGGGCTCCATTGCTCCCCGCCCTGCAGTTGTGCCTCCAGGGTGTGGGGCAGGCACAGTGCGAGGGAGCAGGGGCACCTTACCCACCTGGCCTGCTGGCAACTCAGCACTACAGAAAAATAGACCCTGAGTGTCTTTCTCTGACCAGCTCCAGTTCAGACCCCAGTTTGCTATGGAACAAACCCAAGCAAAAACGGGCTGAGTCACTGTAGAAATTCAAAGGTGGGTTCACAGTACTCTGGTGAATACTGACTGTTGATAGTTATGGCGTGAATGTCTCCAAATCACAGCAATCGGTAGAGCTAGTGGTCAAACAAATTTTGAAGAGTTTTTATTTAAATTAATGAATTACAGGTGATACCTACCTATGAGTGTTCTTTTTCTTTCAGTCTTGAGAGCTCAGTTAAAAGCAGTACTGTGACCATGCGAAGTTCCAAATAGCTTCAAAAGAGATCAGTGTAGTGGGCCAGAGTTTGAAACCCCACCTGACAGGGTGTTTGTCGCATCCTCAGAATGCTCTCAGTTAGGGTACAAAAGGTAGCAGAACCTTGCCCTGACACCGCCGGCCGTCTCCTCAGCCGTCTCTGCTGTTCTCACAGGTGGGCTTCTCAGAGGACATGCGCCAAAGCTAACTCACGTGAAGTTTTTATATATGGGCCAGGTACAGATGACAATGGGGTTGACCATAGTACAATATGTCAGTGTGGAATAGAGTTCCCAACCCCTTCAAGACACATTACGTGACATCCAGGTGTGCCGTAAAGCTGATATTGTGTAGTTGTTTCAAGAGAAAACAGTAGTGGGCATGCAGAGTAAGTAGTCTTGAAGGTTCACGCCTGCCCACCTCAGGACCTGTCCACACTGTGAGCAGTGATCTGGCTTCACCCATTTCATGTTATTAGCTTGGTCTTTAGTAGTGTTTGTGGAATTGTACTGGAATTGCAATATTTATGTCTAATTTATATTTTTCCATGATTCCATCACTGTGTAAGAATTATAACCATAACATTTTATATATTTGTGTGCTTGTGTGTATTCTTAAAACAAGATGATATAAGATTTAAACATTACAGGTTGACAACCATGATGGGGGTTTCACCTTAAAAGTGGGGACTGTGTATTACTCAGAGCAACCTTGTACTGTAGCCCTCAGGCCTACAGAGGGAGACAAACACAGGCCCTGCTCTTCCCGCACTGATGCCAGCACAGCCCCCACTGCAGTGGACAAAAGTGAAGAAGTTAACGTCAACTCTTTTCAAGTCACGACCCTACACTTGCTGCTGTTGGTTTTTTTTTTTTTACTCTTGCACACTCTTTGAAAGTTCCTATTCAGCAAGTCATTTTTTCTGCATTCTCCATGGGGCTGTCCTTGAAATCCTGCTGGATTTTTACTTCAGCACGCTTACGGTAAAGTTCGTTCTTACAGTGCACAGATCTGTGGGATTGGCAAATGCAGGGTTGTGTATCCACACTCCTGTATGCTACAGATCTGTTTCATGTCCCTAAAACGACCCAGTGCAGCCGCTTTGTAGGAAACCTCTCCCTTTCCCCCCACCTCTGGCCACCTGTTTCCTGACCTGTTTTCTCCCAAATGTGCCTTTTCCCTAATGTCACAAAGAGGTAATCAGACAATGTGGAATCTTTGGGGCTGACTGTGCATTCTGGACTTACCTGTGCTTTTGTGTGGGAGCTGATAGTGAGCTCATCCTTATTGCCAAGGAACAGCCTATATTTGTGCTACATCAAGGTCAAGATGCCCTCGTCAAGGGCATCTTGGTTGTTTCCAATTTGGGGTGACTATGAGTAGTTATTGTAGACTTTGTTATATGCACATTATTTTAAAAAGATTTATTTATTTACGCATACAGAACTGGGGTACAAGCCAGAGGTGCAGGGGCGGTGAGAGGATTCACCAGGGACAGAGTGGGGAGTAGAACAGGCAAATCAACAGAGTCCACTGTTGAGAGGAGCAGTGGGTGGGTCAGGAGAGGTCTGCAGCGTCGTGTGGGTCACCTCCAGGGCAGGAATAGAACTCATGCGGAAGTAGCTTTAGCTTCTTAGTGCTGTGCTATAACCTGTTGCGGCACCAGGTAGGGCCCTATATGTACATTTTTATGTGAACGTAAGTTTACAGCTCAGCTGGAGTTGAAATATCCTGAACAGGATTTCCTGAGTCATGTTCTAGGTATATGTTTCACTTTGTAAATCCTACCAAACTGCCTTCTACCATGCTTGTACTATTTTGCTTGTTCAATAGCAGTGAGTGAGTTTTTGTTCTGCCTTTTCACCAGAATTTGGGACTCAATTCTTTATTCCAGCAATTATAGTAGGTATATAGTACTATCACATTATGATTTTTATTTGTATTTCCCTGGTAACAATGATGCTGAGCATCTTTTATCTGTTTATTTGCAATTTTGTATGTGTGTGTGAAATGTCTAGTCAGATCTTTTGCTCATTTTAAAAATTTTATTTTTTCTTTTTTTATCACTGAGTTTTAAGATACTTTTTCATACCATGTGTACAGGTTTTTATCAAGTTTATGATATTTAGATATTTTTTCTCTTTCTGTAAGACTTATCTTTTCATCTTCTTAACTATATCTTTTTAAACAAGATCTGTTTATTTATGCATATAGAACTGGTGCACAGGCCAGACTTGCAGGGGTGGTGAGAGGATTCACCAGAGACATAGTGGGGAGCAGGACAGGCAGATGTAAGGGAATACTCTGCTGGTGGGGAGCAGCGGGTGAGACAGGAGAGGTCTGCCGCGCCTCTTAACTGTATCTTTTGTAGAGCAAATATTTAAATTGTAATAAAGTCCCACTCATCATTTTTTTTCTTTACAGATTGTACATTTGGTGTTATATCTAAAAACTTACCGCCAAATTCGTGATCATACAAACTTTTTACTGTTTTTCTTTAAATATTTTACATTTAGGTTTTTGATACTTTTTGAGTAGTTAACTTTTCATTCAAGTTGTGAGGTATATAAGAGAGGCTTATACTTTTGCATATAGATGTCCTTATTCCAACATCATTTTTTAAAAAAGATCTTTGTATATCCATTACACTGCCTTTGCACCATTTAAAAAAATCAGTTGGCTAGCTTTCTGTGGGTCTGTTTATAAATTCCTTGTCTTTTCCATTGCTTAGCCACCTACCCACTACCCACTATTCACTGTCCTGATTACTGTAGCTTGACAGTTTATCTTGAAATCCCATAGTACACATCCTCCAACATAATTTTTTTCATTTTCTAGAATTGTTTGGCCCTTTGCCTTTCCATATAAATTTTAAAATTGACTTATCTATAAAAAGCTTACTGGGATTTGGACTGAGATTGCATCCAGTCTATAGGTCAAATTAGATGGAAATAACACCTTCATGATGTTACTGTTTCTAAACCATGACCAGAGTATATCTATGCATTTAGATTTTCTGTAATATCTTTCATTGGTATGTTTTTTTCAGCATACACAGTGTGCATACATTTAACTGGATTTAAAAAAAAGATTTATTTGTTTATGCATACAAGAGCTGGGGTTTAGACCAGAGGTACAGTGGGGTAAGGAGATCCACCAGAGACAGAGCAGGGAACAGAACAGGCAGATGGACTAGAATCCACGGCTGGGGGAGTAGTGAGGAGACAGGAGAGGTCTGCTGTGCCATGTGGGTCACCTCCCTGGCAGGGATGGAACTCCTGCTGCTGGAGTGGCTGCTGATTGCTTCCTAGTGCTATGTTTTAACCCCTTGTGCGTCCAGGAAGGCCCCTATTTAGCTAGATTTTTACTTAACTTAAATTCCAATGATCTTCAGATATATGAATGTGATTAGTTTTGTATACTGATCTTTTAAAAAATTTACTTATTTATTCCCGGGATGTTTTTATAAATCCCTGGAGTTGTCCACATTGTCAGTCATGTCTTCAAATAAAAACAAGCATCATTTTCCTTGCAATTTTGTATGACTTTTTTTTTTCTTTTAACTTATTTCATTGGCTGTGGCTTCCGGCGTGATGTTGAATATACTATATATATATATATATATATATATATATATATATATATATATACACACACACACACATATAGTATATATATATATATGTTGAATATACTATAGTATATAGTATATATGTATATAGTACAGTAAAAGTAGCTAATCTTGTCTTATTCCTAAGTTAGGGTAGAAGCATTTAATTAAGTATGATGTTAGCTATGGTTTTTTTCATAGATTTTCTATATAAGATTAATGAGACTTCTTCTATTCCTAGTTTTCTCATGTTGAAACTCAAGTGAATGTTGAATTTTGTTGATTTTTTTGTCCTATCAAGGTAAACATAATATATATATATATAATTTTATATCAATATATATTGATATGTGAATTATACTGACTGATTTTTAAATCTGAACTTGGTATGTAGGATAAACCTCTTGTAATATATTACCTTTTAATGTATTATTAGATTCAATTTCTTAATAATCTGTTGAGAATTGTTGCCTTTTTATTTATGAAGTATGAAGGTCTATAATTTTATTTTCTTGCTATATACAGTGTGGCTGAGTTTTTGGGTAATGTTGGTCTCATAAAATGAATTGTGATATATTTGCTCCTCTTCTATAGCTTGGAAGATTTTGTGTATATTGTGGTTGACATTCTTTCTTTCTTGAATATCCTGTGGAATTCTCTAGTGAAAACATCTGAGTTTTCTTTTTGGAGATTTTAAACTAAATGTTCAATTTATTTAATAGAGATAAGACTATTCAGGTTAAATCTCTCCTTGACTAGGTTTTTATAGTTGGTGCCTTTCAGTGATTAGTCTTTTTACTTAAGTTGCTAAGTTTACGGACATAGCGTTGTTCATAGTGTTCCTTATTGTGACCGATGCCTATGATATCAGTGTGCCCCTTTTCATGTGAAGTTGTGCTTGTCACTTTTTCTTGGTCAACCTGACTGAAGAAATGTGTGAATTTTATGACTATCAAAGAACCAGATTTTGGTTTCATTGACTATAATGTATTGTTTTTCTGTTTTCAATATCATTAATTTCCATTCTGTCTATATATATATATTCATATATTTTTGTTTCATCTGTTTGCTTCAGATTTGATTTGCTCCACTTTAATTTCTAAGGTGGATGCTTCAGAACTTTGTATAGTTCTTTTCTAAATGCTAGAACATTTAATGCTTCCAACTTCTATCTGAAGATGTTTAACTACATCCTACACATTTTTTGATGTTTTGTCTTTCTATTTTCATTTAGCTTAAAATAATTTCCCTGGAGCCTTACTCTTTGACCCATGGATTATTTAGATATATGTTGTTTAATTTCAAAAGATTTGGGCATTTACTAGAGATTCAAAGTTCTGCATATGCCAGGCTAATATTATCTGACTTGTCCTGTTTTCGCCTTACCTTTCTCCTCCTTGTGTTTCAGTTTGGGTAAACTTCATTGACTGTATTAATTTTCATTGACCCTTACCTTGACTATGTCAGGTCTGTTGATGAGCCTGTCAAAGATATTCTTCATGTCTGTTACTGAATTTTTCATTTCTAGCATTTTCATTTGATTCTCTTACTGTTTCTCTTGACTGAAGTGACCTGCCTGACTTTACATCTTTTCTACCTTTTCCACTGGGTTCTTTAACATATTAATCATAGTAATTTTTAATTCCTTATCAGATAAATCTAGCGTATGTCTGAATATGGTACTGAGAATTGCTTTGTTTTTTCAGACTGTTTTTTTTCCTTACCCTTCTTGTATGTCATGTAATTTTCTGTTGAAAGGTGACTATATTCTACAGGACGAGAGATACTAAGTAAATATCTTTCATGCTCAGAGATGAGTATGCTTTTCCTTCTCCAGGGCCTTTAATGTGGGCATTTGTATTAATCTAGTTAGGAGTTGGACTGGGAGTTTCTGGTTGCTATGGTTACCCTCAGTGCTCCAGAGGCTTCAATTCCTCCAGTGACTCTGTTTTTCTCTCTCCTCATGGTTTTGGGTCTTCATTTGAGCCTCACTGGGGGCCCCAGAGAGAGCCTGAATCTTGTAACTCTCCCAACTGAGTTCCATTGAACTTTGTCAGCATGATGTGGACACCTGATGGGAGCTCAGCCTCAAGCAAGACTGAGGTTTCATGAGACTGGCAACTGCATCTTCACAGCTCATGCCCCTTCTCCAACCGTTTGTTGGGCCTACGAGTACCCCCTCCTTGCCCCGCATCCGTCCCCCCCCCCCACCATGGGGAAGCTGCTTCTCAGCCCAGACCCCCATTCCCACTCGCAGTTTCCACCAGTTCTCAGGGTTCGGATTTGATCGCCTTTCCTCTGCAGGGGAAGACTCGTGGGTAGCCGAGACATGAAGGCCAGGCAGGGCAGGGCTTTGAGCAGTGGCCGCCGCCCACCTCCCCCTGACACCTGAGCACACATCTCTTAGGCCTCGCCCCTTCCCTGAGCACCTGGTTCCTGCAGGGCAAAGCTGCAGGCAGCTGTGAACCCTGCTATGTGCGCAGCCCGGGGGCCGGCAGCTGTGTACACCACGCAGTTCCACCTTTTTGCCGCGTTCTCTGCAGCGTCTGTCCCGGAGAGCAAATGCACCCGTCTCCCGCGGGCGGTGCCTTCCTCTTGGCTTTAAGCTCACTGTTTGCTGCAATCTCAGGTTCAGGTGGCTTTTAAAAAAACGTGTTCCTTTGAAGTTCACCCAACTTTTTATATTACTAATATGGTAGGGTGGGGATAATGCCCTCCCAGCCCTTAAATCTCTAAGCTTTAGCCAGAACCATTATTTATGTTTCAAAATTGAAATTTCATCAGCGTTTAACTTGATTTTGAAAGTTCAGGACCAACAGTGCCTAAATATCTTTCTCTGTGTATTTGGAAATTATAAATGGGGTTCACCAGTGAAGCGGGCATGTGAGTGTGAAGGACTAATATTCTGGGTCGCTCATTTATGAATTTTCTTTTTCTTTTTTTATATTTCTCTTATTCACACTTGGGCATGCATGACAGCCTCCAGGAAGGAGTGTGATAGGGACAGAAAGGGAAAGAGGCTCCCCACATTTTCAGGGCTTGATTTGCAGATCCCTAACCTCATAGTAGGACTTAGGTTTGCCAAGAGAGAAGCAGATAGAGGTTGTCTTGTGCCAGGGCCTATGACTCAGCAGCTCCGAGACCACAAGAGTCCCTGGAGCAAGAACCACGTGCCCTCACCAGCCTCAGCCACCTGACAGGAGCCCCGACTAATGCAGGCTGGCTTGGAAAGTCCTCACATCAAAGCTGAAGCCTTAGAGGGAAACTTGGGAGAGCCGCATACTCTTGAGTTGTCACCCACAGACACCCGCATGCGACAGAATATACTGGGCACCAGAGACGACCTTGAGGGCAGGAGAGGAGGCCCCAGGAATGACAGAGATGTGTTTTCTCATAAGCCTGGAGAGATGGGGCTCACCATCAAATTTATTTCTAGAAAACTGAGAGTTAATATTGCTTGCACACCTTAATTTGCAGGCAGAGAACTGCTCCTGCTACTTGAGGGCTCCATCTCAGGGAGCTAGTATTTCTGCTTTCTGAAAAATGCTTTGGAGTCTAGTGACTCCAGAATGTTTTCGACTCCAACCATGTACCGGGTTCAGTGTACCTTCAGTTGTACTGATGCCTCCTTGGTGTGTGTGTGTGTGGGCGGGGAGGGAGGCAGCAGGGTGCAAGGGACTTGGAATGAATGATGATACTGAGAGGATGCTGAGAAACCTTCCCAGGCCACTTCCTGGGTATCCACCTTCCCTGAGAGCTTCTGTGAGCTCTGCTGTCTTTCAACTGGGAAGTCAAAACAAAGGCACAGTTTGACTCTTTGAAGCAGGAGGTGTGTGCTTACAAAGGTGGATGGGAAGCCAGCATACTTCTGTGAAAACACACAGCTTTCTACAGCAGTTGGAATGATTATTGTTGTTTGCATTACAAACAACTGCAGCATATGTGTATTTGTGAATCTGTGGCTCGGAGAGAAAAAAAAAAATGCTTAGATTTCCTTTTTGGGAAAAGGTTACTGACTTGGGAAACTGTCCTGACCTGGCCTCCTACCAAGGTAGTAAGAGGGGCCCCTTGAAACCCACATAAGTGTCTGAAGGAAACACCCGTCTGTGAGACTCGGGGGATTGCCAGGCCTCCCAGCCTGTTGTGTCCCCAGAGGCCCCACTGGAGGGCTGCTGGGGAGTTCCTGACTCCACCAGAGCAGAGAAGTGGGTGTGTTCACCTCTCTTTCTTTTTTTTCTTTTTTAAAGCCTTATTTATGTATGCATACAGAACTGGGGTACAGGCCAGAGGTGTAGGGGCGGTGAGAGGATTCACCAGAGACAGAGTGGGGAGCAGAACAGGCCGACTGATGAAGTACACTGCTGAGGGGAGCAGCGGGCAGGTCAGGAAAGGTCTGCCGCACCCTGTGGGTCACCTCCAGGGAGGGGGTGGAACTCGCACTGAAGCAGCTGCAGCTGGCTTGCAGTGCTGCGCTCTCACCCACTGCACCACCAGGGAGGGCCTTTCACCACTATTTCTTCCTAGGAACCCTCAGGTGGCTGGGATCAGGGTGGGGGCAGGAGACACATTGTGCTTTGTTTCCAGTGCCCCTGTCCCAGTGCTCAACCCTGGTGGGCACAGCAGCTAGAGACTGCTCCTTGGCTTAATTTGGGAAGTGTTTCACCACCACAAAAGGCTGCAACCACCGGGGATCTTGAAGTTGCTGTTTTGTGCCTAATTCTCTAATCTAATAAAATCATATTATAGCCCTGTTCTTTCTCCTGGGGGAAAAAAGGCCTGAAGCCAGGAATCTCTTGGAAATTGAAGCAAAATGCAAAAATCAGGGGCTAGAGAGACTTCTAAAAATCTAGGTTAAAGTGTTCCAAAGCAAGATGAGAGAGGACATTTATCCCTCGTGGTTTATCCGTGGTGCAGAGAGTGCTCTGATTCCACCCATGTGGCGCTGCTGAGTCTCCCTGGGAAGGCCCAGGGGCTGTTTAGAGTGACTGATGGGGCCTGCTATTGGATCTGCTGACCCACAACCTGTGGGAGCAGAATTGTATGGCCAGAGACAGAGGGAAGGTGCTGGAGAGTTGCCACTCCTTTGTACTCTTACTCAAAGGTCAGTTCCCCTATTCTCGCCAACACCCCAATGAGGAAAGGAGAGCCTGTGGCAATCCAGGCGGAGAGTAGAGATGTGTGCTTTTGGTCTTGCACTTACTGAAAAGATGGAGCATCCACATGCTTTTTGGGGTTCAAGAGCCATTTACATGGGACTAACACGTTATGAGGTCCTGATTGTACCCAGACCTCAGATTCATGATAGAAAGTGTGGGCCATGTTCGATTCTCTTGGGTTCAAGGTTCTCAGGCCCATTTGGTGATAGGGGTTATCATCAGAGAACACAAAATGGCAGTCTGCAGGCTTAGCAGGCACTCACAACTGTACAGGCCAGTCCGATGGCCTGTGTGGCCCTGGTCACCTCCTTACTCTCTGAAACCAGGTTCTCACTGCTCCTGGCTCTGGCATGTGTGCTGATCTCCTGGCCAGCTTCTCTGCCAGTTTCTACATCTGCTGCTCTTGCTTCCTTGTCTCCTTGAGAATCATACACAAGAGAATCAACCTGAGATATCTTGTTCTTACTTGTAGCTGAGTTCTCACTCATAGGAAGCCCTGGAATCCCAAAGAACATAAAGAGTGGGATCTGATTCTTTCATGAAATGATCATTTACTGCCTTTATACTTGATTTTACCTTGCAAGTTAGCAAGAGTCCTGACATTAATGGTTACCTCTGGGGGGATACTGCCTCAGCCTCCTGGATGTGAGATGTGTATCTCTTAGGTGCACATTGAATAAAAGGGGTGAATTTTCTTATTCTCCACACTAGCTCATATGCTCAGTTTAAAAAGTTTGATGACTTTTTGCTTGCAAGATAGACTTCTTGCAAGTTCATTTATTTGTTCAAGTAGAAAGGCAACAATTTGTGACAAATGCCTTGAATGGTGTGAATAAGATGGTGCCTCGCATCAGGAGAGGTACTCAAAGGATCTCACACTTGGACATTCTAACAGGACGACAGCAATAGAAGCTAAATGACCTCATTTATTATGTCTCTTTTCCTGAGTTAGCATGTAAAATGTCATCTCATTTTTACAGGAAATTCATGTGAAGGATGATGTGACCTTCATATGAATTTCATCCTTGGTAGTTCTATAGGTTGCAAAACTCCACAATGGCAGAGTGAACAGTGTCTTGAATTAAAAAAAAAAGAAAATCAGCAAAGAGACATTCTGCTCTGTTTTAGTAACAGTTACAAGTATCTGAGATGAGAACAAAGCTCCCTAAATTTGAGGATGATTTTACTGTAAACTACCAATTAAATATATAATTATGTAATCACATATGAAAATCTGGGTCTCCTTTTACTTCTGGTGCCCCTGGTTCAAACACAAGGGATATTTTTAGTTCCTGTTTTCCTTTCTATCAAGCTTGATCAGTGAACGAGAAAGTCTTATCAATCATCTACTTGTTGGGAAGCGCGGAGCTTTTGAACCACATAGCTCATTTCAAAATTAGAATGCCCCGACTTAGGGCCCCACGTCAAGACTTTCGGGAGACAGTTGTCACAAGGTCTCAGGTCTGACATATGTCTTGAGGTAACAGCAGCTAAGAAATGTTCCTTGAGATGGTGTGGGTGGGAGGAACGAACATAGTTCTTTTTTTTTTTTTAAACAAATAAATACCAATTCATGTTTGCTAGAAAGCTGTGTAGTTATTTCTCACTTAAATTAAGTGTTCCTCCTAAAATATCTGCAGAACAAAATTGTTTTAAAAGCCACGCCCATTTTCCCACTGACAAATTCCAAAGAGGCACCCTCACAGAATGTCTTTGTTGACAGAAACATTTCATTACGACTAGTGATGATCACTAACATGTCTTGAAGTCCTACAGCATTCCAGGCATTGTTCTATATGATCTTCACATAATTGTCTCATTTTATTCCCCACAGTGAAAAAAGACACTGTCCTGATTTCCCAGATAAGGAACCTAAGGAAAGAGGAACTGAAGTCGTCAGCCCAAGGTCTGATGAGAAATGTCTTAGCAAAAGGATGAGCCAACCTCAGTCCCTAAGCTATCTCCTCACTAACACACCCTGGCTTGCTAAAAGGAAGAGATTTCAGTCTATCAGATAAAGAGACAAAATTCCAATGTAACTTGGATAGTGGAGCTTGAAGTGTCCATCCTTACCATGCTAGCTCTTAGGGCATTATCTAGGATGGCCTTACATTCCTCTTAGCTGCCTACTGGCTCATGATGGATGGGTGGGAAATGTAAATTGCATGATAGATTCACTCATTATTGAGAGTATGCGTTAACATGCTCTTTCCCTAGGGGTATTTACAGAGTTGGCAGTTTAATTAAATGAATGCAGATATGGTTTCACAAGTGCTACTGAGAAACAGTTGCAGAAATCAGACGAAAGAAGTTTTTAAAATTATGTTTTATCGATGATAATGATGGGTTTGGAGAGCACAGCTTCTTTGTGGCCATCATCAGACCCCTTCAACTCATCAAGGCTGACAGAGAGAGAGAGAGAGAGCGCCTAAGGTCTAGTAAGGGTGAGGGTGGAAACCTCAAGCACCACCATCCAAATTACATTGGAATTTTGTCTCAGTGTGTGACAGATTGAAATCTCTTCCTTTTAGCAAGTTGGGGTGTGTTGGTGAGGAGATGGCTTAGGGCTCATCATATATACATATAGAACAGTTGCTTCTTCCATGTCCCTCCTCCACTTGAACAAGTGAGGAAAGCCAGGGCTTTGGACATGGTCTCACAGCAGGCCAGTTCTAACTCTCTCATGATCCCCGTTCATAATGCAGGAGATGGGCAGAGCACACCCGCCTTCAGACAAGGAGGCCCAGAAGAAAGGACTGAGTTCCGCACTCAGTCCTTCCAGCCTCATCAAGTAGAGAGAGCCCTACTTGGGTGCTTTCTTTCTAATTAGCATTTTCATATTCTTTGGGTAGAGACCCAAGAAGTGAAAATAGTTGGCTCACGTGGCATTCCTATGCTTAATTTTTTGAGAAAACGCCACATTTTGTTTCATAGTTGCCACACCAGTTCTATCCCCACCAAGAGTGCTTGTCCTCCACATTGTCACCGATGCTTTTTGAAGAGACACATGTGTCCCTATGGCAACTGCAGCCCTACTTGCAGTAGCCAAGAGATGGGAACAACCTGATGCCATCAACGGCTGAGTGGATCAAGAGGACGGGCGCTATATACACAGTGAGTGTGACTCAGCTCTGAATGGAACAGTGAAATCTTGCTATTCACTATAAGGATGGACCTTCAGGAGAGTGTGTCCTGTGAAATAAGGTCAAAGGTCAAAGGTCAAATACCATATATTTTCACTCATATCTAAAAGATGAAGAAATAAAACAAACAAGAAAACAAAAACAGCCTCATAGGTTCTGACAACAGGAGCAGGGTGGAGGTTTAGGCAGGTAAAGGGCCTGTGTTTCTTCGGACTGCATGATGGTGGATGGGCAGTGGCCCCTCACTGGGGATCTTGGTGTAGCCTATACAGGTGTATAACTCCAGTGCTGGTCACCTGAAACTTATAAATCATTGTGAAACAACAGTATTTAAATAAAAACCAAATGACAAACAAGGCCACGTGGTGGGCTGAGACTGGTGATTATGCCCAGTGCTTTCAGAAGTACGAAAATGCTGGGTGATTCCCTTGAATGCCCGGAAACTGTGTGCCATGCTTTGGAGGTGCCCATTGCTTCTTTGCAATGAGCCAAAGGGGGACCCAGATCTCATCACATGGACAGAGGGTTCCTGAGGAGCCTGTGTTTCTTTGGGATTTATTTAAAATTTGACCACCACCTTGTGAACAGGGAGCCAGGGAGCCAGGAATCCAGCCATCAGCAGTGGGACAGCTGGGAGTGCCCCCACCAGGGAATCCAAGGACATAGCTGTCAGGGAGAAGCTGTTTTCTGGATCTAAGAGGCAGCTGCAGCCCATCTGAAGTAAGGAGGCACAGATTCAGGGACCCTCTCATTGACTCTGCCTCACTTCAGGAATTCAGTTAACAGCCCTCCTCCCCCCCCCCCCCGTCATTATCAGTAACTGAAGAAGACCAATTTGACTTGACCATTTAATTGACAAAATGTTGATGTGTAAAAATATACAACCATTCCTCTCCCACATTTCAAGATGGTGTGAAGGTCAAGAAAATGGATAGAGAGAACTTAGAGAAAACAAAAGAGAAGTAATGGCTTCTATGTAGAGAAAGGCCTAGAGCCACCTGAAGAAGGAAGAAGGCAAAAGGAGCCTAGAAGGAGAGCAAGGGAGCAAATACGGGAGTGATAGGAAAGGCCACTGGGCTGGCCATCTTGGAATACTGGAAGGGGGAAATCCGAGATGCCACCATGACTGTGGGATGGGGTTTCAGGGGAACAGGAATGCAGAATGGGGACTCGCAGCAAATTTGCAATGGGTACTTCTGAGTGACTCTCTTGCCCACATCAAGAACAACTTTAATGAGATCTTCAAAATGTTGGAATGGATTTGTCTTTCTGTTGGATAAGCCAGCAGGAGGAATACAAAGAAGCCCAGATTCATTTGGATCTATCTCTGGATCTCTCTAGAATGAGTTGTCCTGGAGCCAGCTTGTCCACATGGTGCAAAGGAAGTGGCTAGAATGCACATAGCAGGATGACAACCGTTCCAGCACAGAAATGACAGGGGTGTTGTTGAAGATGGCCCTCCACAGAAGCCAGAGGTCTAAGGGACCTTTCTAGTCACATATCAGTAGAGCTTGTGGATGGTCCTCAGCCTCAACTCTAGAGGCATTTCCTGGACAATGGCAGGTGGGGCAAGGTTTCAGCTGCTGGTTCCAGGTCAAAGAACACTGCTGGGCTGGGATTTGGAAGCACAGGGCTTCAGGATGGGCACTGTTCTGTGCCTTCTCTTCTGCTTGGCTCTGTTTCCTCACTTGGAAAACAACAGACTTGGGAAGAAGCCCTTTGAGCACTAACATCCCTGATACCTTTCCAAGTTCTCCTTCCTTCCTGAAGATCCTGGTGCCCATGGGTCCTACCCAGAGGCTGGCCAGCTCCTCTTCCCCACCCAGCTGTCATCCTATTGATACATGCCCCTACCAGCCAGAACAACTGAGGAGGCAGTGAAGCATGACTAGAACAGCAAAGCTGCATGCCCTTCAATATGAGCTCTGAGCTGTCTCCAGGAAGGGGAGGCTCTTCTTAGTGCCCAGGCACACTAGGAACTCTGGAGGAAGGCTCATGCCTGTTCACAAATTACGACAGAAGAGCCTTTCTCAAACAGCCTGCATATCAGGGGAAGCAGCTTTGTTTTTCTCCAGACAGTTCTCAGAGCTACTGAAACAGCAACTGGATATATATATATATATGGATGATGCATCAACTCTGAGTGAAGGTGTATGCTGAGTGCTTGTGCACAGACCAGCCTGCAGCGGTAGATGGCCATGTGGCCCTCACCCTGCAAGAATTGACTTCCTAGAGCCTCACCGTCATAGCCAGGCTCCTCCCAGCATTCTCAGAGGTCGCCTCCTGTGGCTCTGGCATGCCAACACCATCTTCCTGAATGAAATAATAGAAATCCTCCCAGGCTCCTGAAAATATTAGCTAAAGTGGCATTTGAAAGTCCTAGAAAATGAGTAGGGGAAACAGAACAGGTGTTTTGCTCATGGGAAAGGCAAATGCAGATTTGGAAGGTTTTGAAGGAGGGAACATGGGCCAAACTCAGTCCTGCCAATTTTTAATTACCAGCACAATTAGCAGCCTGGCTTAACAACAAGCGTTATTTTGTTGAGTTCTGTTTAAGAAGCAGTGAATTGCACCCAGAGCACCACACTGGTGAGTGGTGAGTGATCATATACCACCCTCCAAAAGAAATGCACAGCCTATGTGGTTGGGGTGGGCAGCAGCCCCTGCCACCTGCAAACACATGACACCTTCCTCTCTACCCTGACTTTTGTTCTGGATCATGTCTATTAGACGATCTGCCCCTGGCTGAGTAATCCATATTAAAGGAACTATACTAATCAACATGATCTACAGTAATATTAACTTCTTAGGATAAAACAAAAGCAGAGTTGGCCCTCCCTGGTGGCGCAGCGGGTTAAAGCGCAGCACTGAGAAGCTAAAGCCACTTCCACATGAGTTCGATCCCCGCCTGCCCCGGAGGTGACCACATGGCGTGGCAGACCTCTCCTGACCTGCCCGCTGCTCCCCTCAGCAGTGTATTTCGTCGATTTGCCTGTTCTGCTCTCCACTCTGTCCCAGGTGAATCCTCTCACCCTCCGCATCTTTGGCCTGTACTCCAGTTCTGTATGAATAAATAAATAAATCTTAAAAAAAAATAAAAAAGTAGAGTCTCTTGTCCTCTTATCATCCAGAGCCATGACTATCATTTGAAATAATTTTAAACTATTTAATATAAAGACATACAACCCCTAAATATTACTAAGTTGTATCTCCTTGGGGACAGAACTTCTGAGAGAGCCAGGACTGTCCATAAGGCCTTGGAATGCTTTGGTATGACCCCCGTTGGGAACACTTGTATGAGGTTTATGTTACTTAAATCAGGCCTAAGAGACTCAAATCAAGAATATGTGAGGTCCCCAAGGAACAAGGGGTGCCAAGAAGCAACCACAGTAGACCTCTGTGCAGAAAGGGAAAATGCATCCTCTCTGGGCCAGAAGACATTACCTCTGGGATTGATTAGAGGAGCAGAAACCATAGATCGAGGGTCAGTTCCTGCTCTGCTTCCTCTGAATCTGCAGCGTTTGGATTCTGGGTCCGGCAGGCCTGGCTGATTTCTCTGAAGAGCTAACCCCAGGGCAGTTGTGGCAGAAGGAATCCCAGACATCTCAAGAGAGACCTGGACAGTTTCCTGCCTACAATTATACAACTGGTCACAGACTGAATAGTGTTAATTGCAAAGTCACTGAGAAGATCTTACCTCAATTATCATCTCTTTTGATGTTCAGTTCCACCCATTTGCTAGAGATGGGCATTGCTTTTCCTTGAGAGCTATCTTCAGGGATCCCTACTGATACCTACAGATGTACAGTCCACATTTCCTCGGTGTCCTTACCAGCTGGCTTCTGTTTGATGAGGATGGAGAGAGGTCCTAGCAGGAGATCAGAGAACAAGGAAGGTGATGAAGTTGGGGTGTTTCCACCTCTCTTCTTTCTTCTACATCTTGGGTATCTATCTCTTGACTTGGGACTTGATGTTTCCTCCGGGGCCTCTGCTCACACCAGACAGCTCTGCCATGGCTTCAGTGTCTTCTGCATAGTCGAGGCTCTTCTCTCTTGGTCCCCAACTCTAGCTGGTACTCATCTCTGCCTCTCCATCTCCAGCTCTTCCAACTTCTTTTTTGTAGCTAGTTCCCCTATTCACTCCCTGTAGTGAAGTTCTTGGCATGGACTGTTGCTTGTCCAACCCTGACTTGTTCAGAAGGTTACATATAAAAACATATTGTAGTTAAACATGATAATTAATTTACTCTGCCAAACCTACAGTAGCAGGGAATTCTTGGGAAACTCAAGAAAGGTTTCAAAGGAGAGAAGAGATGTAGAGTTTTTCCAGGTCTTCTCTGCCCTCCAAAAGGCGCCTGCCTGTAGTATCGTGGAATGGATAGTGGGAAAGTATCACCCAGCAGCCTCTGCCATCATCCTCCCTGTTATTCTCTGACTTTACACTAGGGAATCTCTGGCACCCATGACTCACAAGCCAGCAACGCAGACTCAGGACCCACCCTCCTACCCTGCACAGCTCTGCTCCCACTCACCTGTCTCTTAGTTCCTCCTCAGGCTGAAATCCCAGCACTCTGTTCCCGTCATAGGTGCTTGAGCAAGTCAGACTCAGTCCACACTCTGATGCTCTGGTACTTGTTTATTTTTGCCAGAGATTTTGTGGTTTTAATTACTCATGCTTTCCTATTTGACAGCTAAAGTTTTTTAAGGTCTCCCAGCTATGAGATGTGTCTCCTGTCTCTTCTGCTGCTGTGCCTACTCCTCCCTCAGCCACTCCGGCAATGATAACAACCAGCACTGCTCTAGTGTCTTCACCCAAATATTGATATGCTGCCTAAACAAACCCATTCAGCCTGGAGGCTGGGCTGTGTCTGTTTGTCAGGCAGCATGCTTTCTGCAGGAGCCGCACCAGCCTGGACACCCTCAGATATGTTCCCTTTTTGACAGGCCTTCCCCAGTACTCGTAGTCTCCTGGCAGGAGGTTTGCTCCGTCATTATTTTTATTTCTCCCCGGGCCTGTGTGTCTAAACTCCATTTGCAATGCAGCTGCTCCCCCCAACCCCCCAGCATGAGCCTCCAGAAGGGGATTCTTGCTGATGGCATCTGTGGCGGAGACGAGCTCATGCCTGAAGAGATCAATTATTTATGGTGAATGGCGCCCTAATGGATTGTGCGATCAATAATGCCTATAATAGTAGAGCTGTGGACAAATCACAGGAGGGCTAGGATGTGTGTCTACCTGATGGGCAGAAGACCAGCCCACCGGATGGCAAGGGGAGGAAGGGGGACTTATGACGTCAACCTCACGAGGGCTCTGGTACAGGAAGGAAGTGCGGCTTGCTTTTTCTCTCTTTAATTTAAAGGGACAAATCACTTTTCAGTCATGGGGAACATGGTCCCCAAACACCCCTGACGCTGTCCACTCATTGAAGACCAGGCTAATGGTGCTAATCTAGCCAAGAATCTCCCCATGTTTCTGAGTTATCCAGAAGCTCTGCAGAGAAAAGGCTGAGTTTCCTCCTGGGTGTTGGCATTAATCTGCCTGCAGGAATGAAATCATCAGTCTACACTGCCTCGGGCATCAATTGTTCACCACAGCACTTAACTCCAGCTCCCAGAACCTCAGGAATCTGTGGAGTCACAGGAGACCCCAACTTCAAAATTTCATAAGATGCTCTCTTGGCCTGCTGAAGAATTCCACTGGACTGTTCAACTGAAGTTACAAACTCAACATGTCCAGAAACAGCGCCGTTGTCTTCACATCTCTCCTCCACCTCCTACTCCCACATCGACACTCTCCAAATCCTCGTTTTTCCTCCCTATCCTCTGCCAGCCTGTCAGCAGCACCACAGCTGGAGTTAGCACGCCAGGGCACCATGCCCTCCCTTTCAAGGCCAGCTCCATGGCCCTCCCTGAAGCTTCCTCTGAAGTCTGAACCCCACAGTGCTTGGGGTTCTCCTGTAGCACACATGCCCTCTGGCTGGTGCTGTGTGCTGTGCTTTTTGTGCATGTCATCTCACAAACTATAGGATAGGCCCCACATTTTAATCATCTCTGAGTGCCCCAAGGAGACCAGCACCACGCTGTGGTAGACTTCAGTTTGTTGAAGAAGTGAAGGAACAGATTGAGCATGTTGGGGGGTGTGGGTGCAGGTAGTTTGCTTTCTTTATTACCTGACAGGGAAGCACAGGAGGGGATTCAGGTTCAACAGAGGAATTCTAGTGAGAGATCACCAGGCTGATTCGCTGGACTGAGCCCAGCCCCCTTTCCAAGATTTTCATAGGAATGTCACGGAGATAGTAATAGTTCCAGTATTGTTCTGACAGCTCAATCGGAACTGAGGACTTGGGAGACAAGAGGGAGGAATTTGAGCTCTTCTGGACCAGTTGGGCTGTGGAGAGGACATCCCCCAGGCTCCAGAAGGCTACCAGGAAAGAAACAGGTCATCACCGCCACAAGCACCACAGAGAGCTGAGGGACAGCGCACACCACTGTCTGTGGCTCCTTCCACCACTCACACATACCAGGAACCAAGCAAGACTGGCACAGGACCACAGGGCCTGGGTTCTCACTTCCACGCACTCACAGACTGTGTCTCATCTTTCTGAAGCATCTCAGTAGACAAGGCATGGGGTAAATCAAAGACAAAATTACTTTTAACGTAAAATTTGTACAAAAGCCCAGTGAGCAATGGGGCACTCAGTAAACGGTGAGCCCTTGCTGTCACTCCCTCCAACTGGCGCTAAGAAGCTCTCTGGATGTAACTCGGGAGAGATGGGCTCTTTGCAGAGTATCTAAAGAAAGCTCTTCTTCAAGCCTTTGGAGAGGGGAGTCACGGATTTGCAGGCGGTCCCTGGCCTAAGACTCTGTGCCTGTCACACCAAGTCCCAACATTCACAGCACAGTCTCTCCTTGTAACTAGTGGAGGGCTCAATTATTATAGTGAGAACCTTAATTTTGTATTTTCTCACTTGGGTGCAATTAAGTTTTCAAACATAAAATTGAGCTAATGTCATCTTTTAGAATTTCATTTACTTTTACCCCTTATATTGGGAACCACCCCTGAATACATTTGTCTGTGTGATTGCACAGTCAAATAAGGACACATTTAAATATTCAACGGTCTACAATCTACCTTCATTACTGGCTTCCAGCCCTATGCATGGAACACCTATCTCGATGACATCTCTCGAAATTCACTTTGGTCTCTTGTGAATGACATAAGCATTACTTAGCTAATTTATTTCCCTGCCTAATCTTAGCAAATCACCTGATTATCACTGAGGTTGATATCCATGCTGGAGATACTATTCAGAATGACTTCAGATCTAGAAATAGTATCTGGCTTATTTTTAGTAAGTTTTATCCAAGAATTTTACATATGAATGGGGGAAAACCTTTGTATGGTCAACTAACTCTACCTAAAGCGTATAGTACTTCATTGGTTTGGTGCCTATCCCAGAAATCAAATCCACAATTCTTGACTAGTCTTTCAACTCCTTCCCATTCTTTGAAGACAAAAATCTCAAAGGACTGTATTTCCTCCATACCTTTTGATGACAAATTGGAAAAAAATTTCTTCTTTACAGACTGCCTGTTGATCCTTAGTAGGTCTTCAGCAGTAGATCACCGATGAGGGCATGAGCGAGTGAAAGAAAAATATATATGACAAAGGAAACTTTTGACCTTCTGTGGTCAAGAGGGGTAGGACCTGGTCTTATACTTTTAAAATCTAAAAAAGCAACTGATCAAAAAACCATTACTTGCAGAATTGAAAAAAATGTGCTTTGGGTAGTGAGGCTTCCTTTTAGAAACATAAATTCACAGCAAAGGGGTGAATATGTAGTTCCACGGCGGGCTGACAGTGAGAAATGTGCACCCTTCATATATCCTTGTTCAGCTGGGACACTGGACTTTCTAAGGTAGGCAGGGTGGGGAAGGGTCCTGCCAAGAAAGTGAGCCCAGCCTCAGTCCTGCAGGAAGTGGCGTAGATGACAGAGTTGGTAGACATCAGTCTGAATCCTATGGAGCCAACATCTAACACAATTGCCATCTCTGAGCAAAGCTATGAAGCACCTATCCCTTTCTGTAACTAAAAGTGGTGAGACCACACATGGCAGGAAGAGTGTGTTGGACTGAATACTTGTGCAGTCTGTGAGTAGAGACATGTCAGGAGGAAAATACATTCCAATTTCATACCCCAGAACCTTCAGAGAGTGAAGATAAATGACTTATAAGTTGAAAAGCCATAGGAAGAACAATCCAACACCTTACTATTTTAGAATATACCAGAAGTAAAAATGAAAGGGCAGAATTCTTTCTACTATACATTCCTCATCAGGTACATTCACTCTCTTGTCCCTCAATTTCAAATCTCCCCATCTGAGTATCACAGGATAGGGCTCCATCACTCTGCATCCCCAGGTCCCATTCTTGGGTGATGTCTGCCTCTCTCCCTGACCCAAACTACCTTTGCTGCTTTTTTGTCAGCTTGGCTCAGTGTGGCAAATGTCCCTTTCTTGGGTCCCAGTTTTTGAGGTGTGTGTGTAGTGTAAGAAGGCGGTTGCCTAGATAAAGCAGCCCCCCCCCCCAGGCTTGATCCATAGCGCCAAAGTGATGTCAGTGCCAGCTCTCTGTCTTCCGATAGTGGCTCAGTCCAGAAAAAGACTGCCTTGCCTAAACACACTGCACTCGAGGAAAGGAAATGACATATTTCATCTGGTACCACCAAGTTAATCCATTTCCTTAAAGCCACTCAGATGTTAGAGAACAAAAGCACAATTCCCACCAGTGCTGTTGACATTTTCTGCTTCAGAACCATTCCCTTTCAATCAGAGTACGTGCTTTACAGGGCTGGCTCAGCCTGAGCAACACAGGCGAGAATGAAATACCTGGCATCAGAGCGTCCCTGCACACACAGTTCTCCCTCCGCGCGCTTGATAGCTTCTAGTTCTTTTTCCACCCCACATGCCCAGCTTGGCTACCTGCCTTTCTCCAGTAACACCGTGAGTCTGTGCTAAGGGGTGGTGTGGCTGACAGTCCTAGTGCTGACTGGCCAAGGACCGGGCTCTCTGAGTGAGGCTGGCCACTGTGGAGAGGCCAGTTTTTTTTTTAAAGATTTATTTATTTATTCATACAGAACTGGGGTACAGGCCAGAGGCTCAGGGGTGGCAGGAGGCTTCACCAGAGACAGAGTGGGGAGCAGAACAGGCAGATTGAGGAAGTACACTGCTGAGGGGAGCAGCGGGCGGGTCAGGAGAGGTCTGCCGCGCCATGTGGTCACCTCCGGGGCCGGCAGGGATTGAACTCATGCGGAAGTGGCTGTGCTTTAACCCGCTGCGCCACCAGGGAGGGCCAAGGCCAGTTTTTAACTGCTGTTGCCTCTACTGTCTAAAGAAACCTGCAGGATATCCATGAATGTGTGGGTTCCCGCTCCAGCTTGGCCTCTTTATTCAGGGGAGGGTGGGCTTAGAAGAGGAAGGTAGGGAGGTGAGACTGAAATCTCTTGTCTCTCTGGAGCTTCTCGTCTTTAGAGAGGAAACATTTTTGGGTCTTTGCTAACAAAGCTTTTGTCATTGAGAGCCTGATGCTCACAAGTATGGCAGAGGCTGGAGTAGGCTCCTCAAACCTGACACCTTCCTGCCTCAGGCCCACAACTGGATGATGGCTCCCAGCCCTCTTAGACAGAGTTAGGTGACACGTCTGGCAGGTAAAAGGTGAATGTGTGTGCATTCCCTCTAAGGCAGGCCACAAGCCCTCTTGCCATGTCCTGCCTGCTTACTTAGCCTTATTAGTGGGTTCTTTGTCAACACCCACTGTAAACTCGGGGTCATGCATTAAAGGCAGAGGCTAGGAACAATGAACTATGAAGTGAGAGAGAAACGGCCTTCACAGTGCTAAGGCAGTCATGGTGGTGGCTAGCTTTCCTTACCCTGACGAATACTGCTCTCTTCCACAAACTGAAACTTCTGCTCTCAACTTGTATGAGAAATAATGTTCACATAGAGCCTTTAGATCTAGAGAGAAACTAATGACATTACAATTCTAAGAGAAGGGGTATTCAGATCCTTTAGTCTTGCAATTCATTTGTATCCAGCACTGCTCAAAGTGAGTAAATTCCATAATAAAGCCCATTAAATCACAGATTTGACCTCTAGGAATATTTGTTGAGAAAGGGTCTGACCAGTATTCTATTTAGCTTCCAAGTTTAAGAAATTCGCACTAGCAGGGCCCTCCCTGGCGTAAGGGGTTAAATTGTAGCACTATGAAGCTGTCCAGGTCTCAGCCAGCGAGTCACCCATGTGGTGCAGCAGACCTCTCCTGTCTCTGCTGCTCCCTTCGGCAGTGGATTTCAGTGCATCTATCTGTTTTGCTCCCTACTCTGTCTCTGGTGAATCCTCTCACCCCCACACCTCTAGCCTGTACCCCAGTTCTTGTATGCATAAATAAATAAGCCTTTTGAAAAAAATGAAAAGAAAGAAATCCCCACTGGCAGCTGCAGAGTCCTCATTCCTTGAAAATTAGAAAAGGACAAGCATGTGGGGGGGAAGAGGGGACTGACAGTTGCGAACGTGTCTTTCCTTATAAATTCACAGGCTGTACTGAGCTGTGTTTATGAGAAACTTTCTTGCAGACGAGCTCTGTGCTTTACACCTTACGTCTCTCGCAATGGCTTATACGGTATTTTACAGCCGGCTGGGCATTTTAAACTAGAATCAATCTTTGTCCACCTTGGGCACATCCCTTGGATCATCTCTTTTTACTCAGTCATTTACGTTTTTGGATTCAGGAAAAGGCTAACACAGCAGAAATTAGACAAAAGATGAGTTCTTTCCTTCGGGGAAGAGAACAAACAGAAGGAAGCCCCCAAAACTTAGCCCTCTGGGTCCCTGAGAAACCATCCCTTTGCAGGCATTCAGCTTGATGCAGTACTGGGGAGCAAGCCAGGCTCTCCCTTCCCTGCCTGGGTTGCTTGTGCCCAGAGAAGGAAGGAACAGCATCCAGGCTCCCAGCGGGAGCCCAGGAAGCAACACTGACCCTGCAAGCCAGTGCCGTTCCCCTGCCCCAACGTGGGGGTCCTGGGGGCACGTGGGGGTAGGCCAAGAAATGGCCCCACACTCGGGATGACTCAGCCACCACTCTGAGAACCAATAACTGCAGAACAGATGGTCAGGTGGGCACCTTGGGGAGGCCAGTCCGGATGGCAAGTGCTCCTGAGGCTATCGGGCCCCTCCCCACACCTGGCACTGTGCAAACCTCGGAAATGTAGCTGCTACCCAGGGGGAGGGGAACCGGAGAAGCCAAACTCATTGAAAATGAATTTCTGAAACCCCAGAGGAATGAGGCTTAAAAAGGCAAACAAAGAGTTATATTTCTGACACACCTGAATATGTGGAAGGAAAGTGATACCTGTCACGTGTGATCCCAGGGAAGGGATCCTTCAAGGATCCCTTCAAGGAGAGGCACTGGGGTGGTAGCTGTGCACAGTTGCCAACGAGGACGGCTTGTGGCTCACCTTGTGTTGAATTTCCACCATCAGGACATTTTCCCCCCTTGCTTTAAGACTTTCTTCTTAAACTGTGCATGCTGTGGAAGGATGTTAACCCTATTAGTCACAAATTCCATACTAAGAATCAGTTGATCCTGTTTTTCTGACAGCAGCGTGTAAGGATTGCTTGCTAGAAAACTGCTAGAAAAGAGGAGGGGGAGGGAGAGAGAGCGATGGAGAGGAATGGGGCCGAGGAGAGACAGGAGGAAGGATGAGTCACGGGATGGAAGAATGTGCCAGAACCGAACAGTTAGTGAAGACGGGCTTGTCCTCCGTGTCATCTTGAGCAAGAGCAGCCATGGGCTGGAGCTGAGCATGAAAAAGCCTCCGCTTTCCCTCCAGTGGGAGGGACGTGGTGCAGGCGTGGCTCATGTCCAGGCGTGTGTGGGCCACGGCACAGGCACCAGCACCAGCCTCGATGCCATGCGGTCCCCAGACCTCGGCCCCTCTGCGAACCTCAGCACCTTCCGGATGATGAACTCGTTAAGGCCCACAGCACACTTGCCGGGCAGATGCCCCGTCCGTCCGTTAAGTATTGATAAACGTTATTTCAGGGCTGAGCTGGAGCCCCCCAGGCAGAAAGTACCCAGGGCTGCCCGAACAGTGGCTTTCTCTTGAGGAGGTAAATTCAGCCTTTGTGCCATGAGGCTGCGGCAGGGGCTTAGTACGTAAAGCAGGTTCTCTGCTGTGACAGGAATCTGAAAAGTGGAGCCAGGGACGGGGGGTGGGAGGCATACAAGCACAGGGGGACCTCGTAGCGTGGCCAGGGCAGTGCGTGGCCTCTGCAGCCAGAGGAAGAGCCTTAGAGCAAGAGCGGACAATGCCCGGCCTTTGTTGACAAGGATAGTGAATTATTAAGGCTCTTTTTTCTCTTCATCATGACCTTGTGATATGGCGCAGCCTCCCTTCAGACAGCCAGTGTTGACACCGGCTGCACGCACAGATCAATAAACATGTCCTGGGGTGCTGAGAAAGCGTGCTCTGAGAGGCAGCACGGGCAGGGCCCTCATCCCCCACCACGTCACTGCTTCCGGGGACACCGGGAGGTAGACGGGGACCAGCCTCCTTCAAGGCGTCCCTGGCGGGCAGGAGAGGCTTCTCCACCACACCAGGACTGAGTCGGTGGCACGGCAAGGTAGTTCCACTCACGCAGGCACATGGTCATTCGTTCGGGCTGCAAACCCCTCTGGAGCAGGCCCGGGTCGACTGCATTTGCTTTGTGTGGTTCCAGTTCAGCACAGCAGCCTGGAGAGCGCGCCGCACCCTTCCCAGGACTGAGGGAGTCATTTCCTTCATGTACAGCCTTTCTGTGTAAGAGCACATGGCTGCTGGCGTGGTTTTCAACATCTGTTTAGGTCGATGCTGGTGAACAGTGATGCCAGCGGGGGCTGGGAAGACCCCTCTGCCCAGCCCGGGCCCTGTGATGAGCCTGCCATAGGAAGGCAGGTGGGATCACAGCCTGGGTGTGCCCAGAGCAGAGTGTGAGCTTTCATTGTCTGAGACTCACCTGGGGAACTTGTTCACATCCGCAGCCCCGGGCTGGTTCTCAAAGATGCCCATGAAGCAGGTATGAGGCAGAAACCCTAGAATTTGTAGAAGTGTCTCAGGAGAGTTTCCTGCAGGTGGCCTGCCCCAGGGCAGCCTAGGAGACAGAGCAGTGTGTACATCAGCAGTGTCTCTTCTCCCGAGCCCTTCCAGCTGATGCTCAGCCCTTGTCCTCAGGGTCCTTCCCGATCGGCTTGATGCCAGTGACGCCCGTGCCAGTTCCTTCTTGGCCTGCTCAGCTCTGACCACTGACTCCTGGACAGCCTGTGCGGCTTCAGCCCCAGTGGCAGATGTCACGTGCACATGGGGTCATGAGAGGTCAGGCTTTCTGGGACTTGTTCCCACGGTCCAGGCTCACAACCCAGTATTGACACCATACCTTCTGTAGGCGGCATCAGCTTCTAGAATTCCTGCCCCACATGACCTGGGCGGGGGGCCTCCCCATCATCACAGGAGGAGTAATTTCTTCAAGAAGGAAGGAAAGATGCTACTAAAGCCTCCCAATTATCTGCACTAATGAAGAAACTCATGGCACAGATAATCCAATTAGTTTTATACTTTGAAATTAATTGCAAGGTTTCTGGACAGCAGATATGCCTCTGAACGTGTCTTGCTTTGCTGGTGTGTCTGCTGTCTCCTGCGCCACGTGCTGGCTGACGGCTGGTGAGATGGGCCTGTGTGGGATGGCAGGAGGAGCCTGAAGGGGGCTTGATTTCAAATTTATTACACGAACTACATCTATATGCCGTGCATACTCTCTCAAGTCACAGGACCCAGTCATTTGGGAACAGAGAACTTGGACAACAGATACAGGAATCCCTTGTCTTATTGTCTGTTACCTCATTGCACCAGCAAAAGTTCCTGATTTGCTGAAGCTCAGATAATGGGTCGTGTTTTTTCAGCAAGAAAGTATTATTTAATTAAGGGCTGCTTGTTGATTTTTTTGGACATAATGCTGTTACACACCTAATGTTGACTATGGTATGGTGTGGGCATCACTTTTAGATATACTGGAAGCTTTCTTTAGGCGAGATTTACCTCAATGTGAACCAAACCACAGTATCTCCAAGGTGCACCCATAACTATACGACTAGAACTTCCTCCTAAGCAGCAGAAAGGGAAGAAATGTGGTACCAGAGTCGATAATGAGGGTGCTGTCAGGTCAGCGCATTCACACAACCTTGTCACCAAGATGTCAGGTCACGGGCTTGGGTCGATGGTCTGTATTGTTCCTCCTAACCTTGACGTTCCCTTAACCTAGAACCCACTGCAAGCCCAATCAACCCCCGAGTGACGGTGAGCCTTTAGCTGCTCTCTGCTAACCCAAGGAACAGGCACAGCCACGGCAAGCTCCTGCGGTCAGAATGTGGACTCATTTACTCCAAGTCTCTGACCAGGAGAAGTCAGTTTGTCAACCAATTAATGTGTACCCAGGCGAACTCTCCAGGGTCCAAGTCCCTTCCTGGCAAAGGGCTGGAAATTAGGTAATTTGATAGCAAATTGCATTCATGTGTGCAGGGACCTTTCCTGTTGAAAAATACACCAAAGCAATGTCTTAAATCAGGAGTCAGTCTTCAAGTAGGCGGCAGGTACTTCCATGGGAGGTAAACTGTGGATGGTTGGGCAAGTAGTGGCCTCTCCAGATCTCTTGATATTGGACTGCCTTATTTCCTGTTTCTAGGCGGAAGTTGGAGGGAGATGGTGTTCCAGTGGGGCAAATAGGCATGACACATCTGGGACTTCTCTGGTGGCCAGCAGCACCTGGGCTTTGGAAGGCAGTGTAGTTAGCACACCTGCCAGTGTGGTGCTGGACCTGCATCACAGGGACCTCTGTTGTTAAGTACTTTGGACATTCTCAGGTTTTCTTGAACTCTTCCCAATATCTCCAAAGGTGTATAAAGTTACGAACGCATGGGAAGAAGCTAAGTTAGGAGCTGGTTTCAGAGCTCCTCCCTCTGCCTTTGCTGCTTCTTGGTTTGCGTCTTCCTTTCAGAAAGCACCCCCAGGCTGCTCTGCATTACTCTCCTCTTGGTTGCTCTGGCAGTCTTGCGTGGGGCTGTCCCCCTTATGATGGCCATGCAGGCACCCCACTCAGGGCTCCTTCGTAGAGACACCTCTATGGGCCGTGCAAGTATCCAATGGCCTCTGGCTCCTGTGCTTTCAGATCAACTGTGGAATTGTGGGCTGCTTGCGGTCAACGAGGGCATAGTAGGGTTGCTGGACCAGCCAGGTCCTGCCCAATGTGGAGTTTGCTAATGAGCAGCATGATCTCAAGGCCATCCCGTTGGCCCAACAACACTAACCCGAGCTTCACGTTGGCCCAGAGCCCCTCCTACTCTCACTTCTCTTCCCTCTTTTCTTTCATGGGTTCAGGCCTGTACTGCAGGACAAAGACTGCCTGCTCCTGCTCCTCTTTTATCCTCTTTGGTGTTCACCCCAATAAGTGTCTTGCATATCGAATTCTGTGGGGGCATCTTCTGCTCAAAAGACTCAGCAGACACCTGGAGTGGCCTGAGAGAGCAGTGGTCAGGTGGGTTTTAACATGGAGTTACTTATGACCTGACTGGCAAGGAGGAACCCTCCTGAGTGGCATGCAACCTAGGGATAGGGATACTCCCTGGCACAAGATGGGCAGCCCAACCGTTCACCATTTCCTGTGTGGCATGTGGTTATTCCGGTATCTGTGTGTGTGTGGGGGGGGGGGGGGGGTGGAGGGGTGGGGCGGAGGAATACCTTCGCCTGAACAGGACTGAGACATTTGAAAACTGTGGGGGTAGGAGGACATAGCCTGCACGGCTGGTAAAATTTGCTGGCTGCTACTAAGTTTTACTAATGTCCTGCAGGGAAATAATGAGAAACTGAGAGCAGTTAACATACAGATAAAAGCTAAGCATGCGAGCCAGAGGGCCTTGCTGGTGGTTTGTAAAGTGGCTTTCACCTCCACAGTGGAAGAGCAGACGCAGCCAAGGAGTAGTCTCAGAGTCTGAGACTGGGACCGTGAAGCCACAGCAACACTGAATGCTCAGCCACGGCAGCCACAGCAGGCTTGTTATGGTCAGGGCTGTGGGTGGGAACCGTGACATTCTGAAAACTTAAGAGGGGGACATCTAAAGGGATGTTTCCAGGGTGTGACTTTTCAGACCCCTCTGAACCCTCAAGGATTTCAGAGGTGGCCCCCAGGGTACAGACAAGCATTTTTCTAATTCAGAAAGCTACTTAGAGCCCTTGCCCTGGAAAGCGGCAGGCAGTCTCCACTCCTCCCCCAGGAGTGTCCCATCCCTTATTCCGGCTGCCAGGCCAGTAACAAAGACAGAATTTTCACATAATCCAACTGGGGATGTGTCGTGTTTGATAAGGAAAGGAGATTCTATCTCACTGGAGCTGTAAAAATTAGCCAGCATAAGCCAGCAGAAGCCAGGAGAGTGTCCCTGGAAACAGACTTTGAGCACGCTTGATCGAAATGGCTGAATATCAGACCGGGGACAAAACAGATGGTCAGCCAATGGGGTGCTGGTTCATCCCTACCATCAGAAGAAGGCCCAAGAAGAGACACGGGGCAGAGGATGTTGACTCCAATAAATAGGCATCACCATTTGCTTTATTTCCTGGGCCCGACTTCTCGGCCCGATTTTCCTATCTGGGTCCCATTAACTAAAGAGGTGACCAGACCCCAGGGCCAAAGGGCACTTTTGTGCAAGGCAAGCTTACCCCATATGACGCCTAGTCCTCTCCCGTGACCCCCTAATGATGGAAGGAAAACACATGCGTGTTTTGAGGACTAGCCCACACAGGTCTGGTGGGCACTGATTCTGGGACCAAAGTGTTTCCACAGCCTTCCTGTTAGAGCCAGACATGCAGTGCTGGGAAATACAGAAAGTCCCAGCGAGTCCCGGCTTGCAGTGTGTCTGTGGTGCCCCCAGCTGGGTGCGTGTCCGGGCTGGTACCTCCAGCTAGGTGTGTCTCCAGGCTGGCGCTCCCAGCTGGAGTGTGTCCAGACCCTGCAAGTAGACTCGCGGGCAGTTGGTGCAGCCCTCCCCTCACACCTTGGCCTGTTGTGTGTCAACAGTGAAGGCCAAATGGAAGCCTCGCAAATTGCTGCACCCCTCACCCTGTCCCCAGCTAAGTTCTTAAATCAAAAACAATGTGCTAGCTTGGGCTGGGAGTTTGTGATCCTAAAAATGTAATAAATTGTGGGGTGGTATTTCCCAACACGCCTCTGCTTAATTTGCCCATCCGGCCCCTGCAGAAACCAGTTGGATGCTTGAGAATCACTAGTGGCCAAGGTTCAGATTTAGTGTAGTGGTCATCCTGATCCACTGCTGTGCCGGAAGGGAGGTCATTGTTCGAACAGATCAGTAAGCCACAGATACAGTGTACGTGGCCATTGACGTGGGGACTAAAAAGCAATATTCATGACAATTTTATTTTGTGTGGGCTTTTTAACTCACCCTCAGCCAAAATCTAGTCCCAGGAGATCTTGACCATCTGGACATTCTGTGGGAGGTCACACTGACCCATTGCACTGATGACATCACAATGACCGGCAAGATGAACAAGAGGTCGACACTCACTGGAGACCCTAGAAGACACATGTGTTCCAAGGGGTCAAAGAGAGGCAGAATCTGGGGGCTGCGAAATGCCTTGCATCCTCTGCCACACAAAAAAAGAAGCACAGCACATAAATGGCCTCCTTGGCCTCTTCCGGAGACTGCCCATTCTATGGGCTCCAGCCCATAGAACAGGGACGCAGAAGCCTGCCAGCTCTCAGGGCGCCTGAGCAGGCGTGGGCTCGAGCAGCTGCAGGCTGTGGGCAAGCTGCCCTGCTACTGGGCCACATGCCCCAGCAGACCCCCCTGGTGTCGGAAGTGTCAGGAGTGAAAAAGGAAGAGTGTGGGGTTTATGGCAAGTCCCAGTGAGAACCCCACAGCACAGGCCTCGGCTTCTAGGGGAAGGCTATGCCATCCATGGCCAACTTAGATGTCTTTTCAGAAGGCTCCTGGCATGTTCTGATGGGGTGCTCCACCATGTGTCCAGACTGTCTGTCGTGATCTGGGATCTATTGGAACTGCCAAGTCACGGAGCCAGACAAGCTCCAAAGTAGATGGAAATGAATGCAACCAGAGTCGGGGGTAACCAGAGCACAGAACCCAGACTCCCTGCCCCATGCCACCTGCATCAGCCTGTTTTCCCACTGGCTCTCACCTGTTGACAAAGATGTGAACCACCTGAAGGAGGACAGAGAAGCCCACACTTGGTTTAGGGTGGGTCAGCTTGTTAAGGGTTGTGAAGGGTCTGAGGTTTTTATCCTGTTCGTAAGCTGGCAGGGTGTCCAGCCCCAGTTGCATGGAGGTTATCAGGAGACCTACTGTTAAAGACAAGAGCCTGAATGACTCAGCATAACATTAGCCAGAGTAGATACACTCCTGCCCCCTCTCCCCCACCAGTTCCCTGAATTCCAGTTTCTGTAAGGCACTGCAAAGAATTTGAGGTGACCCTTGAACTAGGTTTGCATTCAGGACAGAAACAAAGCCTCTGGGTGATGTGCAGTGAGATTGCTCTGTTCTCTGAAAGGAGACACTCTGCCTCCCAAGGCTGTTTGCTATACAAACATCCTAGAGAAGATGGTCTGGAACAAAGGCTCTTGGCTTGCTACCCTGTAGAAACAACAGCAACTCCTGGAGAACTGTCTCACATTGCCCCACACAGAGTGCAAGCCCAAAGAAGATGGTGGCTGTAATATGACCATATTTGGGTGGGAAGCCTTCCCCAAAGGCAGAGTCATGAGCACCAGACCATCCACTTCATCCACTTGCAGCCTGAGGTGAGACTATCTAGAGATTCCTGGGTCGCCCAAGGCAGAGAGACTGGCGAGGAGTCCTTGAGTCCAGATGTGGTTAGACTTGTGGGGTCCAATGAAGTTTCGTGATGGCCGAGTCACTTCATACTCACTAAACGAGCTCCTCACAGAAGAGGAACTGAACCACCCTAAACACAAGGACATGCCCAGTTGACATTAGCCATACTTGGTCACCAGCTCTCTCAGCACTGACCTCACGTACTGGAAGAAATGGCCCCACAGACAGAGAGGGTGCTAGGACAGGCCCTACAGTATTGGCTTCCACCTAACAAGGCTGATCTAGACGCTGCTTCCTTTGGATGCCTCGCCTGTTTGGGAGCTTCGATCAATATTGTGTCCCTGAGGTGGCTATTTTTCAAGGAGACCAATGAACCATTTTTGGATATGCCGAGCCCCTCTCTTCTCAGGCTTGAACACTATCTCAAGGCATTGGCTGTTCCTTCCCCCTATTGCCAAGGGCAGTGCTGTCTGCTTGTCCCCATCCAGAGTCCCTCCAACATGGCATCCACAGGGAACCCACTTCACAGTGCAGGAAATACAGCAGGATACCCATATGACTTCTCAGAACACCCCCCCCCCCAAATCTGCCAGTCTTGGCATTCTGGAAACACCTTCTAGAAGTTTCTAGCAGCTGAAACACCAGGCTAGAGGCCATCCTCTGTTAAAGCAAGATGCCATTCTTCAGGATGCTGCTGTACATTAGGCCATATGCCCCAACATGCCCTGTCCCCTGTTGGAAAAACAAATGGGTCCAGCCCCAATCACCATTCCCAGCAATGCACTGGCTCAGCCTATATTTTCTGTCCCCCAGTTCTGAGCTCCACAGGTTCACAATCCTGGTCCCCAAAAGGCATACTTGTAAGAGGGCACAGTAAAGTACCTTTTGTGTGTGCTTGCTAGGTGTGTTTATGACCGTGTATGTGCTGTGTGAATGTGTCGGAAGTTGTATGTGTGTCGCGTGAACAGGCGCCTGGCGTGTGGTGTGTGTCTGTACGTGCAGTGTTCATAGGAAGGGGTGTTTGCACGAGGAGTGCATATGCATGGGTGTGGTGTGTGTGGTTTTGTACTAGTGTTGTGTAGTGTGTCCACACTGTGTGTTGTATGGAGGGGTGTGTGTATGAGGGTGACATGCACTGTGCACTCATGCATACCGCATGTGTACACATGTATGTAGAGTGTTGGTGGGTGTCCAGGTGTGTGTGCATATGTAGCATGTGCTGGTGGGCATGGGGCATGATTCTGTGTGACTTGTGTTGTGCACAGGCATGGATATGTGTGTAGTAAGTGCACACTGTGTGATGGGCAGGTGTATAGTGCATGCGTTTGTGATATACAGGTGCATATGCCATGTGTGGGGTGTGACTAGCAGGCGCGTGTGTGTGTGTGGGGGGGGAGGGCATGTGTCACTTATGGGAATATGTTTCAACGGGTGTGGCAGGTGCATGCATTCTGTGGGGGGTTGTGGGAAGTGTATATGCACGAGTGTGTTTTTGGGTGACATGTGGTGTATGTTATCACCTGTACTTGTGTGCTATGTCTGCATGCGTGCCGCGTGTATGTATACACTGGGGTGATACCTGTGGGCATGTGATGGGGCGTGAGGGAGTGTGATGTGTGTGGTGTCTGTATATGGTGTGTGTGCGCGAGTGCGGCACCATGCACATGTATGTGTGTAGTGCGAGTTCAGCTGGCATGCGCGTGCGCGTTGCGGCTGGTGTGGCACGCGTGTAAATATGCACGGCGTGTAGAGCTTTGTGCGTTGTGGCCCGTGTGTGGTGTGTGCATCGGTGCGTGGCACTGCAGAGGGCCCGTGTGTTGGGCGTGCCCGTGAGTGTGGCTGTTTGCGTGCGGTCGGGTGTGGCCCTCCTGCGGGGCAGTTAACCTGGGGGGAGCCGCCCGGGTCTGCGTTCTTGCTTCCTCCCAGACTCGGTGTTCAGGCAGCAGCGTCCTGGGAGCCCATTTCCCAGTAGCTGGAAGCCGGCGCCTCCCGGCGTGTCCTTGACAACGGGCTGCGCGGGTGGGGCGGGAACTAACCAAGCGTGACATCGGCAGTCACGCTCGCCTGCTCGAGCTGCCCAAGAGCTTGGGGCGCCGGCGCACCCGCACCCGCCCCTTCGCCCACGTGGCTCTGCCCGGCTCCCAGCCGGCTGGCTCATTAGCAGGGTGCATCTTTCCACTTGCACCGCCTCTTGGCTCTGTGGTGTCCTTGCTGACACCAGCTTGCCTCTCAGAAACGTGATGGCGCCTGGAAGGGCTGCAGTGAGAGGGCAGGAGCTGGCCGCAGCCCTGCTGCCTCTACCCCGCCCTTCCCTCTTTTGCAAATTCTTTTTAACCATTAAATTGTGTTGCTTTCTTGTTTAGTCTCCTCTTACCCACACAGTCAAACTGCGGCTGGTAACAACAGCCCCTTAGCAAGTGTTTTCTCTACCAGGCACCATGGCACAAGGCAGCCCTCAGGCCCAGCATCCTCTGTCTAGACTACAGATAAGGAAACTGAGGCCCAGGGAGGTGCCCGCGGAGGGTGGCAGGAAGCCTGCCTGCCTCTTCCCTTTGCATGCTCATGCCTGGGCCCTCCCACTCAGGTCATGGGTCTTGGCCCACTGGCAAAGAGGGGAGGGGTGTCCCCTGCCTAACCTTTATTGCAAGGGAAATAAATCTCTCCTGAAATTTGGAAAATCCCTGTTTCCTTATTATTTCTCTTGGCATTTTCGTAAGCTAAAAACTAGCAATTTCAATCTAGAGCTTCCCCCTCCCCAGTATAGCTCTTTTACCTGCTGGCTCCTGAGTCATCTATTTTCAGGGGCTGCCCCCACCCCTGTGCCCCTGGCTGAGTGCCAGGGCGTCCACCATGCCTTCAGCCAAAAAGGACACTCCTGCTCAGTCACCCGGGACTTTGAAAGAACTATTTGTGACAGGGATGTGCTCGGCACCAGTTTCTTCCCATCGTCTCACTGGCTCTTCTCCCCTTTGGCTCCTTAAGAAAAGCCCATTAGCGGTGACAAGGACGCGTCTGCTGGGAGAGGCAGGAGCAGCGGGACATGACAGGGAGGCCACGTGTTTGGAGCGAGACCAGAGACGCCCGTCTTGTTCGCACATTTACAAATTGAGATGTGGCAGTCTGCTCCGATGCGCTGCTGTGCCCTCACCCGTGGCCTTGGGGCCGAGGCGGGCGCAAGGCCCTCCGTGGGCACCCGGGCAGGTTCGTGTCACCTACGGCGTCGGTGCGTCAGCTGGAGTGAGCAGGAGCCCATGTTTCATTTGCATGATTGTACTTTTGTGTAAGCCATTAGCGACGCATCCATTTCGTTTTCTACTCTGAAAGAACATAGATTTGATTAATTATAACAAGAATTTTAAATATTTCCATTATTCAGAAATAACCTACAGCGCATCTAAGCTTGTCCCTTCCTTCCTTCCTCCCTTCTTTCTCAGTCTTTTTTTTTTTTTTTTTTTTTGGAAAGAGATAAATAGCAATTATGTAGTCAGATTGGCTCTTCCTCTCCCTGGTAACAGGCTAAGGCTTAACCTTGATTTAGCAACATCACATCTGATTCAAATTCTCTCCACCTTAACCCAGCGCCTGACCCCGCTCCAGGGCACAGCCCCCAGGAATCTCCCTGTGCTTAGTGTGAGTGCGTGGCCACAGCTGAGTGTCCAGAAGGCTTTGTTTTAAGCAGTGTGCACCTACTTGAAGTTAGACCAATGCCAGTGGGCCAACTTGAGTAGTTTAGAAACAAGGCGGTTCTGTCGCAGGCTGCGTGCGTCTAGGTCGGCGAGCTTTCTGCTCATCCCCACTGTGAGTGCAAGGAAGGCAGCCCCTCTTGACAAAACAAATTAGGAGCAATGGCTCGGTTTTTGGCACTTCTTGTCATTCAGGGAAAAACTATCTAAATTGTCAGGTATGGAAAGAAAGAGCCACCAGGTTGAGAATGAGGAAAATTAGCATGGATAAATAAATTACTTTACTCAGTTTCTAAGGCTCTCTCTCTTACACACACACACACATACACACCCCTGAAATCACCTTCAAACACAAAGCACAGAGGCACCAACAACACTGGAGGTCAGTCCTTCTCATTCACAAAGCGTCAGGTTTCACTCAATTTTTAAAACTGGACAGTGAACTTCCAGCTTTGTGCCCGGGTCTGTCCCTAGTAGAGTGACCTCCTTGTGATGGGTGAGGATGTATTTGATGCTCAATTTGCTTCAGCTTCCAACAGCATTGAGCCCCGAGACTGAGTTACTGTATTCTGCATGTGTGGGTGCCTTACTTTGATGACAAATGTGATAAATCAGCGAGAGTCCTCTCACCCAAGGGCGCACGCCTTTCCCACCAAGGTCACATAGACACTAATTGGATAAAACATAAATCATCTTTCTTTCTACTTTCAGTTTTAGATCCTGACCTGTCTTGTGTCGAGAAATCAGAGGGAGTCAGGCCGGTGGCATCAAGGTTGGCTTGATTCACAGATTTCTTCAAATCAGAGTGATATTAAATACAATTCCCAAATAAGGAACAGAAGAGTTCAAAGGGGCATTTTTCAAAAGCTTACAGAGTTATGTAGAAAAGGGAGACTCCTGTGTCCATTTGCTCGCCAGTATCACGGAATTTTGAAGATAGAAGAGTGCACCCTCCTCAGCGCCTGCCCTGTCTTCCTTGGGAGAGGCCACAGGGAGGACAGTCATTCTCATCGGCTTCAGGGCTCATTGGTCTCAGCTCCCATCTGCAAAGTTTAGAAATTTTGCCTTTAGTAACATTTAATCTAATTTTTTCTTTTAGTAAAGTGGGTAGATCCATTTATATTTTTCTGGTTAAATATTTGTTTTGAAGAGTTTGAAGAAAATTGTGTTAGCATAGTTTTCTTTGCAAGGTTTCCCCTTCTCTAATTAAACAACAACAACAACAAAAACTCACCGGAAAGGGAAATACACAGCTGTCTGCCGGGTGCCGGGTGCCGGGTGCCAGTTCGACAGATGAGAACACAGACCAGTTCCTACCCACAGCCTGCTGTTCCCAGAACACAGGACCCAAATGCCTCATCAGATAAAAACATAGGGAGCCTAGTTAAATTTCAGATAAGCAACAAATAAATCTTTTGGTATAAGTGTGCCCTAAATGGTGCATGCTTTTTCTTTACTCAACTGCCCAACAGCCTTGCAGCAATGTCATGGGGAATCAGCACTAAAGAAACCGATAACCCCACAAAATCAAGAGCAGGAGGGCCCTGAACATCATTAAATCAACTTTTCATTTTACAGATGATCAAACACAGGTCAAAGGGATAAAACCCATTTTTCTAGAGCACACAGCTACCTAAAAAAGAGCCATGGCTGACCTGCTCTCTCTCCCAAGACAGAGCTGCTTCCTCTCAGGCCCCTCCCGCTGCTCCCGGAAGACTTTAGAATTAACCTGTGGACAAGTGAACCCCATCTCCGTGCCGTGCCTCTGACTAGCAAAGCTGTTGGAACAGCTCACCAGAAAATTGTCACCTTGCAGAGACAGCAAACAGGACAAGCTGCTGTCAAGGGGGAAGGAGGGCTCCAGAGGCCCATTACAGAGAACAAAGCGCAGATTAGCATCTCAATAAAGGATCCTGCCACTTAGGCGTCACCTGCCAGGCCTTCTGGAAGGGAGGCCCACTCCTGTGAGTGATTTGTGATTACTGTGGTTGGTTACAGAATCCTCCCCTGGGACCTTTCTGAATCAGAGAGAAAACCATTTGTCTTTGTTAACCAGGTTGCAGGCCTACCTAGAGATCCGAGAGGATGAATTTAAATGATTCCCCAGAACTCTTCTGAACCTGGGGATCTATGAAAATTTAAACAACTGATATTATAATGTTCAAACCTAAAACTAGAATCAATGCAAAAGTAGCTCAGTGCTATCACAGAGCTGCAGTATTACTCTAGATTTGACAGAATCCCAGAAAATCCCTCTGAAGGCCGTGAGAATGCCTGCTCGCCTCCTGCACTGGGCAAAGGAAGGAGGGTGCGGCACTGGGTTGACAGTGATTAAAGACGCTGTTTACATGCATGTAGGACACCCATTGGCAAGAGATTCATTCTAGAGAGCCCTCAACGCAGGGAAGCACATCCTTTACCTGTAAAGAGGAGCCAGAGGCACCACTTCCCCTCAGAGATCGGCCAATTACTCAAGGGGCTTCTCTCTCTCTCCTCGTTCTTCTCTCCTGAAGTGAGCTGCTGAGGGCAAGAGGGAGATGGTTTAGTGAAGCTCTCTGTGTTCTCCCAGCCCCAAGAGGCCCAAAGTTGGACACTTGTGGAAGGTCACTTGTTTCCCATCCCTGGCTGGCCTGATGCAGGGCTTGCAAAGCAGAGGCAAGTTCTCTGGGACCTCAGGCAACAAAGCCTGGGGTGAAAAGGGGGGAAACACAGCCCCGCCCAAGGAGCATGTACACATGGCTCAAATTACCGAAATGTCAGCCAAGTACTTCTAAGGGGGATCCTTTCATGTATGTGAGGGCTTACCTTGCTTGGTCTAACCTGTTCATTTTTCCCGTGAAGAAACGAGGGACTCATGAACAGAATAAACTATTCAGCCTTTTTTAATCAGGAAAGGAGATGCTTAGTTTAAACTCCTGGTCTCCCTCACTGCACCCCCAACTCTACTTTTTGTCCCAAGGGGGAAAGTGAAGTGAGATGGGGACTTTGGGAAGAAAAGCTGAATGAGTATGCCACTGTCCTCTCTGTATTGGGAACAGGTTGTCTGCCAGAATGTTCTGCTCACCTTTAAGGAAAGGGACAGGTGGTCTGTTCAGGTACAGGGCCATTGTATAAGTTGGCTTAAATCTGGGGTTCAGCACTTGGAAGACCATATTTCCCAGACATATAAGGCACACTCTTGAATGTCGACTTTTGTGGCAATACAGTGAAAATTTGGCCTCTCAGTCCTTTGTGTTCTAAGCATTTGATGGGCATCCATCCATGTGCCAATCACTTTGTGAAGAACGGGGTGAAATATCAAAAGAAACAACGCCCTTGCTTTTATGGCCTATTTAGTTGGTAATAGAGGTTACTTGTCTCAAAAATGACATGTCAACATATGTATATGTTACATGCATATGTTCATGCATGTAACATGACTTGGGGAAGGGTCCCTGGGAAGACTTTCCTGAGGACACGTTTTCCATGGTACAGAGATAAAGGAGTGAAAGGATTTGAGGCAGTGGAGCAAGGGAGAGACAATGTTCTAGGTGGAGGCCAGCATGTGCCAAGGCCTTGTGGTAGGAGGCAGCATGGCAGGTATGAGGAAGGCCTGGTGCAGGCCTGGCTGCGGAGCAGAGAACCGGGGACAGCATGACACGTGGTGAGATCAAAGGTAGATGGGGCCAAACCACTCAGGTCCTTGAGAACCTTGTTAAGACTCTGGGTCTTCAACCTCGGAGCACTCCATATCCGAGGACTTACGCAGAGAATGGAGAAATCTGGGAAGATGACACGATCACAGACATAAACGGAACTTTGGCATTTGTCTGTACAGTCAAGAACAGTTGGGTTGGGGAATGGAGGGAATGTAGCTGCCAGGCAGGAAATGGCCACGGGGTCCGAGCGGTGGTAGTGAGTGGGGGGTGTGAGAGCTGGAAGTCATTTTCCTGGCATCAAAGAATCACACACTTAGCCACCTAGACTTAGTTCACATAGATATCGTAAAGGAAGCAAAAGTGAAACTCCAGAATTATGTAAAGGTGTGAATTGCAAGTGTGTTGAAGTTCCAGAATCTACTTGGCAAAAATTTGCTTTTGCTGGTGGCTTCGCCATCTTTCACAAAATAAAAAGGCGGGGTTTCATTATTATTATTTTTCCATTTGTTTTACTCCTCCCACTCCTCATCTAAGTTACATGTAGGAAAATCCTCATTTGAGCTTTTCTCTAGAAGCAAGCGTGCATCCTCGGTGAGTAAGAAATTTCTTAAGTGATGGATACAGAAATCAATGGCCTTCACGTTCTCTGAATATGTCTCTAATGCTTTGTTCCATGCTTTTATGCAGCTTTTTACTGAAGTGGGAAAATAATAATTCCTTTGTCTAAAAATAACTCTTTGTAAATATTCTTCCTAAGCTACTTGAGTGAAACCATTTCCCTCCCTTTTCCACCAAAAGCACAAAGATAACTTATTCCTTGATGAAATTATTGACTATACATCCCACATGACTTCCTTCAATAGCGAGTAAATATTCCCTCAGTAACAGTGGATGTGGAATGGAATAAAAGTGGAACTGTGTGGAGAATATGAAAATTCTTAGAGATTTAATAACAGATTTCTGAGAGGATGCAGGCAGCCTGGCCCACACAGAAGGGACTCAGTGACTCATACCAAGCGGGAGGTGTCTGTGTCCCTGTGGGGTGGCCTCTACCAGAAGGGCACAAGGGTCCCCAGAACTGCCCAGTTCCTGCCTGGCTAAAACACAAACAACAAACCCCTGCCAGGAGTCTGTCGGGTTCTGTCTCTGAGTACCCTAACACGAATCAGCACTTTGAGCAACAAAGCCATGGAGCTGCCTTTCACAGTCTTCGGCTCAGAGGAGGGCCTGGGATGCCTGTATGTAACTTTGAAGAGCCTAATTTTAGGAGTCTTCAGAAAACATTTTAACCGTCTGCAAGAGTGGCCTGTAAGGAGGAGGAGGGCAGAGCTCCCAGAACTGGTGCATGGGGGCGCTACCTGGCCGCAATGCCTTTGCTTTCCCGTGGGCTGAGGGGGATTCCCAGGCATGGGACTTTTTGCCTTAAAACTGGGGCTGTTAGGGGAAAACAGAGTTTGCCCTCCCCAATCTACACGGTCTGTTCATTTTCTGACGACTGATCCGTGCCAGCCCCTCACTAAGCACAGAGAGCTCTCTGCACTCTGCAGACACCCAGACATACCGATGGAGCTAAGGCACGAAGCGCGTCCTTGCCTGGATTCTGTGGCTCCTTCACTGCTCCCCAGGAGTTTATAATCAGCTTCCACACCATTCTCAGTGGCTGCTCACCTGCACTACTTACCTGGCACTTTGACACTTGGGATACAAAGATGAAGGGGAAACTGAGTCTCACCTGAAGGAACTGTCTGCCTTGGGGGGAAGACAGAGACATAAAATGCAGCGTAACTTGGTGGGGGCTGCTGGGGAGCCCCCGTGCAGTACATAAAGCAAGAAGCCTAGCAGGACCCTGCCAATGAGGGGTGACAGTGTGCACGCTCGAGGGGCCGCTCCCGTAGGTGGTGGGCTAGACTCCAGCCAGTAAGTCAGCAGGGTCCTCATCTCTGTGTATACAGAGGAGGGCCTTACTGGAAAAGAGGGGCTTAAGGTAGATGTGGGGGAACTTGTGATAAGGATGAATAAAGATAAGAGGCCCTCGCCCAGATCAAACACACCATCACAGTATGCGCCAGAGATTACAACTCACCCAGTTCTGTGCACCCCCGCTGCAGAACCTGATCAGCCACCACCTAGGATGATGAACAGGCAGAATCAGTGAAGAGAGAACTGTAGGTCAGTGTAATGGTATCACCAAAGATGGAGACGACAGAAGATGCCCACCCTCGGTGTGAGGTGGGTTGGACAAGAGAGGAGAGACTCGTGTAGAAGAGAAGGGAGAGGGGCATGGGCAAGGTCAGATGAGGAAAGGTGGGGAGCCGGGAGGGGAGCTTGGAACTCCTTCCAGAGACACTGGAGAGCTGAGGAAGGCTCTGGAGAAGCAGAATCATATGCGGAAAGTTGTATTTTGAGGGAGTTAATCTGACAAAAGAGATGCCCAGGTTTGCATGATTTAGAAAAGCTCTAGAAAAGACTTAGAAATGAATTAAAACCAAGGGAGTTTTACTATGTGCGGAAAGGAATATTAAAGAAGGTTTCCCTTATCTACTGTAGGATGCAGCTGTTGGTTGAAGGGAGGGAAGGCTCTTGGCATCTCTCTCAGAGGGTGGAGAAGCTGACACACCTGCAGGGAGAAACTGGGGCCTCTACAGAAAGAATCATGGCCGCCATCAGTGAGCCTTTTGCTGCTCTAAGCGCTACTGCAAGAGTGGGAAGGTCACCTCTAAGGAGAAAGCAGAGAGATGGGGGCTTCCAGCTTCCATTTCAAAATAAAAAACAGGAAGGGGAGTGGTAAAAACCTCTGTACGTCTAGGCTGAATTAAACAAAAGTAGACAGAAAAAGGGTCCTGTGTCACCCAGTCCTTAGCTCTTTCGAATTCCTTTCTCATAATCTATTTCCATTTCTGATTCTACCTGTACAAAATATAATCATGCCTGCTTGTAATTACTTATGCATACATGAATACTAGGAAGTTAAACTTGTTCATCTATTTACAAAGACAGTGTGATACATAGTAGCTTAGGAATTGCTTCTTTTCCCTGTGATTTTAAATGTGCATCGAGTTTCTTTCTAAAACACATATTTGCAGATGTCACTTTAAACACTATTTTCTGAGATTATATTTTCCATAGAAAACAGATGTCTGCAATTATCCCTTTTTTGACCTCTGAGACTTATCAAAGTCAAATAGGTAATCATCCAATCAGACGGGCTATCATTATCAGAAGAAAAGTAATTATAATCTGAATATGTTTGAACATGATTATTATAAGCTTTAAACTGTTACACTTTTGATTGGGGCAGAATTGGAAGACATTATCACTTCATAATTCAAATGATGTAACTTCACTTGTTTTTGTCATTTAGAATCTGGAGAGCTAAATTTATTTAACAATATAATTCTTTAAACATGAACAAATTATGCAATAATCTCTTTAAAACCATGAGAATGCTTCTCAAAATCTTGACAGTGAAATTAGGGGAATTTTTTTCTTTCAAACTAGAGCAAATCAGAGCTCGGCACCGAGCCCCATCGGAGTGGGAAGCCGGAGGCAGATGAGTTCATTTGACAGACATTTTGTGATCAGCTGGTTCTTTTAAAGAGACCAGCGACCTTCCTGCCTCCCTCTGGAGGCTCACCCATGGCTGGCTGGCCCAAAGCAAAAGGAGAAGTAGGTCAGATGCAGAAATGATGAACAAGGAGAGGTGTGGAAGAAAAAATTATCCTCCATAAGAAAATGTGTGCATAGAAGAGGGTATTAAATTCAAAGCCAGAAATTAGAATTTTTTGAAGGACTTGGGGGAAGGGAAAGAGAGGATTGAAAGCCTAATGCCCGGGAGGTATTGAGTGGAGCAGCATTTCCCATTGAAAATAATTTTATAAGAACTGATAACTACCCTTCCATCCAGATGTTTGATTAAGTGTTGGCTTCACTTGGTAAGATCTCTTGCTTCCTCTCTTCATCTTTCTCAAGATCTTTTCCTTTTACACTCAGCTTTCTGCTGGAAGGGGTGGGGCATGGTGGGGCACTCTGAGTGGTTGCTGGGTGCTGCAGGAATATAAAAATGAGTCCATGGTGTCATGTGGGGAAATTCTTTATTTGCCTTCCAAATTACGTTTATTGAGGTATAAAATAGATTTACATCTTTGGATCTCCTCCGTGGTGGTTATAAGTTTAAATCTTTACAAATGTTGTTTTCATACCCTGCCTCCCAGCAGTACCCCAATAACCCTCCATCATATTCCCTCGGGTCCCTTTACTCCCCCACTTTCAGTTCACCATCCCTCGCCCACTGGTTGCTCAGTTTTGCAGTCAGATGTCAAGCTTATCACTGGTTTGGTTTTATCTGACCCTTTCTTTTGTTTCTCTACATTCCACATCTAACTGAGACTATCAGTATTGTCTTTCTCTTTCTTATTTTGCTTAGAATTATCCTTCTCAGTTCCTCCATGTTGTCACAAATGGCAGGAGTTCCTCCTTTTTTCTAGCTGGGTAATATTCCATTGTACTCGTGTTGCTCAGAAACATCTGCTGTGTGTACTCTGAGCACAGCATGAACTGGGGGCTCAACAGACGTAGGGCAGGAGCCGTGTAGGATTTGAAAAACACCGCATAGCAACGTTTCCAGAAAGCACAGCATTTCTTATGGCAGAGTGAAGACCTGAGTCTTCTCCGTAAATATAGCGGAACTTCAGTAAAGGCCCATTGGCCCTCCTACCTCCTTATAGAAAGCACCCCCTCTTCTTAATTACTCATGTTCTCAACTTGACTTCAGGCCCTCCCCTACCTCTGTCATGCCCCTTCATTTCAAATGAAGGGGGTGTGTCCAACCCCTTCATTTAACAAAGACTTGTTGAGGACTTGGCACGCCAGCACTGTGGAGACCACAGAAACAACAGACCCATGTCTCTACCCTCCTGGAGGCTGCATCCAGTTAGATTCTTGTCAGCGTCAGTACTGTGATGTTAACTGGTAACAAAGGTATTGACAAAGTCAGCAAAGATTTAAGCCAGTGCATCCTTTACTCCCAGGGCTTCAGTGTGTCAGGGCCCTGAGTGATATAGACCCAATGCCAATGTGAGTGACCACATACAAGACACACTGTCCCCTGAGGAGGGTGCTTGCTGGAAACTAACACACGCTGGGTGCTCTTTCCAGAGCTGAGCTGCAAGGAAACTCTCCTCTGTGCAGAGCTACAGAGACGGTGAACACAGTTTTCTTGGTGCCTCAACGGCAGAGATGCTGTTTTATTTACATGACTAATGATTGATAACTCTCTGTCACCCAGCACAGTTCCGGGCACAGCATGAGCACCCAGAAACTTCCAAATGAATGAGTGGCTGTCAGCCTTACTTGCCCAAACCTGATGCTCTCATCAGCCCAGTTGGAACTGAACAACTTGTGTGCTCTCTGTTGGTCCCAGATTCCCAGCCTAAGTTATTATCTTGCGAAATGTCAAAGTGGAAATTTCCAGTTCGTTCTCACTCTAAATTTCCTCTAGCCCAGGCATTTAAATGACGGCACTACTTGTGAGTGGAGCTATTTTGCTGATATTCAGTCCATGGTGCTGACTGCTTGCACGTCTGAGCTCTGCCCGGATGGAGCTGGCTCATTAACGTGGGCGGCACCCGGCGGCATCGCCCTTCTCTTTTCCCTCAGATCTACTTCCCAGCAGCCCCGGCACCATTAACACGCAGGCTTTCAGCAGCTCCTGCACACCGCGGCCCTGGGCCTCGTGATCACATCACTTCCCCTCCTTTCAGAAAACCCTTCTTCCTAAAATTTGCCTGGCCTCGCTCCAGCTGACTTTAAGATCCACCTGGCAAGCACTTGGCCTGTGTCGCTGGTGTGGGGCTCTGAGTGGAATGGCTTTTTTTTTTTTTTCTGACAAAACCTTTTTTTGGCCTCTTTTCCTCTGATCGCTCAGCGTAATTATTTATGTGGAGATTAGTCCCAGCCTCCTTTGCCCTGTCGGTTATCTTTTCTGGATGCCTACGTGCACGTTTCATTGCTGTGTGGGTAGCTGCGCAACGGGTGGGCCTTAGAGCAGGCTAGAGGGGCGATGCAAGACAAGGGCTCCATCTGGCTCCTCCCACAGGTGCAGGCAGGACGCATGGCGGCTTTCCTCTCTAGAACTCAGCTTGTCATCTGCAAAGTAGAGTGGCCATGCTGACCTGTAGTGGCGACGCCATTTCACTCTGATGCCCTGGCCTCCTCCTGCCTCTCCCAGGACTAGCCAGCACCTAGCTGGTGAGGGGCGGCTTCAGGCTCCAGAGCCACCTCCCTCATGGGGCTCTCATGTCCCGGACATTGGCACATTGCTCATCTCCCAGAACAGCTGAGCACACCCCTGCCCCAGGGCCCAGCCATGCGTAAGCCTGCTTGCCTTGCCTTGCCCTTCCCTTCCGGTAGAAACCACGCTTGTTGCGCACATTATCTCCGCTCCCACTGCCCCAGACCTCCTTGGTCCTTGTCTGTGTGACCCTCCCCTCTCCTGCTTAAGGAAACGTGCATAAAGATGTCTGCCGTGGTGACAGCCTTGTGTGTGCTTGACACCCCTGATGAAAATGAATCGTGGGTCCATTTCAAACACTGGCTCAGGGGTCGTAAGGTTGGCTTACAACTAGAGGTGACTTCTGGTGACTTCCAGGGGACACTTGGCCACGTCTACAGCCACTGTTAGTTATCGCATTGGGGAGAGAGGTGCTATTGGCAGCTGGCAGGGGGAGGCCAGAGATACATTGCACCCCTCCAAAGCACACAGGTTCCCCCCTCACAAGAATCATCTCCCCCAAATATTACTGATGTCAAGATGTGAAAGCCTGGGAGACTGAAGATTCACGGGCAGGAGAGGCAAGTGTGTGTGCAGCAATTCTCGACAGTGGTGCACATCAGAATCACCTGGGGACCCATTCCCAATTTCTAAGTAAATCTGGGGTAGGTCCCACTGATCTGCTGTTCTGCTGAATTCTCAGGCGATGCTGATACTGCTGTTTCAGCACCGACTTTGAAAATCATTAGCCTGATCCATGACGATCACTCCGTGGGGCCCCGTCACTCCTGCACTGATCAGGCCCTGCACACCAGAGACTGGGCCTTACTCGGGTCTGCCACACACCTTCAGTGGGAGACGCTGGTGGCTGTGTGACGCGGGTGCCTTTCTGAGTGGTGAACTTTACTCCCTAACACACCTTTGGGGGGGGGGGGGATGAAAGCAGACACCTGTCGGTAAGAGCATGCTCTGGTTAGCTACAGCTGTGTAACAGAAGCCCCAAACTGCGCTCCTGGAAAATGCCACTCATAACTGTGTGGTGCCAACATAGACAGAGCATGGCCGGTGTAGCCCTGCTTCGGGAGGGACCGATGGGCTCCCGCAGGGATGCTTCCCACATGCTGCGCTGTCCGTGCCACGAAGGAGGCCTGGCTGGGATGACTTACAGAGCGGGCGCTGCTGCGACTGTCCCTGTTGTTCCTCTTGGTGGCCTCTCCATTGCTGGCCTTGGGGAGCAGGACCCTCTGTGGCAGCTTGGGGCTCCAGAGAGCTGTGTCAGCCAGCAGGGTGAGCTCATGGCTTTCTGTGTTTCAAGGCCCACGTTGTCACTTGCTCTATGGGTCAAAGCGCTTAAACCCCCCAACCCAACCCAACTCAAGAGGAGCAGAGCTGGCGCTCCCATTTTAATGGCTGCACTGCTAACGAATTCACCCCCAAATTCTTCACAGAAGGATCTCAGGGGAGCAGAACAGGCTGTTGCCCTGTCCTCTGAATTTCTGATGCTAAATCCTCCCCACATCTTTCTCTGCGAGCCAGGCAGCTTCCTCACTCCTGCCTTTGTCTTTCGGCAGTGAGTTGGAAGCAGCCTCCATATACCTGGCAGGATCACCTGGGGCAGCGAAGTGCACCATGGAAGGCCCTTCCCAGCACGAGAAATCTCCTTCCCCGGACACACACAGACGCATCTCTCGCTGCCTCTAGATCCGAGGTCGCAGCCGCACTGCCCGCGTGGTGCTGGGGGCTCTCTGCGGCCACAGCAACCCCGGTGCCCGGTGGTCCCAGACCTCCTCTCCTGGCTCCAGACTGCTGCCGAGTCTGACCGGCTCGACCTGTCAGCAAGGAGCTGAATGGTGGCCTCAGTGTCAGTGAGGATTTGGGTTGTTGCTCCAGTCTTTGTGATTCTCCAAAGGAAAAGAAAGTCATTCAAAATCACAGCCCGCGCTCTGCCAGCACAACAAAGGAGCTCCTGGAAATCTTTTACTTTTCGGTGACATTATAATGTGTGCTTTGTTTTGTTTTCATCACTTTTATCATCATTTCTTAGCAAAGGCCCAAGTGGCTTGGCTGGGGTAAGGGGAAAAAAGGGTAATGATTCATTTGTATACATTTGTCCTAGTGGGAATCTGATAGGGTGGAAAGATTATCAGAATATTAAATTAGAGGCACTCAACATTATTCTCTGTTCTATTTGAAACCAGACACAAGATACAAACATAACACGAGGCCCACGAAAGTCAGTCATCCCGTCGCTCAGAGCCCCAGGCACTTGATTATTTCTAAATTGGGTTGACATCAGGATTCCTCTCTGTCCTTGGTATCCCGACTTGTAGTGAATTCTCTAGCTTGTCCTCCTCCCCACTTTAGATCCTCTTAAGTCCCTCCTTTAAGGCAAAGACTCCTGGTTTGGGGGAGGATGGGATCAGCCAGGCGGTCACCCCCTCTGTCCAGAGACCTTTCAACCAACCTGTGCCAGCAAGTGTTCCCATCCTGGTCCTTCATGCCCACCCCCCAATCAGAGCTGACCAGCTCCTGAGGCCAGCCCACCCGTCAGGATCTAACCAGGAAACAGAAACCGCAAGGGCTTAGAAGTAGGGATTGATTACACAGGGAGGGGAGAGCTGTGAGGCCGAGCTGTGAGGCCGGCCAGGGGGCCGTGCAGAATCCAGAGACTACAAAGACAGGAAGCTGACCCTGCTGGGGGAGGTTCCGGAAGCTCTGGGGTGTTGTCACCAGCTGGAGGCTGAAACTGCCCCTCCATGGAGGGCTGGAGGCTGGTGGGTTGTGCAGCTGCAAGAGGAAGGGGGAAGAAGTACCTGTCTCTGCCTCCCTACACACACCCCTCCCGTCATCGTCAGTGCCTTTGCCTTAGAAAAGAAACCAACTGGGATCAGATGGCTTTGATTCAGAACAGGGTCAGGAAAGGGGAATACCTGAGAACAGAGCCAGGAAGTACACTGCAGTAACCTTAAGACGCTCTGTGGTCGCTCCAGTACTCGTACACATTCACCCTCCTTCCCAAGGTCACTGTCAGCTGCCTGGAAGTCTCAGCCACTGACATCTGTTCTGACTGCGCTGATGTAACTTTGTCTAATAACAACCTTCCTCAGTTAGGGCCCCACCCTGATGGCATCTCCAGTTTCACTGGGCCTGCTTTTCCAGCCTCCCACTGGGGCATTTCTCCTCCTAGGTCACTGTTCCTGACTCTCCAGTATTCTCTTTCTCAATTTGCTTATTTGACTTGGTCAAAATCCATTTATTGTCTTCTGCTCTCCAGCTCCCATGGGCATAGAAGTTTGGTATCACCAAATCCTTTCCTCACCATGGAGGTATTCTCACTTGTTCTCCAGCAGAAGGTGGTGTTTTGCTCTCCTGATACCCCTACTTCAAAGGTGAAGGGGCTAGAGCCACTTCTTTTTATCAAAAGTTGGCACTTTAAAAAATATTAGTATTAATGAACTAACATGCTCTAAGGCATGTAGTATCCTATGGATCAGGTGGCAGACTCACACCTGTTTTCTAAGAGGAGGGAAGAACGAAATGAACCAGAAATGCAATACTTTATGAAATGAATTTATCTACATGATACCCCTTGTGCTTTCTAATCATCTCTGCACAAGAGCTTATGGGATGGACACACAGGTGTGGCCAACCTTGAAAATACAGCCAGCCCCAGGCAGAGACTTTGGAGATCTTCTCAATCCTAATTAATAATTCTCAAGGAGCTCCCTCCCTCCACCTCTCCTTGCTGTTTTCTTATAATACCCAGAGAAGAGAAAACCTAATCCTTGAAAACTAGCACATCTCTGCATACAGCTTAATCACAGGTGAAACCTTGAATGGCTGAAGGGCTCTTTATCGTCTCTTGATTTTGCAAGGCCGGGCTCTAACACCTTTACCACGACCATATTCAGATACATGAAAATAAAGGATCTGAAATCACCACCTGTCTCCAGAAATTGACTCCACTTACCACACTGGCTCCAAGTCTGTCCACAACAAAGCCCTCTTCCAGGCCCGTAGAACACATTGTCACTATAGATCTTCTTTGTGCCTATGTCGGGGAGTAGACAGATCTACCCTGCCCCTGTAGAAGAGGACTGGAGTGGGTGCCAGGACCTGGAGTGGGTCAAGAGATAGCTGCTGGTAGCAGGAGATGCCACAGTGAAAGGGGTCAGGGGTCACCTGGTCCTTCCTTCTTGGCAGTCTTGGTCTTTCCACTGGAAGGAGGGCAAAGCTCACGAAGAGGTATTGAGGTATTTCTGGAGTATCTTGTTCCTCCAGGGAGAGAACAGAGAAGCACTAACATGCAGGGGTCTTTCCTCCTGAAGTGAAGCATCCCATGGAAACTCAACAGACCATTGCATTTTCACCATGAGCTAGATGCCAGATGTCCTTGAAGGCCAGTGCAGCCCTGCACCCAGACACCAAAGCACCAAGAGAGGACAGGCTGATCTAGACCAACCAGGAGCCTCTTTGGATTCACGTGTCCTGGTCTCAGGGGCCCATCTCCAGGAGCCCCAACAACTACGACTGTGCTGAGCCTGGCTCCACAGGCTGTGGCTTCCCACCTCTCAGAGCCAACCCCTCTCTTTCATAACAAGTGCTCTGCTGCTCCCCTTTCATATCCTGGACGACCTTCATCAACCTAACATCGCATTTCAAAAAGAAACCAATGCAAGGCCCACAGTGATGTGTTAAAAAGACAGGACATTATTAATGGGTGTTTGGGGGCTGGGGTGCCAGAAACTCGGTCTCGGGGTGTGGCTTCACTCCATGGAAAGGAGGCCCCAGGAGTGTCTTTACAAAGGCAGCCCACCCAGGCGGTGGGCTCTGCCCACCCTGATGTATTCTCTGAAGTGGTGAGCAAGTCCCGACAACACCCCAAGTGGAGTAGTGTGTAGACACCTAGATTTATGGGGTGGTATAAAATTCAGTGTATTTGAGAACCAGGCCAAAAGGCACCAGGTAAACATTAGAAAAGGAGTTAGGTGCTAAGTTCTGGTAAGATTAGTTGGGCTTTTCACCTCTGGGCATTTTCAGGAGGCAGGTGGGGTTGGATCTTGTTATTATTGCTGGCCCCACTGCTGGGTGGGACCCCCTATCCTGGCAACATTCCCAAAAAGTCCCCCAAATTTCACATGCCCTGGAGGTCATTGAAAACATGCTCTAAAATGTCTGCTATCTAGAATTTGGAGGTTTTTCTAAGAGCTAGGAACAATTCGTTCTAGGCATGAGGTTATTGATACATTACAGTCACATGCCACTCAAGGACATTTAAGTGGATGTGGGAGTGTATATGGGTGGTTGCAGGCTGGTTTAGACCAGCTGGGTGGGGGCAGCCAGGCCACTCAGCTTATGTATGGCTACACTCTCAGCCGGTGGCACAAAGACAAACTCACCAAAGAATGAATTCTCAAGATGAACCCCCGAATCCCTGTGGCTAACCCACACGTGACTGTCTTATCACATGGGAGAAACTGAAACACAGTTTCCCAAGGAACTTCCAGGCCACAGAGCAAGGGTGCGGGCTGGTATGGCAGGCAAGCAGCCAGCATGTGCCTTCCCAGGACCACGAGTCCCCCATCGCCAGGCCACTCCATGGGGAGACTCCCAGCCCCAGCTGCTGCACTGGCTGGTCTAGGCACCCGGAACATGACAAAGACCCTCAGGTAGTCCCAGAAAATGGTTTCCCTCTGCTCTCCTTCTCTTTCTAAGCCTGACTCCAGCCTTTCAGCCAGTTTGGAAAGTGCCCTCGAGCTCAGCCCCAGACTGGCCCCTTGGCCCGCTCTGAAGCTGCTGCTCCTCCCTGGTCTCTGACCTGTTCCCTCCATCCTGCCATATGATAACCAACCAAGTAGGAGAGCGTAATTGGTTGCCTTCCCTCTGCTTTTCCAATTAGCCCATTTGAGCCTCACTAATTTTCTCTTCACCTCTGCTCACCTCTTTGATTCCACTTGCTGTCAGCGTGGGGATGAGAGCCTGCTTTTACTCTGGAACCTTCTCCAATAAAGGCATGCCTGGACATTGGGGTGTTCCCACCCCTCGGCCCCAGCAACTCAGCCCCTGCTCCCCTGAGGGTTTCATGGTTTCCTGCTCACTGCCAGTCCCTGGACCCTGGGCCCCCTCCCAGGTGGCTTCCCACCCCGGCGGGCAGCAGGAAGGACCCAAGCTGAGCTGTGGCGGACACGGGCTTTCCTCCAGGAAATTTGATGTCAAGTAAGGAAACCCAAGTCAGAAGTTCTCTGAAAATGCACTAGTGCCTGACAAGGACCCCACCTCAGACCTCCAGGACAGCTCGCAGCGGCCTGAGTCAGAGGCCTTGGGACGGTAGGACGCTCGCTGTTCAGGTCACGAGCGCCCGTGACAGCTACTCGAAGGGGATTTTGAAGTCAGCGCTTCTTCTGTTGTCCTCCGCTGTTATTCTCTGCTGCCTATTCCTTTTGCCTCCTTTGCTCTGCTCTGATCACAGCAACCATGATCACCTTGACACTGTACGAGGACCAAGGATGATTTAAAGAGAAGAGAGCAGAACACACAAGAGCTGTGAGCTGCATTCGGGCCTTGTTTTAAGCCAAGGCCCAAGATGGTGGTCTCCCACATTCGCCAGTTGAGACCCGGAGACCAACCAGTCTTCCCACAGCATAGCACCTCGATTACATAACAGCTGGAGTACTGGTGTCCCCCCAAAGATGGTGTTCCCCCGAAACCTGCAGATGTAGGCGCCACGAAGACAGGTCCTGCTCTCTCCCTCTTCTGTCCTCCCACCATCCTTCCTCCAGGCACTCCTCAATCAAACACATGGCAGCGTTGATCTGACACTAGAGTCTCTCCCATGGCTCAATTAGAGATTGTGGTCGGCTACATGGAAATATTCTCAGTCCATATTTAGCCTCCAGTAAAGCAAGAGGAAAAATAAAATCTTTTATTAGTTATCTTAGAAAGTGGAATACTTGAATTTATCTTTCAAACGTTACGCACGTCACTGGCAGGGATTATAGTGTCGGCAAACGAGAAGAGATGGCATTTCTGAGGCATCTCTCGGGGTCTCGTTTCCCATTTCCTGCCTGCTGTTCTGTTCTGTCATCCAGGTTCTTGATAACAGAACCTGGTCTTTTGCGTCCTCTGTCCTGGCAGCTCTGATCCCTCCTCCAAGCTCAGGCCATACTCCCTAACTGTCTTCACCATTGGCTCCATGTCTGGACCTGAACTTGCCCCTTGGGGGCAACTTCCCTCCCTACCACCCTTCCTCCTGCATTTCACCCGCCTGCTCCCAATTCTGGTTGCAAATAACCCCATGAAAACCCCATTTACTTTTCTCTACCCAGTGACAGGGTGTTTGTGCACATGATGGGTCTTTACACTAAACTCCAAGCTCCTTAAAGACAGACCTAGGACTGTGTCCTTTCAATGTCTTCCTGAGTGCTGGTCATTTCAAATGTTCAGTATGTCCTGGTGACTCTCAGCCAGTGCCCATCTCTGCTGGGTGGCAGGGGGAGGGCATTTTCTTTTCATTAACCTTAGAAACAGAGTCAGGCGTCAGGGCGAGGGGACATTTGATACAGCCTTTCTCCCTGGTGTCTTGGACCCCCAGCCGCTGCCTGTGCCAGACTTCCTCCAACATGGAGACTGTCTCCGAACCCACTGACATCATCAAAACCTGTTATTACCCTCCTGTGCAGTAAGTGTCCTGAGAATGGGATCTGGCTACCTCTTTACCTAGTTACTCACGTCTCTAGCTGTGATGCCTAGAATACTTGCGCTCCAGAAATAATGCACGTCATCACATGTTTCTTAGAGCTTAATGTAGACAAGGTTACACACACATAAGGAGACATGATTTTTTTTTTTATTAAAAAGTTTATTTTTACATCATTTTTCACATTTTTTTTTTCATCTCAATTGTAATCCCCACGGGTTTCCCATCACCAAGGAGACATGGTTTTTTAAAAAAGATTTTATTTATTTATGCATACAGCCCTGAGGTACAGACCAGAGGTGCAGGGGCAGTGAGAGGCTTCACCAGGGACAGAGCGGGGAGCAGAACAGACAGATCGATGAAGCACACTGCTGAGGGGAGCAGTGGTGGGTCTGGAGAGGTCTGCCGCGCCCTGTGGTCATCTCTGGGGTTGGGGATCGAACTCGCACTGAAGCAGCAGTGGCCAGCTTGGAGTGTTGTGCCCTAACCCGCTGCGCCACTGGGGAGGGCCGGACACAAGATTTCAAGGAAAGCTGTTAGTCAACTGTTTTCTAATGCTCACAGAAAAGAAGTATGATGCTTAAATTTAAAAAAAGATAATATTAAATCAGAGCAGTTTTTTTTTCTCACCTCATGATCTCTAGACATTACCTGGCTCATGTTACATGTACATTTACTATAGATACACATTTTTTTCACATTTCTGTGCCTCTCCACCCAGAACGATGAATGTTACTCGTTGGGGTGAGCCTGAGAACCTTCATTTTATCCCTGTGCTGGGGAGGTTGCTGAGTTCAATGCAGGTTTCAGGATGTTGTCTTAGAGTGCTGAGGGAGAGTGCCGCTCCAGGACAGTGCCATGTCCCTGTGATGGGGGCTGAAATATCACAAGACCCCAGAAACTCTGCCTCTGGCTTCTTTAAGCTCGCGTGTGCTTTTTGTAGGGATCTCTTTTTGTCGTGGAACCAGGAAATTGACCAAGATGGCCTCCCATCCTTTTAAGATAGGTGATACTGTGAGAAATAGATTTTCTGTTGTCCCCTTGAATTCAGCTGCACAGGATCAGAATCTGTCATTTCTCTCACTGGCTGGCTTGTTTGCCTTTTCAGTTGTTTTGTGTGGTCGTTCATTCAACCTAATATTCTTGACTGCCTGCTTAGTGCAGGCTGGGGCCAGACACTTGAGAAGAAACTTGCAACATGAGCACTCCCCCCTCCACAGGAGCTCAGCACCCAGCACCTGTAACAAGAAGTGAGCACATGAACGCTAGAGAGCAATGCAGGCGGTCGAGAAAGTTCCAGGATTGCCTTCTAATCAATTAATCATGGAAATCATCACATAGGGAGCCTCTGAGCGGGGTGAAAGCTTCAGCAGGGTATGCCTTTCTGCACTGATTCTAATGGCGGGGAGATTTGTAAAGGTAGAAAGGAGAAGGAAGGGTTGTAGGAACTGGAATAGTATGAATGCAATATAGACATAGGGCCTTGGATGGGGTTCAATTCTCTGAGAAAGCGGGGAGGGATGGATAAGCCAGAGACTTGCTTTGTGGGTTGGAGGATGTTGGAAGCTTCCATTGCCATACCAAACACATATTGGACTTTTTTTCTGTCAGGAAATTGAAGCATAGGGGCCAGCACAGCTTGGAGAAGGTAGTATTGTAATAAGGTTAGTGAAATGGTAGTTTTAGGGTGAAGTTTAAAGAGAAAGGCATGAAACAAATAGACCAGTTAGGTGGGCGGGAGCAGTGGCCCGACCAAATGTGAGGCGTGAAAACTTTACCCTGGTCTAGGGTGTGGTCAGAGCAGAAAGGGTGCAGAGGCGGCAAGGCGGAACAGACAACAGGAGCAGAGGCCGGGCAAGCAGGGGGTGGGACCAGGCTCCCTATTCTTCCCGTGACTGGTGCTCAGTGTCAGCGGGACCAGCCTCTTGCGGACAGAGGCGTCCTCGGTGTTTGTGCCTGCCCAGTGCCTGTCGCCATGCACTTGTAGAGGTGTCAGTAGTGACAGCCTGCGCGTCTCCAGGCATTTCTCTACTGCATTATAAGGCATGCTGTTATCAAACAAGTTTCCGGGTGCACTTTCTGAGGGAAAACATGGATGGATGGATGGATGGATGGACGGACAGACAGACAGACAGACAGACAGACAGAATTATACCTGGGAAGAAAGGATCAGCCTAACATGTGCCAGCATTTCTAAAAAGCTCACCTTGAGTTCTATCAATAGTTTCTGTAATGGGTTTGGTTCTTAAGCCAGGGAAATGCAAGGTCTTGGGGACTTACTTACCTCCCTTAATAATTACAAGGCAGACAGGAAGCAGAGCCTGAAGCTTTCGAGAAAAAGGGGGTCCTACTCTGGTACCACTAACAGGCTCCCCTGTTTCTACAATGAGTGGCTGTCTGACTGAATTTGAAGACAGAGAACACAAGCGACGACACCCCCTGAGACTGAGGCTGGCTTGGCTGCTGTCCCCCATCCCAGACAGACGCCAGTCCTCGGTGGGGACTGTGTGGCTGACGGGCAGTCCTGGACCAGTGACAGCAAAATGTCCCAGTGGACCCTCATTCAACGGACATGGGGCTGGAGATGTGTCCTAGACTTGGACACAGAAGCTGGCTTCAAGGAGAACCACAGGATGCTGCAGAAAGCGCTTAATAAGGCTGTCACTCTGGAAGAAAGAACAAGATGAAGACTGGAGAGAAGCAAGGCATTCATAAACATTTTACTAGTGCCAGAAAATGGGATAATTTCTGTATCTGGGTCAGGCCTCCTGGAGCTGAGTGGGCAAGAGGAAAGTTCCTGTGGAAGATGGACAAAGAGCACTCCCCACAGATGCCCTCCATCAGAGATCCCTGTGAGCTGTGGGTGCCAGCTGAGGGCCCCAGCTAGTGGCTGCCTGCTGGACAAGAAGCAGCAGACAGCAGGAGAAGGAGAGCACACTAGCTCACCTAAGGAGCCGTCCTGCTGGGGTCCCAGATGCCACCAGCTTGTCATCATTTCTGCCTGGGACTGCCCCCGGCCCAAGGAACAGAGGCTGATACAGGGAGTTATGGCTCCATACCTGGCACAGAACAGCAATGGTGCATGGATTCTTCTGGAACTCTAGGACCGCCCCCTCACCCCCGAGGTAGAGGGCTGTCACTTGGAAATGGGAAAGCAGAGTAGAGACAGTAATGATGAGGATGTGACAGGCACGTCGGTGCCTATGGTGTGTCGGGCACAGTACCGAGCCTTCACATTCTGTTGCTTGATACCCTCACAGTGAACAGTTAATATCCATAAGTGACTGAGGGGCAGAGAGGCTGAATACCTATCTTTATTTCCAGTCGGGCCTCCCCATCAGGCAAGATGCCCCTGCTGACTTGTCTCCATTTTTTTTTTTTTTTTTTTTTTTGCTGAAAAGGAGACAGGAGAGAAGCACAGATTAGCTGACCTGGGCCTGAGCCGCCGGCCTCTCCCCTGAGTGTTTACCCTCACCGAGGCCTGGACAAAGCCTGCACACAGCTCAGTGGAAATCTTCACTTCACTTCCAGATGCCACAAAGGGAAGAAATAAATTCGCTCAGTTTCGATGTAGCCATCGTCCCCGTCACAAGACAGAGCTTCTCTGTAATGATGAAAAGCACTATCGTGTTAACCTTGTTATTGGACTGAGCACAATTTACGCTAGTGGTGAAAAAAAAAGGAAAAGATTTATGAGATGTAAGATCGAAAGATAAACTCTTGTCCCTTAGTGGCTATTACAAACATTGCCAAAATACCATAAATGTGTGAAAGATGACATGATTATTTTTGCATTTCCACTGGGCATTTCCAATATTGTGAGAATTTACAGGGCAGAAGTCCCCAGTCAGACAGCAGAGCTGGAGGGGACTGGAGGGAAGAGGAGCAGCACATGCCTGGAACCCCCTCCTGGGAGGCCCCACTGACCCAGTGCAGTCTGAGGTGGACGAGAGCTCCAGGCCGAGAGAGCATGCCCAGTGGTGGAACTCAACATCAAAAGCATCCTCTTTATTTCCCTCCTTCATTCGCCAGCTCCTAGGGCAGCTTCAGCAGCTAAACCTGTCCTGTGCTCAAACCTGGGCACGCGAGAGAGCAGCCATTCGTCAAGGAAGCACCCAGAGAACCAGCTGGATATCCAGAGATCATCCGCTGGGAAGAACCCACCCCTGCTGGCTTCTTCTGGGCAGGTAGCTCATCAGACAAGTGCCAGACAGATGGATGAGGGGAAGGGTAGGAGAGAAGCTGAATGAAAGCATGTTTACCGCCTGTGTGCATGGGCAGTAACTTGGCCCCGTGGCTTCAGATGCCAGTTAAGCGGCCAAGCTAAGACAGAGGGACTCTGGTGGAGGACAAGGGCGGCCGTTAGGAGCTGACGAGGGAAGTCGCAGTGGACAGCGGTGTCCGATTTATGTCCTCCTGCTCCTCTGGAAAGCAATGAAGAGAGCACGTCCTCCCGGTGCACACCCTCCTGGAAGTCCACCACTGAATACCTTCCCCAAAAGGAGCCCCAGAGGGCCTCTGAGAGAGCCAGGGCGTGGCCACCAGCAAGTGACTCAAGTGAAGCCAAACTGAGATCATTTTTGCGGCTGACCGAACTGGACGGGCTGTCCTGGAAGGGACAAGAAGGCCTGGTCACAGGCAGTTAGTCACGTAAAAGCCTGGAGTTAGTCTTGATCCCCGGCCCAGCAGCCCACCTGAAAGCAGGTATAAAAGCAGGAAGTAAATTTGGGCTTTGACCTCTGGAAAGGTTTGGCTTTAGTGGGCTAAAACAACAGCTGCTGAGAAGTTGGTGTTTCGAGATGCGCTCAGCTCTTCCTGAGTTGGGGCCACACTCTCCGCCCCAGGAGCCAGCAGTGCTGACGGCTCTGACCCGAGGGGTTCCTTACAGGACTCACCTCGCTGTGTCCTGAAGAGAGGGGCTGCTGAACAGCTGCTGTGGGAGTGGGCGTGGGCAGCCCTGGCGCCTTCATGACGGGGTCCCTGTGCTGAGCCAGGAGCAGTGCCAGTGACCCTATGCTGGGCCATGGCCACTCCTGTGCCTGACCAAGAGCGTGCTTGAGATGCTGGATTCCATATTTAAATTTAGGCTGCAAATGCAAAGACAGTTTTTACAACTCGAAATACACGCTCTACTACAGAGAATGGTGACTGAAGCAAAAGCAAAAATAGCTGCACCCGCCGCAGTTTGAGAAAATCTAAATCTGAAGATGATCATTTTTATTTGCATGCTACCAAATAAGGACACAGGGAAGCAGTGAGTCACCGGTGTTCTCGCAATTTCCAGATTCCAGCACAGTGTGAGGGTTTTCTTTAAAATGAGGTTTCAATATTCTAAAATTTACATTCAGCTTTATCCACCGCCCCCTGCCCCACGTCATCCAAGGTCCTCTCAGAAAAGTGGGCCAGATCGCCACTTTCTAGAACAGGGGTGGTGCCGCTCCCATGAATGATTTCGGTACTCGGCAAACCTCAGCATTCTGGGAACACCACCTTCCGGCAGAAGAGTACCTTGAGTTTTTAAAAGTACTTTTACCTACAGCCGCTCATTTGATCACATCTGATTCTCACAAAACCCTCGAGGCAAGGTGTTTGCAAGTGGGTGGCTATCATATTAAAATATCATTGAACTGTGGGTCTTTTTGTAGAGACAGGATGAGGCACTCGGGTAGGGAAAAGTGAACAAACAAACGAAAACTGGGCGAGCTGGAGCTCTGAGCTCCTTGCTAACATCTTGCCGGGCCTCACGTGAGCCCACGCTCATGCCGCGCTGACGCCGGGCAGAGGCCTGCGATGGAAACGCAAGTGTGTTTTCTGCGTGTCTGTGCTCTTAGAAGACAGTTTAAAGAGAGCTAGGGAATGTTCTGCCCTTTTGTTTTGAAACTTCCTCTGCTTGTCTGCAGACTGTGAGCTGGGTCTATTTGCTTTAAACAGACTGAACAACCTTTAAAATAAGCAGACTTCTGTGACGGGTTGACTTATTTTGGATGTGCAAAGATGTTTACTGAGCTTCTCATCTAAGACTTGAAAATTCTTCTGTCTCAGTGAGCGTGACACAGTTCAGGATTTAAAGGGGAGTGCCGTCTGTTATAGCAGGTTTTGGAAGGTGGCAGGAGAAAAATGTCTCTGTTTTACAGCATGATCAGCAATCTGCCTCTCCCCAAGGAGTTTTCATGAATCTTAGAAGGAAATCTGTATTACTCAAGTTCCCAAGGGCAAACCAGTTTTGCCAAGACGCCACTGGGCACATTTTCCAAAGATGGCAGACCGTTCTCCTTCGGTGCCAGCAGCCAGGTGAAACCTGGGGGAGGGGTGGGACTAAGCTCCCCACCATGCAGAAGTATTCTCTGGAGAGTTGTGGACATTGCAATGGGTTTAACATGTCAACTTAGAGCAAGTCCTGAAATGAACGATGTTGACACCCACCTGCATGCTCTCCAGGACACAGAGGGAAAGAGGGGGAAAGAGGAGAGAGTGGGTGGTCCACGCCTGGCCAGGTACATGCTGCCCCTACCTGGAGTTGCCGCATCTTTCTGCAGGGCACCTCACTGCTTGGGGGTCTCTCCTCTCCTGCTAGAAAGGAGGGCGTGAGGGTGAACCTGTCAGGATGCGGCTGTAAGAAGCCTGGGCTCAAGACACAGGGTTCTGGCGCTGCCGCCATTTCTGACTGCGGGGCTTTGGACTTTCTGCGTCTTTTATCTGCAAGGCAGGGGAAGTGGACCAAGTATTCGCCAAGGTTCCTCACAGCTCCAAAACGTTAGCATCCTTTTGGTCAGGAAGGTGGAGGGAGGTTGTGAAGACAAGCATAATTATCCACTAGCTGTGAAAGGACTGACCTTGGAGGTGGCGGGGGGG
>NW_004567119.1:4732412-4734724 GCF_000260355.1 Condylura cristata | reverse complement strand
CGCCGCCCCCACCCGCCCGCCGCGTCTCCTCCCAACCCCCACCCTACCCGGTGCTAATTGCCGGAGACTCTATGGGGACCTGGGTTAAGGGGGAAAGAAAGCGGGAAGAGGAGGCGAGGAGGGGAGGTGGGGAGTCCGGTTCCGCAGACACAAAGCCTCTGGGATCTCGCTCCCAGGAGCGCGGCGCTGCCCGCCCCAGCCATCGCCGGTTCTCTCCACCCCTCCCCCGGGTGCGCGGCTGCCGAGGCCCGGGAGACGCCAGACCGCCGGCACCGCCGCCAGGGAAACGGGGATCCGGCGGGAGCCCGCGCGCGCCCTCGCCCCTTCCTCCCCGCCGGCCGCCCCCAGGCCCGCCCTCCCGACCTGGGGGTGCAGTGGCCTGCGGAGGACACGCCCCTCCCGACCAGATCAGCCCGCGGGCCCGGTCCCCTAGCAGCGGGTCGTCTGAGCCAGGCAGCAGGCGGGTGCCCGGTGGGACCCCGCTGGGGCCTCGGTGCACGGGAGCCCTCAGCGCCTGTCTTCCAGAAGGAGCCTGGGGACCCTGCCCTTGGAACAGGCCTCAAGGTGGACGGTCCCCCAGGCCCCACGTGGGCCGGTGGAACCTGGTGTCAGACATGGTTCTGAAGGCAGAAGCGAGGCCTGAAACGTGAGCCTTGGCACCTGAGGCTTGGTGACCTCAAGGAGGTGCCGCCCCACCTTCCAAGTCCCCGGTCCTGAAACGGCCCTGAAACGTGGCGGCAAGACTCCAGTGGCTGGTAGAGAGGCCGGAGGGGGCTTTGAGAGAGGTGATGCCCTTAGCAGGGCCCAGACTGCAGTAGCTGTTACCAGTCCCTAGGGGGCCCTTTGCCCCCTCCCTCCCCCGCGAGGAGGAAGGGGCATGGATCACGGGTTCCCTCACGGTGGAGGATGATGGTCTGGGGCCGCAGGTGCGGTTTGCTGGCCTTGAGACAGATCCCGTAGCAGTGGCCTAGGGTGAGGAACAAGGGTTTCCAGTGGAACCCCGGGAACAACCTCAGCGTGGGCACCCCTAAGAGAAGGTGCCACCTGCCCCTCTGCAGTCCATGCTCTCCGCTCCCCCACCCCCAGGCTGGCTGTGCTGTAGTGGGCTCTGCACCTCTCCTCTCCTTCCTCCCTACATCCTCAGTGTGGCACAGGTTAGGCACTCCCAAACTGGCTGGAGGGTTCTCGGGGAGTTGGCGCATGGTCCTGGGGTCAGACCACCTGGTCTGTGAGTCCTGGCTCCGCCATCGGAGCCGGGAAGTTCCAGTAGCCGGGAAGTTCCAGTAGCCACCTCTCCTCCCTACCCTTGGCCTGCTGCTCTGGGAAGGGGGGGGTGACACCCAGACAGTTCCGTGAAGACTGTGGAAGATCCTCTGCCTGGCCTGCACTATCTCTTCAGCACATTCAAATCTTCTCATAGAGGATAATGGCAGTTCACTGGCATTTCCACAGAACCAGCCGAGGAGGACCCACAGCTACTCCCAGTCGCGTCCTTGCTCCCACCTGGGTCCATAGGGTTTATTTCTCCTCTGGGAAAAGACCTTGTCCCCAGAGCCTCACAGAAACAATTCAGACACCTAAACAGTTTTCTTGACTCTTCGGCCCACCACATGCCGGTTGTGGACCACACTTGCAGTGGGAGGGGCCGGGGTGGACCTTGCTGTAGAGCCACCTTCTCAGCCACGCGTGTGCTTGGCTCCACGGCGCCTCAGCACTTGCCCATGGCTGCTGCAGTGCGTGGCTGAGCATGCAGGAGGCCAGGAGTAGCCCACGCGTCTCTAGAGGACATGGGCATTTCCACGAGTATCAGATTTGTATGGCTCTTGGGAGGAACTCAGACTTTAGGAAGACCAATCCCACGGGCAGCAGTAGGGCCCAGCGGCAGCTCTGGTATCTCCAAGATGGTCCCATGGGCTCTGGCCTCCTGACAGCTGTGTCCTCATGTAGACCCCTCCCTCCTCCCCAGGGCCAGCCTTGGTACCAAGTGAGTATTGTAGAAGGATAGGTGTGACTTCCAAGCTAGCACATACAGCACAGTCTTTTTCTTTCTCCTGTGTCACTTTATTGCTGGGAAAGCTGGCCACCATGTCAGCTATCTGGAATGGTCCATGCCTGGAAGAACTGAGGCCTCCTGTCCTCAGCTAGCATCAGCCTGCCCTCCAGGTGAGGGAGCCATCTTGGGTGAGGTAGATCCTCTAACCCTGACAAAGACTTGGTCTCATAAGAGACCTTGAACAAAAACAATGCAGTTAAGCCAACCCTGAATTCCTGACTCACAGAAATTTAAAAAAAAAAAAAAATCCCTTGTGAGA
>NW_004567119.1:4702215-4731897 GCF_000260355.1 Condylura cristata | reverse complement strand
GTAGGGAGACTTGTGTGGCTGAGTCCTGAAGGTGTCAGATGCACCCTCATGCACCTCCTGACACCCTGAAGGTGTCAGATGCACCCTCGTGCACCAGCTTTCTTTAGAAGGGAGTCTCACACACTTCCACTGCACTCATAGTTACGAATCCTGAGTCTAACTCAAGCGGAGGGAGCCAATTCAACTAATCAATAGTCTTGAACTGACTGTGTGCTCTTTGAAATCCTGGTCTTTGACAAAATACCTTGCAATGAGCATAGACTCAGTTTCCAGATATGTAAACAAAGCCAAAACATGACTGGGCCCTGGGTCCATTCCGCTAGTGGCCTACAACTGGCTATTTTGTGTAGCTGCTCAAAGCCCTGGAATCTACAGTGGTAATAGAGTTGGCCTGTCAGAAAACTTCAACTTCTTGAAATCTCTCCTGATCCCCTAAACTCCACTTCCTATTTTTGATGTGATTCTAAGTTTCAGGGTTTTTTTTTTCAGAAAGTTTTATTTCTGCTATATTTTTAGATTCAAAATATTTATTTAAGGTGAGCAAATGATACAGCATACCCAACTGCTGGAGCTGCTTTTTAATTGAGAACAAAAGGGGAATACCTAAGACAAGCAGACACAGCTACCACATTCATTGTTTCAGTGAATTTTTGTCAAGTTTGTTTATCTGGGTGTTACTGTGATGATATAGCAATCCTTGGGTAAAGGATAACAAGTACGTTAAAGAACAAATTCTAGATAAAAATGGAAAACAGCCACAACCACAGGTCTTCTTTGGGAAGAACTCTTGAAGAAAAACCGACTCACGCTTGACGGAAGAATATGGCACTGTCATTTTCCCTTCATGGTGCCGGAGTGTTCCCGAACAAAGGCCTCAAGGCATTTGCACATCGTCATCTATTTTTTGATGTGATTTCTATTTTCAGGGCCTGGCTTCCCTCCCTCTTTGATGCTGTTGCAGCTGGTCATTGGTGCTATCTACGTGGGCCCTAAAATGCTCAGTGTGACCGGCCCCACCTGGAGAGCTCCCTGTGGTGAGCAAGAGTCAGCCCAGTCGGTTGTTGTCCACCCACAGGGCCCAAGGCCAACCTCAAGGATCCAGCCCTCCTGCCAGACAGGCTGGTCCTGGTATAGCCGGAGTGACTGGTTTATTGCAAACAGTCAGAAAATGAACTAGATTATAGGTATTTATCCAAATCCTGCATATTATTTAAAAAAACAAACATAATCAGACTTTTTTTTCTTCTTTTGCTAGACTTTTGCTGGCACACACAAGTCCCAACATGTAAAGTAATCAAAGCAAGCTATATGGTGCTTTGAGATTTATAGAACTCAACTGCCAACCTTGCAGAGTGTGGAACAGAAGAAACACAGGGTATTTATAATTCACTTTATGGTGGGGTAGAGGGTCTCTAAATAGGCTTCCAGCTCAAACATTCTGCAACTTAGATTCTACAAATGACTTTAATCTGATTTTAATATTCATCCATTCAGTAAGACTTCCAACCACAATTTAAATACCTATTATGTGCTAAGCAGAGACACATTAATGAATCAAACAGACATGGAGCCCTCCTTACAAAGTCTGCAGATGACCAATCCACAGGGAAGTGTAACTACACTCACACACTGTGCATTCCTGGGGGTGGGGAAGCGTTTAAATGGATTCAGAGATAGAGAATAACATGGTGTACCCACCTGACCTTAGAGGAAGACATTTAAGTCAACATCCAAACAATGAAAAAGGTCAGCGCAAGCCATGTGTTGCTGCTGCACGTGGGCAAAGACCCTGAGAGGAAGAAAGTGTGACGTGTGTGAAGAGAAGAACATGATGGGCACAGAGCTTCTCAGGCCAAAGAACATGCCAGGTCATGACCTGCCAAGGTCTGGTTGGGTGATTTATCCTGGCTCCCTGGCCAGTTCTAAGTCCCCTTCACAATGCTCCTCTAACAGCGCTCACCTTGTGTGTGACTCTTTTCACAGAGGGGAACGTGCTGCCTCTCGAGGTATCCATGCCAGCTTAGATTAAGAATGTGAATATGTCCCAACCAGGAAGCTGGAAGTAGAATCATGAATTGTAGTCACAGACCTGCCCCTGAGAAAAATTCCAAGTTAAAGTGGAAGAAGCTACTTAGAAAGGGATATTTACCATTCTTCATGACGTGGAATGCAAGGACGTGCAGCAGGGTTTCCCATTCATTATCCTTTCTGGGAGGAAAAAATAGGAGAATAATAAGACAGTTCTCTCAAACTTTCCACATGTTTCTATTGTAGCAAAATTCAGGTCAGTAGCCTGGCAAGCCAGGGATTGCACAAGGTCATCTGTTCCCTTGAGGACGGCTGTGTTCGGGCTGCCGTGGTAAGGTGGAGTGGCTTCACCGTGGTATCTGTGGCTCATCACGAAGAGGAGGCAAGCTCTGCCTGCCAGTTTTACGGAAGGCTTTGATACCATGGGCCGACTGACACAGCCTGTTGTTGACCTGACTTGAGAAGCTCAGTGGGAGCCAGTGTAGACTTGCGGGCTTCTCGCCAGTGTTCCACACAGCCAGGCCCTCAGACTAGCTCAAGTATTGATTTGCACCAGGATACATCAGGAAACCCAAGCTGCTCGATCTGCGAGGTACTTCCAACTTCCCAACCCTCAGGTGCTTCTCCCTTTATGAAATGTTACATGGTGATTGCTGAGCTCTCCTGCTTGAAATAGTCTCCGAAGGATTTTGCAGAAAAGGAATAGTAGTAATGGTGTAAAAGTCAAAATGTTGACTGATAGTAAGTGCTAACCCATGCAAGGGGACTTCTATGGTAGCCAAAAGAATTTCACCACTGAAACACAAGAAAAAAATCTCCATAAATCTTTGTTTTTCAGATGGCAGTCATGCTATAAGAGTATCAAGGCAATAGCCAAATAAAGCCTGTCCTCCCAAAATAATCAGGAGGGCTTGATGAGGCTGGCAGGTGGAGGATGCCCAGTGGTACCTGGTTCTAGACCACACTAATTAAAGTTCCACAGACATGCTCCTAGGTGTTAAGTCAGCTCCCTACGCCCGTTCATGGATGGCCCACTGGACCGGCGTCCCTGTCAGGAGCTGGGAGATTCGGTCTGGCCAGCAGTCCAGTTCATAAATCTCCTTCCCAAAACTCCTCTGAACAGCAGTCACCTTGTGCTTGAGCCTCTTCATAAGGGAGAGCGTGCTGCCTTGTAATTTTAATGCCAGAGTGCATTAAAATTACAAGTGTGTCCCAGCTAGGAAGCTGGAACTGGAGTCACAAGCTGTGTGGCTTCATACAAACATCCCTTCAGACTTGCATCATGACAGAAGGGACATCCTCTGGGTCAAGAAGGAATGTCAACAAGATACTCTTAAAGTATCATCCTGTGGCAAGCTGGGGTGAGACAGCTCAAGGAGTGAGCCGAAGTCAGACCCCTTTGAAGACATTCCGGCCTCACGTTCGCTACGACTTCTGCCCTGGTGGCTCAGCGGAGAGCCACAGACCTTGCTGGCGGCAGAGAAGGCCATCCCTCGGGCAGAGGCTGCCCACCGCTGCCTCAGGAGGAAGCACTTCTGCTAAGCTCACCAGCCCTGTGATCGAGGAGGGAGACTGTGAGCCACAGGTTAATCTTGTTTGTTATGCCACACAGAAGCAATTGTTCATCCGTGTTTTGCAACCAGCCCAGGCCGGGTAGGTTCACTGGCGGTTCTAACGATTGAAGGAGAGTTTTTGAGCCCTTGACATCATTTCCTCCGAACTGAACCTGAAGGACCCATGGCATGATGCCCTGTTGCCAGTGAAGTACAAAGCCTCAAGGAGATTCTGCAACAGGGCTTCTGGGCTCCGCCCTGCTGGGAGAACATGGGCGAGGCAGGCGCTGTCCGTCCTCTGGAGCCTGGCTACCAGCTGGGCCACCAGCCTCCAGCTGGCTCATTTCTCTGCTTGATCTTGCGTGCAGTGAATTGGTTGGTCCCCACTCCTGCAAGCTGGGAAAATCTAGAATTACGTGTATAGAGTCCTAGACATTTCAAAGATGTTTTTCCTTGCCAGGGATACAAAGTGTGAGAAATTATAGCAGCTAACCCCGGTAACAGCCCCCCACCCCAACACATATTTGCACCCATATTTAAACCTGCTGGTGGGTGAGACCACGCTCACCCAGTCTCTATCTGAAACAACCTGGAGGCCTTACGGGGTGGGATCCACTTGGTTATACGAGTAATTCTGATTGATTAGCTTTGACAGTAATCAAAGAGTTTTCTAGATTTTTTTTTTTAACAGGCAGAACAGAGCAATTCCCTTCACCATCACAGTACTGGGGGTGGGGTGTGGAGGCATCTGCGCCTATACATGGTGAGCTGTAATACATACTGCTGGTAATTGGGGTGAACTGGTTTTTAGCAAGGACAAAAACCACAGTAATTTTCAAAATAGAAAAAATTAAGGAAACCAGCCAGACTGAGTTTATTCACCTGTTGACTTCAAGTCACAGTTCCGCCACTATTTTCACAGTCTCTGTGTCAACTCATTGTTTTGCAACCCAACCCCCCTCCACGGCTTCTCCCAGTGCTGCGCCAGGACAGGTAGCTCTCAGTCCCTCCCTGCAGTCCTCCATTTCTCCTCACATCTGTGTGTGTGGATACTTTCCTGAGAGGAGGTAGGAATCTCTCCTCAACAGTCCAGTCGCCTGGACCTGAACCTAACAACAGGAAATAGTGGCTTTAGGGGCTGAGCGGACAGAGACGGGCTTTTTCAGACCACAAGTTCCTGGCATCTGTTGGACCTTGAACCCTGATAACACCAGGAGGAAAGTGAAGGGGCTGGACTACAGCCCTCTCCCTCTCGCGTCTCCCGCTGCATCCTCTGGCGCATGGCTGGCTGTGGTGAACACAAGCAGTCTTCCCTGTAGTCCCCACCTCCTGGCCACAGCCGTCCCTCTGACCCCCGGGCTAGGGGAGGGTCCTGTCTGTTGTTGGGCACTCCGACTGAATTTATGGCTTTTATTGGGCTGGCAGGTGCTTTCCAGGAGGGAGGGAAAGAGCCATGTGAGCACAGGTAGTTTCAGTTTGAGGAACAAGGAAACAGAGGAGTGGAGCCACGTGGTTTTCTGCAGAAAGCTTGCAGAATTCTTTGGGCACTGTTGAGAAGAAGCCTGGTGCCCGGCTGAAGTCTGGGTTTCTGGTACACTGAGGTGAGAAGGGATTTCTAGGTCATAAGAAGTGGCGCTAGAGAGAGGCACCTGGAGAGAGCTGACGCTGGCGAGCCCTCCATGTGGCACTGCAGGAGGCTGCACCCACTGGCTCCAGGCCTGCCCCTCTCTGCTTCTCTCCCTGCCTCCCTCTCTCTCCCTCGCCCCCGCCCCCACCATCTTCCGAAGAGGCCTTCTTGTGTGAGTGTAGAGGAAATTGCCAACCTCTGAAAGAGACAAAGAAGAATAGCGACCCACTTCCTACCTTCCTTCTCTTTCATTCAAGAAACCAGCATTCTGACTTTGCCCAGGAAATAGAAAAGAAAAAGGAGAACCAGATATCTTTGAAACAAAACAAAGCAAATAGAGAAAACTGCTTTTCAAAGAAACGTGCGTGTGCGCCCGGTGTGTGTGTGTGTGCCAGTGTGTGTGCGTAAACAAGGTTATAGACCCTCGCAGAGTAACGTGTAAATGACTTTCGCTAAGGCAGAACCCATAAAGGAACGAAGGCTTCTTTGCCTCTTCCAGTCCCGGAAAACCTTCAAAGCGCCTGGGTCCATGGTCCTGCCCACCCAGAGGCTGCTCTCTGTCAGCCCTGTTTTCTCGAGATCATCCCTTTCCTTTGGGCTTTTCCCCGACCCTTGCCGAGTCATTGCCCTTCCATTATTAGTCATTCTAGTAAACACTCCTGATAAACACAAACCCTATAAACCAATCCAGGATGCTACTTTTGGCTCCTGTGCTGCCTTTAGGAAAGACTGATACCTGCGTTAACTTTGTCATCTGTCCCGGGGAAACCCAGCTGAGCTCCCTAACATCGTTGCTGGCAAGCTGCAGTGTAATGGACATATTTGGTGTACATTTTCTTGTTAAATGGAATCTGCATTCCTAAGTGAACTGAAGATGCTTAATTATTAATAAGTCCCCCAGGGACTGATGACATTTGGGATGATTTTATCATGCCGTAGATATTTAACAGCATAATGTGTACAGTGGGATCTAATTCACCCCTTTCGTTTACAAGCACATCCCTCCTCCTCCCAATTAGTGTTGACTCAGATTCTCGTAGATTATGAGCATGCAGTCCCAGGTAGAGATAGAGGGCTCCTGAGGCATGGGATGCCCTGTGTGGGAGCGGCACTCGGGGGGCCGTGAAGAGGCACTGGAACAGCCTCCGGGAGCTGGAATTAGCTTGGGGTACATTACAGATCAGGTGCTTCCATGGGGGTGAAGGTGACGGCGGCCACACAGAGGGAAGTTTCTGGAAAGATCAGAGAACTAGGAATCGGGGTCCAGTTTGGTTGCAGTTTGATGTTGCTGAAGCCCTAGGTTTTCCCTCATGTGTGGAAGGCATCCTTAAGCTTCCTCCACTCCCTCGTGGAAGCGCAACAGTGTCTCTAGAGGTACTTCCCACACTGAAAACACTTTATAGGAGCACACTCGAAGACGGCAAAGAAAATAGCATCTAGTAAGTGCTTTTGATATTATGAGGTTGGTTGTGTTTGATATTTTCATGAACTTGATGTCAAATAATCTTTGCAAAACAAAAGTTCAGAACAGACCCGCCGTCCATTTACAGAGAAGGAAAGTGAGACTTGAACCTTTGCCTAAAGTTGCAAGCGAGTGGCAGAGCCAGGCTGAAAATCTAAAGAGAGAAGGGTCGTGTTCTCGAGACAATATGCAGTGGGAAAATGAGTCGCAGCCTTAACGTTTGCATAGCTGTGCTCAGTCTACCTAAGTGGTGGGTTTACCCGCGGTGCTGTGCGGCATCACAAAGTGCCAACGTGAACGTGAAATTGTAGTTCTTGTGGCATCAGCGCAATTCTGATGTTAAGGAAGGAAATCTCCAAGTAGGATAGTGTCGAAAGTATATTTCTGAAGGCAGCGCGTGGAAGGTCCCGTGTGAGGTCTGGGCCTGGGAGATGAGCCCGAGCTGTGCCCGCGCCCTGTTTCCATGGCGTGATCATTTCTCCCGCCTCTGTGCTGAGTCCAGGGCTGTGGAGACCCACCTGCCCACAGAGGCTTTGCACACCTCGATCCCAGCTTGCAGGGGTTGGCCTGGAGATGAAGTGACTGCTGGGCATTTATGAGTGAGACAGGTGAGGGGATCAGAGCCAGGGAACAGAAGCCAGTCCATCTCCTGCTCACCTGTGGCCCCACCTCCCTGCTTTATGCTTGAGTGTCTCCATGTGATGGCAGCAAGCGTGGCACCTGGTGTCACGGATGTCAGTGCTTGGTGTCAGGGAGGTCTCCACGGAGCCTTGGGGACTCCAGGGCCCCCTTTAGCGGGAGCATCAACTCTCACTGGCTGGTCTGAAGAGGGCAAAACTATTTCATTTAAATAGGATGATCTACCTGCAAAAGGACACGCGTTTCTTGATTGGCCAGTGGATAGTACTCTAGGAAGCCCACTTCGATGGCTGGGCCTGAATAGTCATTCAAGCAGTGAGCCAATAAGCATAAATATGCACCAGGGGCGTACAGGAGGGCTGTTACTGCTACTGTTACTACTCTGCCTGTTGCTACACTTTGCTCTCGTGTTCAGCATGTCTGAAGTGTTTGCCCTCACCACATGCACACATGCACGCGCGCACACACAGGGCTGAACTGCACAGCCATGACAGCGTTGCCCTCATGTAGAGATGAGCAAACGTGGGCTAGGAGCAGTGGCCGGCGGTCCCGCCACCTGGTTGTTAGGGGCGCAGTAGGGAAATAAACCAAGACTCCTGTCTGAAGTCAGAGCTCACGCCGCTCACTAACTCTGCAAGCTCAGCCCCTTTCTCCCTCTGTCCTTCTGCGCCTTCTCTGGCCCTTCCCGACAGGCCAGGGCTGTGGAGAAGGGCGCTCCAGAGCCCCATTCCTCCCGGGTTCTCAAGCGAGGCCGCCGCCAAGGAGCAAGCACGCTCCAGTGCTGTGGGCGCTTGCTGCCAGTCGCGTCTGCAAGCCCAGCAGCAGGCTGCCCCGCCGGCACCTCAGAGCCTGGGGCCTCCACGCCCAGGGTCAGTCAAGAAGCTGGGCTTCCTTCTTGTGAGGACTTAACCTGCAAAGAATAGCGAAGCTGAGAAAGAAACAGAAGACAGCACTGAGACCCCTGGGCCTCTGCTCGGGCCCAAGCCGCAGGCGCCAAGTCCTCTCCCACCCGCTCCCACGCAGCTTGCTGTTCTGCTGTCCTGGTTCCTTCCCCAGTGAGCACCCTCCCCCTCCTGTTCTGCCACACAAGTTCCATGGACAGCTTTAAGCAGTGGACCACAGGGAGCTGTCCAGGGCAGACCCACAAGGCCACGGGCTGGCTGCCGAAAGCGCAGACAGGACAAATCTTGATGCTCTGGTCCACCTCAGTGGGCATTCTGGGATCGGGCCCTGGCAAATGAGCCACTCCCCTCAGCAATGGACTCCCCAGTGTTCCCCAAGCCCTGCCAGGCTATTTCTGGGCCAGGCCTGGCTCCCTTGCTGCCCCAGGCCCAGCACGAGCCTGGCCCCAGAGGTGCAGGTGGCCAGCCCTGCTGTCTCCTGCCTTCTGCTTTGAGTTGAGGGACCGGGTGACTGGAAGGTCGGGTACCCCTTCCAAACTGAGCAGTCTCCCCTCCTTTTCCTGAACAGCTTCCTGCTCCTTCACCCACCCACGAGCCCTGCCTGGAAACAGCACAGGAGCCGCCCTCCCCCAGGAGCCAGAGGGCCAGGGCTGGCCCAGAGCCAGGCTCTGGAGAACCAGCACTGGGCTGAGAGGCTCTGGGTGGGGCCGGGAGCCTTGTGTCACATATTCAAAGCCTAATTTTGGATCCGAGTCATACTTGTAGCTCAGCCAGAAAGATCACCGAAGCTCCCAAACGAACCCCCACTCTGAGGCGGGACTGAGAGAAGCCTCTCGCCCACACGCCGGCCTCCTCAGGAGGTTGTTAGGCCTCTTGGCCTTGTCGGTGGTGTTCTGCTCAGGCCACAGCCCTGGCCTTGCTGCCTCCTGCTAGCTGGAGGGTGCCAAGGCTGCCACCTCTCTCCATGCCCATGCTCCCCTGCCCAGTGACATGCCCACCAGAAGCCTGGGTCCCTCCAGCCGTGCCCCCCCACCCAGAGGCTGGCCTGGGACATGTGGGCTGCTGAAGGCGGCCCCGGCACGGAGGTCAGGCGGTCAGGGCCAGGGCTGCGGCAGGTGCTACAGCAGGTCTCTGCCTGGTAGCCAGCACATGACCTTCCCTGACTGGGGGAGAGGGGGGACCAGACAGGCCTCTGGGAGCCTCGAGAGAGAGGGGGGGGGCTGCTCCTTTCCAAGGGTGTGGCCACTTCCTCAGAGAGGGTGCTGCCCCCTGGAGAGGCTGTGGCCTCCCTGGAACTCGGGCACCAGGATGCTTGTTTGCAGGGCTGGCCAGCCCGGACAGCTGGTTGTAATTATGCGTTGCAGCTTCAGAGGAAGTTGCTGGCTGCTGAGCGGGTGCTGGGCCTGGCTGCACACTGCTGCGGGCTGACGAACAATGGGAGAGAAACCAGTGGCGGCGGGCAAAGGGGAGGAGCAGGATGGGGGGGGCGGGGCAGGGGCTGAGCTGCTGGGGTGGAGACAGAGAAACCAGGTTTGTGCCCCAAGGACGCGGGCTCTTGGCCCCAGACTGAACAAGCCAAGTCTGTGTTCCTGTGAGAGCAGCCCCTGACTTTTCCTTTTTTTAATTTAAAATCGGTACCTGCTGAACCCTGCGTGTCGGGCCTGCCAGCATTGACTTGCGCTCCTCCGCCGTTTGATCTAAATTGACTGCATCTTTATAGCAGCTGGCCACAGGGAAAAACAAAAGAACTCGGAGGAAAAGGCAAATCTCCCGTGACTGGAGGACGGCGGCGGCCGCGCCCCAGCCGACGCTGGGGCCCAGGAGGCAGGGAGAGACGACTTCACTGAAGTGAAATGTGGGTTCATCAGCAGGTGGCGGGGTATTTTTTTCCTGGATGGGGAAAAGCAGATTCATGTCTGGTTCTTTATACTTTCCAAGATTTCTTCCTGTTCTCTAATTAGAACACAGCAGGAAAATGAACCCTGAGGAGGAGCTGGGAAGTGGGGCGGGCTGCTGGGCAGTGCCGCCGCCCACCCCCGCCGCTCTCCCGTGGGCAGTCCTGTGCAGGCCGGCTGGCGAGCCGCGCCAGCCACAGCGCCGGCCCAGGGAGTGTGCAGCGGCCTGTGTGTGCTGCTGGGGAACAATTCCAGGGCCCCAAATCAGACAAGTGGACAGGCCTGAGATTCCTGTGGCCTCTGGATGACCCCTCTCTACTCTCTCGCCTCCTGATTTATGTGGCTTAAAAAGAGCAGGGGATCTACCTGATATCGGTCACCCTTGATGTGTAAAGCTGACAGCCTCACACAATGACACATTATTGGCTCGGGCTGGTAAATGACGAGGCGATTTCATTACCTTTCCCTCCTGTCCCTGGCCCAGTGCACCATGGCTCGAAGCGCTATCCATCAGGAGGCGCGCAGAGCCGAGCCGTGCCAGCCGGGATGTGGGCTCGGCAGCTCATTCCCTGATGGTGAGTGAAGGTTAAGGAGGCACGGTCCCCTCCGACGGCGGGCGCGGCCTCCAGGCGGCCCTGCTGCCCAGGGCACGATGCTGGTGCCGCGTCAAAAGGAAGTTTCCAGTGGGGTCAAGCAGGCGATTGTTTTTCTCTTTTTTCTCTTCCTTTTCTTTCTCCTAACTGAGGTGCCAGAGCACACACACACAGTATTGATTCCTATTTCTGTTGATTTCTATTAATTACACTAGAAAGTGGAAAATTCCAGTCTTCAGACCTAGGAGACATGCCTCACGTGCTCACCAGCCACACGTGGCCAGGGGCTACCCCATCAGACAGCCCAGCGCAGCAGAACATTTCCAGAAAGTTCTGTTACACAACCTGTCCCAGAACATCTCTTTGTTTGGATTTTTTAGAGCATCTATTCTTTTAGAACACTCTACCAAGAGTTTTTATAAAGGTAAAACATTTTTCTTTAACCACACCTTGAATCAACACTAGCTTCCTCCAGCACCCAAGGGAAGGCTGGGAGGACCTTTCTGAACAATTACATGGGATGGAGCAGAATTGGCCTCGCCAGGCCTTAAGTCAGGGGATTGCTGCAGCAGCCTGATCCCACCGATTTCCTCTAAACCCTTTATTTAGCTAGTTCTTGAGAACAGCTAGGCGTCTCTACGAGGGCAAGTGGCTGGTGAAGAAAGAGGCCCGGGCATCTGCTCTGTAATGGGCAGGAAGGCTCACGTTGGGCACGGGGCAGGCGCCGGGCGGCGAGGCGCTCGGCGGCTGGACGCGCCCGCGGGGCCTCCGGGAGTTGTGATTCCAGCCACCAGCGGAAGCCAGTGACTCGGATCCTCTGCATTGTGGGGGGGCAGGAGGGCCACACAATACCCAAGCAGGGAGCTCCCTCCCAGCTGACCCCAGAAACGAGGGCCAAGCTCTTGGGCTCGCCTGGGGCTGCAAGGTGAAAAGTGGCGCGGAAACGCATTTATTTCCTATTTTCGCATTTAAAATAGAACCTCTGGCATCTGGTACAGATTTCTAATTTTATGAGATGGCCAAGTGCCTGTAGGCGAATGGTCCCAGCCATTCCTCCCCATTGTCCGCAGGCGCAGAGAATGACACCAAGTCCCAGGCAAGGCGGGCAGCATGGACGCCGTGACCCTCCCTCGCCCTTAGGCGCAGATGTCCCGTGTGCACACATTCCGGGGAGTCTCCCCTGCTCCGTGGTGGTGAGCGCAGCTGTGGCACTGCGTCCCGGGGTGGACCGGACATCACCGCGGTGGCCTCGAGGAGCGGCCACTGTGTGGTAGCCACAGATCTGGGCCTCCTCTGGCCCTCCTCCTCTGGCCTCCTCCTCTGGCAGATTTCCCACTGGGGAGTGGGGGGAGCCATACAGGGAACCCCAGCCTTGTCTGAACGTGAAAGCTGAAACTGCAAGGGAGGTTGGGAAGGGACGAGACTGACTCTTTAAGCTCAGCTGGGCAAGTTTTGAGAGAAGGAAGCAGAAAGAAACCTTTGTGAGCGATGTCCTGCCTCCCTGGCCCCTCCCCAGGGGAGTGGGATGGGAGTGGGGGGACCGGGATTGTTCCATGTTCCCTTCACCGCTTTGTAGGAAATCTGGGGCCAGTCTCGCCGTCAGCGAGACAGGAGACAGTCTGCCAGGAGCCACACACCTGGGCCCCAGTGGAACCTGGCTTCTTTCTCCCTACCTGTGTCTCCTGCTACAGGGGCTGGCTTTGGGGGAAGCAGCTGCAGGCCCCAGCCCTCACGAGGATGCTTTGACCGTCAGCGTCACCCTCCCCCTCTCCTCACGCCCCACCCCGGGGCTGTCAGCTCTCCCCTCACTTTCACTGGAGTAGGGCAGTGGGCAGGAGGTGCAGCGTCCCCTCCTGTCCTTTGTCCATTGCTGGTGGAGCATTGTTCCACCGCCACTGCAAGCAAGAAAACCCCCAACGGTACCCTGATCCCCCATGAACAAATCCTCTGGAAACGAAGCCCTTGATAATGAAGCTGGCTGTTTTCTTTTGCTTTGAGTCTTCATAAATCACATGCAGCAGCGCTGGCGTGAGCCATATGGCTTGACAGCAAAGCTCCTGCTAAGCCACACAGCTGCACGGGACAAAAATACCTCAGTGAATAGAGTGTGTTGGTCCTGCCGGTTGCAGCATAAATAAGAAATCAGCAAAATGGAGGGGTTCCCCAGCCTCTTGTCTCCGAGGCTGTGGCCCCGTGGCCCTACCTTGGCCCTCTCAGCTGCCTGTCAAGCTGCCTCCCTGCTCCCAGGCCTTGGTCACAAGAGAAGAATTTGAGCAGGGGTGTTTTTGTGACTGGGTTGCTGGTTCACCGACGGGCGACCCTGTGGGCTGAGTTTTAGTGCATGTGGAGCCTCCGCCAGGTACGTGTCCTTGGCCTTTGGACGCTAATGAGACCCTGAAACGCGCCTCCCCATGAAAGCTCTTGCTGTGAACGGAGCGGTGGGCATGCAGTGAAGCCGTGTGCCCTTCGCCGGACCCTGAGCTGACTTGTGGTGGGCGTGTGGGCTGTGCGGCTCCGAGGGGCCGTGTGTCCCTCTCAGAGCCGGAGCCCTTGCCGATCCCTGCCTTGGCCAGGCTCTGCTCTGCTCCTCCAGGCTTGTGCGGGGCCGCAGGGTGGCTGGGTGAGGCCAGGCCACCCATGGGCTTCGCTTTCAAGCCTTTTACCCTCATCTCTGGTGGCTCCCAGGTAAGCCCAAGCCTCCTGCCCACTCTCAGTCCTCCATCTCCGAACTTCTAGAATCTTGTTTTCCGGTGGCCTACTTGGTGTGACCTCGGTTAATATTTGATCATCTCACACACCATACACACTTCTGTCCCCGCCTTGGAGGGGTCCTGATGACTTCTGGGTAACGCAGTTTCTGACATAAAGTGTGCTCCTGGATGCATTTGCCTCATTAGTGGAGGTTTTACTGGATGTGGGTCACTTAATATCTGTTGGATGACATATCTCATTTACCTTCAGATTAGGGTATTGTTTAATATGTATTTAGGGCTTTGGCTTTAAGAGATGTATTTTTTTAATTAAATACATATTTTGAGTCCTGACACCTGACATGTTTTGCTTATATATAAAGTGTGTACATAACTTGTCTAGGTTCCTTGACGTATAAATACACTACTGAATGATAGTAAATCACTCCGCATGCAATACGTCTACTTGTGTGTGGCTGGACTAAACAACCTGACTGTTCTAACACTCCACGTAGCATTGCTTTGGGGCCTGATCCCCACGCCCCCCCCCCCCCGATTCAGGTCAGATTCCTGCCTGCAGGGCTGCAAGGGGGCAGGTTTCCAGACAGGGAGAAAGGCAGGAGACAGGCCTCGTTCAGTGACTGTCTTTTCTCTTTGAACTATCTTGGGCTCCCCGATCCTTCTGTTGTGGAGTGAGAGAATGAACTTCAGTGTCAGAGAGAACTGGACAGGAATCTATGAGCCTGTGACCCCGAGCATATGTTTAACCTTTATAAACATCACTCCTCTTTAAAGAGTAGCTGTTGAGGTGCGTTGCCTAGGCTGGCTATAAAACCACAGTGAGTAGTCAGTTGCCTCGGTGGCCGTCACACAGCTCCAGTTCTTCTCCCTATTGAACACCGATGTTGGTATCAGACAAAACACATTTAGAAGAAAATATGGGAAAGTTTTTACATCTTGTCCCCATTACCAAGCAAGGTAACTAAGCCAAATTGACAATTAGCACAAGCATCTCGCAAGTTCCATTAGTCTTACACTGTGAATGTCAAAGCCCCGAGCCATCACCCTCAAGCTCTTCTTTCTACTCATCAGCGAGTGGTCAGCTGGACTCAGCCCTGTGGGAAAGTGGACATCACCTAGAAAGCTCCAGCCAGAGTCCAGGCTGGAAGAGGACCATGTGAAGCCACAGGCCCACCATCAGAGCCACTAAATTTCCACTAAAGCACCACTGTTGCAGGCTCATTCCTTTTGGTTTAGAGATAAGCATGCAATGCAGCATCTAGCTTAAAGATTGGGGTTTATTGGTTCATGTCACTTGGAAGTTTAAGACTGTGACACTGATTTCAGGGACACTTGGAGCTCCCCCACTAAGCCAGTCACTGTGTTGGGACTTTCAATGTTGTTGGCTAGACTAGGGTCACAGGCCTACTGTGGGGCAAGGGGTAGAGACCGCCCTAAATATCTAGATACATGGATGGACAGAGAGTTTTGTCAAATCTTATGATTCGATGGGAGCCAGGCAGAGCAACAGGTTTCGTAAATGACCAGCCACCACAGAATGCAAACACACAGTAGGGACAGTAACACACATCAACTAGGCCCATGTGCGGCCGAGCGCCGTCAACTTCAGAAGCGGGAGGTTGTCACACATCCTTGAGATGAGCAGGCCGTGAGTGGACTAACGACTCAGAGATTTGGCAGCACTGAATAAATATTGCATGGAGGCTGGAGTCACGATCCCCCCCTACCTCAGAGTTCCCGCTTCCCAGTAGCAGAGGGACTGTGTGGAGTGCTCACTGATCAGAGGAGGCACCCCCACGCCGGGCATCGCTCCAACTTGCACTATTCTGCCAGGGCTCCTGTGAGCCCAGTCCAGCTTTCCTCTTCTCTCTAGGCTGGAGGTAGTGGAGGTCTTGATAATTCCTGAGCTGTGTTGACCAAAGTTCAGCTGGAACCTTCCAGATGACTAAGCACAAGCAACCTTGCCAGAGGAAGGAGCCAGTGTGTTTACACAAAATGTTTATCCTTCTCCTAAGGTGGTGTTCTTCTGTTGGTCACAATTTCCCAACAACTCTATCACTTGAGATTAGCCGAGGCAGCCAGAGTTCCAGGCAAACGGAATGTCTCTAGCTATTCTGGCCATTCTAGTATGGCCACCGGGTCAAAGCAGGTGTGTGCCTGTGCTTGATAAGGCCAGGTGGAAAACATATTCTGAGTAAGCAACGAATGTCAGAACGTCAAGTACAATTCGGTGAACTTCAATAGAACAGTTATGAAGCAATACGGCCTTCTCTCTGCGCCAGCGACTTGTAAAGGCTCAACCTTTCAAAGGAGGAGAAAAGCCACATAGCACTACCACACTATGGATCCATTTTGGGTTTATTGTTAGCAAAAGGCTGTCATCAAAACTAATTTAATGCCTATTAATAAGTGAGTAATAAATAACAATTGTTCCAAATAAAAACTTCCAGGGAAAATAGTAAGCCTATAGAAATCTGCCATCATAAGTGACTTTTGAGCATGATAAAAATTATAAAAATACTCTTATTTCCACACAGTGCTTTATAGTTTTCAAAATGCTCTCATATCTGTCTTCCATTCAATCCTCACAGGAGCTGTGCAAGGTAGGGAAGATTTATCACTCAGTTTTATAGATTGAAAAGCCAAACAAAAGACAACCGGACTCAGGGAGGCTTAAGCATTTTGCTTACAGGGGAGGGTGGAGCTGGGTTAGAAGCAGGTCTTCTGGGCTCCTCCATGCTGCTTCTTTAACGCTGCGGTCAGGTTTCAGAAGTGGGTCATTGTAGCCTGCCATGTCCTCCAGAGGTGGGGAGCAAGTGTCTCGTCTGAATGTAACTTACAGGAAGCAAGTCTTGAATTGTGAGATCGCCAACAACAGTAATAATAGCTCACATTTGTTGAGAGTTATTACTGGCCTAGTTCTCTTCCTGCTGTAAGCCCGAACGCTACTTGAAGTATATGTTTCCTGTAGGTGCATCTTACAGACAGATTGACAGGGGCTCAGGGACCTTTCTGACGTCGCTTAGGCAGTTCACTGCAGAACGAGAGTGGAACTGAGGTTTGCCTAGTCCCAAGCCCACGCTCTTCCCTGCTTCCCCATAGGCCTGAGTTCCCGATGCACAGCCACCGTCTCAGGCCTGCCCCAGCCAGAGCATCCGGATACAGAGGATAACACCCAGCTCAGCACATGCACACACACCCTCCCCGGGACAGACAGAAACTTCGGCTGTGATTTGCTGTCTAATCCTGGTTCAGAGCCTCTTTCATCTTCCTCCTCCGTTAACAGGGGAGGGCAACATCAAGGTCATTTGCAGTAGAGCTGCTCATCAACAGGATGGACTTTTGACTAAAAGCAGGCCCTTCTTTCTCCCTTTTGCTTTAAGATCCCAGAATGCGAGATACCATGTAAATCCCAGTTTTTACCCACTTAACGCTAGTGGATACTATTTTTTAAATAACACAGGTCTTTAGGCAGAAACAAAATTCAATGCTGGCATAAGTTAGTAGTGTTTGTTTTTAAATATTCATGCAGAATACAACCTATTTCCCAACACGTCATCTTGCTGTTCTTATAAGCTCCGTATCATTTCAAAATATACCAGAGGCATTAATCCATGTTATGGATTTGGGACTTTCTTTTTCTGCTTAAAGTCTCACTGATTTTCAAATTATAAAACTTAAAAGTGCCTGAAACCACAAAAACTTTCTTTTTATTGGCACTCATAACTGAAAAAAGAGCTGAATTCTCCCCCCCGCCCCCAAGATTTTTACAAGGAATTTGTTTTTAGGCTGATGCTTGTTAACTGGAGTCCTTGTTTTTTTTTTTCTCAACCAACTTTTAATTTCCTGAAAATTGGGGCTTATGATATGGAGAAGGCACTAACAACTCCTAATCTGGACTAATGAGCTGGGTGGACAGATGAGTGCATGCTACTCCTGGAAGATAATAATGTCCACAGACGTTTTTCCCTCCCAATTAACTACAAATGTGATTATCTGAACATACAACCGTATTCCTTTAGTAATTATGCTAGACTAACAGTCTAAATTTATTTTATGTAATATTCGTTTTAATAACAACGTCTATTAAAGACATCTGCTGAAAGCCTGCAATACTTATTTCATGGATAGACAGCATAAGAGCATGCTTGAAGAATTCTGTTTTCAGTTTAAAGTTATGGGCTGTTAAGGAGAAGGTTTATGGGCGTACCATTATTAGTTGGAATTTGACTCAAATCAAAATCAGGCCCAAGAATTTACTTGTCCACAATATTATGAAGGGCCTTTCAAAACATTAAAAAGTTTAACTAAACAAGAATATTACTATAATTTAATGTTTTACCTGCAGTTCTCAAGGCCACTCAAAACACTTCCCAATCGCCAGACTTCAAGTCCCTGTGTTAGCCCATTTCTCATCCTATGAGACTTTTAAACCTCAGAGATTTATTCAGTAGGTCCATAGTTTAACTGTGAGAGAAAAAGATATTTATACTTACTGAGTTATTTCACTACAGATGACAGAGACGGAGCCCGCATGTCACTCCCCCTCTGTGGGTGCGTGCCAGCTGAGCATGGGAGCGGCCGTGGGGGTGGCGGGGGCAAAGCTGGCTTGCAGAGAAGCCAGCACCAAAGCCTCGAGTCCCTCCCCGTTGGCTAGACGGAGCTCCCCTATAATTCCATTTTAAAACCTCAATGATCGAGCTTAAAAGAAAGCAATAAAACATATCACATTTTTACCCTGCAGTTTGAGGGGCCCCCCTCCAATCTCCTTGCTTTGTGGCCTTGACACTTCTTTTGGCATTGCTATTAGTGACACCAGGAGTAATTCACCACTGTCAGGGAATTTGGCTGTTTCATCACCTACATAAGAGACCTGCATAACTCCGTGGTGATTGCTGTCTAGATGAGTTATGTGGCTCCTTCATGCACTTTTTGATTGAACAGTGATAACTCAGATAATGCATTATCCTGTGTTCCTCTCCGTGAGGAGGCTGCTCTTTTTTCTTACAGAGCAGTGAAAGAAAGCCCTCATAGAGGCACTTAAAGTGACATCACCACACCAATCCCAACTTATTACCATCAGTGAGGAGCAATTGCTGGGCCAGATTAAATAGAATAAAGGGAAATGTCAGTGACAAAAGTTTGGAGCTGCTGCTAATTGGTCATCAGGTCTTAGAAAAGGCCTAGGATGCAGCTGGTCACACTTATTTCAGTCTCCTATCAGACCCACTGCCTATGCCTTTACCCACCTGGCCGTCTGGCCGTCCGTCCGTCCACCCGTCCGTCCGTCCACCCCGTGCCCACTACGTGCCTGAGCTCAGTGACTCAGCAGTGAGCCAAACAGATGTGCGCTGCTTTCCTGGGTTTATAGGCATTTGGAAGACATAAATTAAGTACTTACAAGTGTGGTGGATACTAGGAAGGAGACAAGCAGGATACTCTGGCAGCTTCTCACAGGAGAAACCAGCCTAGGCCCAGGAGTCAGAGAGACTTCCTAAACGAAAGGACGCTTAGCCTGATACCTGAAGGAGGAGAGACCTGAGGAGGAGAGGCCAGGAGGCAGGGCCTTCAGCAGGGGGACAGCAGCAGGAAGTCCCCTGGGCAGGCAGGAAGTGTGGGGCCTCAGGAGGGGAAGGCCGCAGGGGCGGGGCCTGCAGGGGAGGGGACCTGGTGTAAGGCGATGCCCCTGGACGCTCCAAGCAGGCCATGGACAGCACACTGAGGGGAAAAGCAGAACGCATTGATTATACATTTGATCGTACTGTGACTCCAGAGGCATAATAATCTGGGAGAAAAGGCCTTATTGCGAAATACATATGCTGAGTGTATACATATTACGTGTGCTTTGTATATTGTGCCTAGAAGTATTTGTGGCTATGTATTATTTCAATAACTCGCTACATTATTCTTTAAACTACTAACTACTGTTACTTACATTGGGTTGTCACAAGAATCATGATGTATTTTTCCTTTGGAAAAACAGAAAAAAATGCATCGTGACTTTTCCAGTAATTTCAGTGAAAATAGCAAAATGATCTGACCTGCACCCCAGCCCACTTCCCAATTTACCCTTCATTTTTATTTATAATTATCAATTAAATGCTTGTGTGTCATTAAGCAGTTGGCTGATCATATGTGTATCTCCCTGGATTTAAGAGAAATGGATTCATAACATATATTCTTTTGAGACTTCCTTTTTGGCGTGTAACAAGTTGAGATTCATTCATGTTGATGGAGCAACCTCGCCTTTTCAGGCCAGTGATAGAACAGAACTTCAATTTACAGCTAAGCTCCATTCATGATAAAAGAGGCAAAAGACTACACATTTTGCAAACAAGCAATTCTCAACTTTTATTTTTTCATTAGGTCTCTAACTTTCTTCACCCATCTTTATTCTGAGTAACCATGGAGCTGATAATGAACAATAAACCTGCCAAACAATACCTGGTATTTGCAAAAGGCTTTGCACTGGATTTCAGGCAAGCATATCATTGCGTTTAATCCCCACCAGAACCCATAGAGGTAGGCATGCCCCAAATTTCCAGTTTGACAAGAGAGGGGCTGGGGCTGGAGAGCTCAGGTGGCTTTGCGAGAGGCCCTGGTGTGGCAGAGAGGTGCGAGATCCAGTGTTTCTCTGCCAAGTAGGGCAGGAGAAACAAGAGTGAGGAGGGCTGAGTGCTTGAATGATTTGAAGACATTGTGAGCAGTTTTTCCTGATATTTCATCATCTCGTTTCAACCTCTGGCGTGAGTACAGAGACACACACATTCTGATTTAATCCTCAGGTCTGAATTCAGCCTTGCTTCTGGCCTCGACAGAAAAGCAGTCTCACGAATTGCTGCCCTGACCGAGCGAAGGCCGCGTTCAGACCCTGCTGCTCAGACTCGTGTGAGCGGGGTCGTGCGTGCTCAGATGAATCTGCCACACAGACCTTGCAGGCAAAGCGCTTCCACGGCACCCTTTTCGCTTGTTCCTGACGGCCCAGGGGCCTGCACAGGTAGCCTGGCTCCTGGCATGCTGGGCTTGGCGGGGGCTTAGGAGAGGTGGTGGGGGCAAAGTCCTCACCAGACGCGGAGTCTTCTCGCTCTAAGCCGGTCTTCCCTGTCCAGCACACTCCGTCTACACCCGAGATTGTGCTCAGTTGGGGTGCTATGTTCCCACTGCTGCTGAACCCCCGACTCTGAGCAGGGTGCTGAGCTCAGCCATGAGCCAACCCCAGGACTGGCTGTGAGCTTCTCTGGGCAGGGTGTGAATTTCCCAAGTTGGTCCTGTGCTCTCAGGTCTTTGAGGAAACTTGGAGATGATGTAAAAGCTGAAGCAATGGCACCCAGCTGTCCGCCAGCCTCTAGCTGTGTGTGTTGAATCCTCACCCTTCTACTCCATTTCTTGCACTTGGAAATACTTTTGTCTAGAAAACCAACCACTTTAAAATGTATAGGTGTGGGCCCTCCCTGGTGGTGCAGCGGGTTAAAGCAGCGGGCTAAGAAGCTGAAGCCACTTCCGCATGAGTTCGATCCCCACCTGCCCCGGAGGTGACCACAGGGGGCGGCAGACCTCTCCTGGCCCACCCGCTGCTCCCCTCAGCAGTGGACTTCATTCATCTGCCTGTTCTGCTCCCCACTCTGTCTCTGGTGAAGCCTCTCACCCTCCACATCTCTGGCCTGTACCCCAGTTCTGTATGAATAAATAAATAAATCTTTAAAAAAATGTATAGGTGCTCAGCAATTCAAAAAGAAACAAAACCCCAAACTATGTGCAGTCTACAATGTTGATGGCAGCCCTGTTTACAATACGTAGGATTTAGAAACAACCCAAGTGCCTGTGATAGAGGGCTAGGCTGAGAGACGTGGCCCCGCTCCATGGAGCACTGCTCAGCCAGAAGGAAAGTTCTAGAAATGCAGCCATGTAAGCAACATGGAGGGAGGGAGGAATTACGTGTTGGAAAGCACGTCACAATGACAAAGACCAGTATTGGACATTTATGTAATGGACATTCGACAAAGTAGGATACTGATAAAAATCAGCGGGTGAATGAGCAGTGAGGTTTCTGAAGTTAAGAGGGAAGGGGAGGGGAAAGCCCCAAGGGAGTGGGGGAGTATTAGGAGAAATATAATCAAAAGGAGGGACCTCTCTCCTTGAGCCCATAATATCAAGTCATCTGCTGTCTCTTGATTCGTTTAAAAACTAACGCATAGATTTTCTGACCTTGTCTTGCGTGAAGGGGCACCCTGCCAGGCAGGAGCACCCAGTCACCGGTGGCCTCCACGGGCTTCCTGGGACGGCGAGTGGCCGCCGAGAGGCTGGAGGTCCATAATCGTCCCTGGGCATTCGAAGAGTTTGAATTCACTGCTGGAATTACTCTGGAGAGACCCCGGGGACCCCTGACCTATACTGATTTGTAGTTTAGTGGAGACAAATTTGATTAAAGTGAGCCGCGAGGTCGGAGAGTGGTTCCCCAGGTACTACCACTACTGAATGAACTAGCTGCTGCTTGTGACCCAGCAGTCACACACGTGTGACATATGTAACAGACTGCCACGGGCTACTCAAATAGGAAGGAAATTATATTTACTTGGTGTGATTAGAATAGCGGTTCCCAACGAGAGTTGAGTTTCGTCCCCAAAGGACTTCTGGCAATATCTTGAGAGATTTTCGGTTGATGCAACTGGAAGAGGACATGCAGGCGCGGGGGCGGCACTGTACCCCGAGTGAGGTCAGGGTGCTATTTCTCCATGCAGTGTGTCTGCACGCTCCGTGACAACTGTCAGCACAAATGTCAATGGTGCCAAGCCTGAAAAACTCAGAATGTAAAGGATATTTTCTCCAGTGTTCCAAAATGTTATGACATTCTCCTAATATATACATTATTACATAACATCATTACAGTTGGTTTTCTTTATTTTTTTTTCCCCTTCCTCTAGTAAGCTTTGTCATCCTAAGGCCAATCCATTAGCATCCTTACTCTCTGGAGAGTTTCTTTTATGATTTGAATCATTTCCTCAGCATTCTTCAAAGGTTGATCAACTCAAGTCAGATGTAAACCTTCTGCATTTCTGCTAAATCTGCTCTGCAGACAGAGTGCACAGTACGGCTGCCTTCCCGGGTCTCGGGGCCAGAAGCGCGCCTCTGCCTTGATGAAGTTGTAGTCTTCAGTCTGGGGGCAGGGACTACAGGGGTTTTCTCTTTGCCTTAACAACCAAGAAGTTCCGTTTCTCTCCCCCTACCTGGCTCTCTCATCCTCTTTATATTTTTATTCTCCTTACGTCTTGTTCATTTCTCTAACTGCACCTTGGAACATGGTGCTTCTGAGGCACCATTAAGGTGAAATAAAGGAGGCGCCAATGAAAGGAAGGAGGTCTGGAAGCTGATTAATTAATTAATTAACCAACTAAAACGTGCCCATCCTCCTGTCTCCGTTTCCTTCCTTCCATTAATTCTTTATGTGTTTCCCCCACGCATAGATCCTCTCCTGTCCTCACGGCTTCTAGACGCATCTGATCTTTCAGAACTGTAAACACAGCCAACTTACTGTCTCTTCCAGATTGTCACATTCTGTCCTGCCCCTGTTTGATGTTTCTGCTCATCTCTTTGTCACTGGGCTCGTGGCCCTTGTACGATTTGGAATTTTTGATGAGAGTTGTGTGTTGTTGTTTTGAGCAGGCCAACTGCTAGCATTTTGTAGTTGTCGTCCCAGGCACCTTTATCAGTTGAGGGATGAGAACATATATTCCTTCTGAAAGCTATTAGTAGTGATTTAGAAACATACAGACATGCTATCTTCACCGTGAAACATAATAAAAAGATGAAAAACTGTTTGCAAATCTTCATCACATCATTATGCAAATTGTCATGGAGTGAAATAGTTCTATAGGTGCACGTTATCAAATAAGATCCTGTAAGTGTTAAGATACGAAAGATGAGCGTGTGGCTTTTTAATATCGTCTGCTGTTGAAGTGACTGCGCCATCCTCTTGCACAGGCTCCAATTGTGGGTCAGCACAGCCTACACGCCATGATGCGTTCACCACTGAGAGCCCGGCTCTCCCCTTCCCCACAGGGTTGGCCCCTTTGACTCAGTTTACCCATGCCACCCTCCTTCCCTGCTGGTAGCCAGTAATATGGTCTTACAGTGTCGGTCATTTTTGTGTTCCACGGCGTGCGTGCTCTTGTTTCAGCCCTGGCCTGGAAGTATCGCTTGTCTGCATCTTCCCAGTGGCCCCAGCAAATGCAAAGGGGCCGGGGTCTCTCCCTGAGCAGCTGCCTCTCTGCTCTGAGGCGAGTGTGCAGTTCCGTGGCCGGCTAGCCTCCCGGCTCGGGGCCACAGCATTAGGCAAAGGCCATTGTCCCCACAAGTCTTCAGTCCCTCGAGAACCACTGGGTACCAGAGGTGACAAGCCATGCTCTGTCCATCCAGGTGAGCCCATGAAGGCAAGGACTCCCCCTGTCTCGATGCGCGTTGTGCTCTCAGCCCCTGGAGATGCACCCCTAAAGTGGGTGCCTGGGGTATTCGCAGAATAAATGAATAATTCAGCAGACTTACATGCTTCTGCAAGAATCGAATCTCCGCCCCTTCTAGCTCTGGCTGCTCGGCTTGGCATCTCGTGGGACACCCCCAGGGCCCCCAGCACCTGCCCCTTTCTCCCATTCCTCCTTCCAACCTGCTGACCACACCAGGCTGCTCCACAGGCCTCTTTTCCCACTCTCTGCCACAGCTCGGTCACTTTGTCATGCTCACCAGCATCCAGGCCACCTTCCCGCCACAGGACCTCTTACTTTTGCCTAAATGAAGCAGGAATGAAGAGATGCCAATGTCACCTCGCCACGCCTCTCCTTTGACTTAGGAGGTGGCCCGTGGGGCCTGCGGTCGCGTGGGCGGCCCTTGGCCCCTCGACACAACCACGTCATCTTCCTGCATGTCCCTGTATGTCCCTGAAGGACAGGGGTGGAGCCAGGCACATCGGAGAGGCAGTGACGCTTACAGCCCCGCAAGCCATCTGCGTTGGTCCCCTCCGCTCTTCTTGGGGGCAGAACCTCTGGCCCTGCCTTTGTGCCAGCCTGACAACCGGAGCACAGGGCCCTCCCTCCTCCCAGCCCTCTGTTTCATGGTGTCTGCTGGCTGCCCTGGGTTCTGATACCCCCAGAGTGTAGGACCCACATCATGTGGGACCCACACATCCAGCTACACTGAGTAAAAAAGGGAATTTGGGCCCACTCTGGTGGCACAGCAGGTTAAAGTGCAGCACTGCAAGGTGGCCACAGCCGCTTCAGTGTGAGTTCGATTCCCCGCCCCGGAGGTGACACACATGGTGCGGCAGACCTCTCCTGACCCGCCTGCTGCTCCCCTCAGAGTGTGCTTCATCATGCATCTGCCTGTTCTGCTCCCCACTCTGTCTCTGTGCATCCTCTCACCGCCCCTGCACTTCTGGTGCACTCCAGTTCTGTATGCATAAATAAATCTTTAAAAAAGAAAAAAAAAGGAATTTGCTGGAAGGATGCTGTGGAACCCCTTGACAGTCAAGGAAGAAGCCCAAGAAACCTGGATGTGGGTTGGAGCTGCGGGCTCCTCTCTTCTCCTGGCATTTTCTCCAGGCTGCAACCTGGCATTCTCTGCTCCTAGGTCCACATTCTGGAAAGGGTCCCCAGTTACAGTTCAGCCACCAGACCATGGTAGCCTAATTGCCTGTCAATTTCAACTCAAAATTATGAGGAAAGAGAGTGGGTAGCTTAGCTGGGTCAGGATGTCACTTTAGATGAAATAAATCTCATCCGGGCATAGAGTGCAAAATGGCCGTGGCCAGGGAAGCTGTTCCTGGATCCATTTAACAAACATTCCAGGCACCTAGAGCATGCAATAAGCACTGTGGTTTAAGAGGAAAGGGCAGGTTTAGCCCCTACCCCTGCAGAACTTATAGTAAACATACTATCATATCAGATTCATGAGTTAGAAATTGTGGAGCAGAGGTGTTATTGTGATGACAGTCATGAAAAACAGGTTCCTGCTGCAGGGACTGTCCCTGGAAGAGGGTCCCACTGCCACTGTGCTGGACCCATCATCTTCCTGGGGAGACCCACCCTCCCCTGGTGTGCAGACAGTGACCCCGGGGAGTCACACCCTTGTAGACATACCCCACTGAAGGCAGGCAGGACTTGGGACTTGCTTCTAGGCAATAAGATGGAATTGCAGCAAGGTGGACATAGGACAGGTGAAAGGATTTTGCAAATGAGTTGACCCTGATTTACCACAAATAACTTCCCCTGGTTGGACATGGTATCAGGTGAAACCCCAGAAGAGTCTCTAACCCTCCCTGAAGTAAGAGGAGTTCCCTGGCTAGCCTTGAAGAACGAAGCTGCCTTGTGGTGTGAGGGCTCCTGGGGGGATCATGAGCAGAGCACCCCCTGGCCAGAGCTGGTATGGACTTGAGCACCTCAGTTCTACAACCACAAGGAACTGTGTCCTGCCAATCCCCAAAGTGAACCTGGATGGAAGAGGATGATGAGCACCAGGAAAGCAGACAGCTCGACCTACCAGCTTGACAGCAGCTCAGTGTCTGCTGCTCCTGGACCCAGTTTCACAGTGTCTGGGCTTCGTCATCAAGGAGATGGGGCCCAGGTAGCTTGACTACCAAGTACAATTAAAAACATTTCTGGCCCTCCCTGGTGGCGCAGCGGGTTAAAGCACAGCACTGAGAAGCTAAAGCCACTGCCGCATGAGTTCGATTCCCGCCTGCCCCGGAGGTGACCACATGGCGTGGCAGACCTCTCCTGAGCCGCCCACTGCTCCCCTCAGCAGTGTGCTTCGTAGATCTGCCTGTTCTGCTCCCCGCTCTGTCTCTGGTGAAGCCTCTCGCCACCCCTGCTCTGTACCCCAGTTCTGTATGCATAAATAAATAAATCTTTTAAAAAATTTCTAAAATCTTCCATAAAATGGAAAGAGTTCTCAACTCACTTTATGATTCCATCATGCCCCCTGGCCTCAGGCTTTTATTCTCTCCTCTCTCATCTGCCAGGGAGACTCAGGCATCTGTACTTTACTCCACACTGTCCAGCATCTCCCCAAGCTTCTTAGAACCACCCTGGTCCCTGGGGCCTTAGCGAGGGTGCTAAAAGCATTGTCCTGGGAATAAGCAATGAACTCTTGGTTATCATGACTTACATTTGACCCCATTTATCAAACACCTTCAAAATCCAACTTCAGGGGTACATGTTACCCCTGGCATACTGGCAGTTGATGAACAGCACACATTGTGATCTTTATACTATTATCCTATGGTTTATGTTAATATTTGCTATACATGTACACTATTATTTTTGCTTTAACATCAATTACTTATGAAATATTTTTAAAATATGGAGGCTTTTACATATACCAACACACTTACAATTTCTAGTGTCTCTATCCTTTTGTATAGATCCAGATTTTCATCTGGTGTCATTTTCCTTCTGCCTTACCATTTCGTGGAGTATTGATCTGTTGGTCATAAAGACTTTTAGCTATTGTATGTCCTGAAAGACTTTGCTTCAGTTTTGCTTTCAAAAGATGTTTTTACTGCGAGTAGAATTCTAGGTTAAACTGGATTTTTAAAAAATGTCATTACCTTGTATTTTCCCACCAAAAAGGCTGCAACAATTTTTATCCTTATCTCTTTTCTAATTTTTTAAAAAGATTGATTTATTTGTGCATACAGAACTGGGGTACAGAGTGCAGAGGTGCAGGGGCAGTGAGAGAATTCACCAGAGACAGAGTGGGGAACAGAACAGGCCGACTGATGAAGTCCATTGCTGAGGGGAGCAGTAGGTGGGCCAGGAGAGGTCTGCCTCGCCATGTGGTCACCTCCGGGGCAGGTGGGGATCAAACTCATGTGGAAGTGGCTTTAGCTTTTTAGTGCGGTGCTTTAACCCACTGTGCCACCAGGAAGGGCCCCTTTTCTATTTTTTTTTTATAATCTCAATAAAGTTAACTTTTCAAATTTTTCTTTGTCATTACTTTTTTTTTAAAATGACTGTGAATTCCATAATTTTTTTTTCTCTTTCATTGAGTTGCTTGGAGATCCTTGGATCTATCAATTTATAGCTTTCATTAAATAGAATTTTTTCATGATTTTTTCCTCAAAAAAATTTATTGCCCTCTTCTTTGAGCTTTCAAAGGCTCCAAGTAAATTTATATTCCACTACTTGGAATTCTCTCACATCACATTGATACTCTATTTATTTTGTAAATCACTTTTCTGTTTTATCTTCAACAGACTTGATTGTTATATCTTCAAATTCACCAGACTTTTCTCAGCATTGTTAATCCTTTATTCATCCTATATATTTTTATTCGACATTTTTCATCTCTAAAATTTTAATTTCTGCCTTTTAATGATCTCTTATGTCTTGCCTTAAGGTACCATGTTCTTCTCCATATTCTTGAACATATGAAATCTAAAACATTATGAGAACGTCTCTTCATTCCTAAGCTGGGTCTCTCCTGTGTGGTAGTGTCCTGGTTCTTTGTTAGTTTAGTCATTCTTATTGGATGCTAGACATTATAAATTTTATTTTGTTGGACATTGGATATCTATGTATTATTATAGATATGTTTTGTTCTAGAACATGGTTATGTTACTTAAAAATTTCATGCTTTCAGGGCTTATTTTTAAGCTTATTTGACAAGACAAGAGCACTATTTAGCCTCTGGTTAATTCTGTTCCCCTTTGGAGGCAAAATCCTCTGAGTAATGTGCCTAATGCCCTATGTCTATGTGTGAGGTCATTTCACTCTAGCCAGTGGGAACATGAATTTTTCCCGGCCCAAGTGAGCCCCACACACATTACTTCTCCTCTCTTTGGGGCCCTTTTCTTACCCTTGGGTTATTGCCTCCTATATCCAGTGATCAGCATTTCCCTGATGATTCCTTGCAGGTCTCTGGGACGCAGTCTGTGCAGCTCTCTTCTGTCTGGTTCACCGACCTATGAACTCTAGCTGTCTGGACCCCCTTGTTGACTTAGTGCATCTCCCCACCCTGTCATGGCTGAACACTTTTGCAGTCACTACGCTGGCTGGTTGCGAAGACCATCTGTTTGCTTCCCCTCGTTACCTGTGCTACTTCCCAATGCCTGGGAAACTTTGTTTAATGTATTTTGCACACAGATTTTAGTTGTGTGAGGTAAGAGGGCACGTGGCTAGCTCATGTTGGCCAGAAGCTGAAGTCCCTTCTAAATTCCTATGAACATAGACTAAGAGGGCTTTGCCTCCTTTTAGAGGCCCACTTTCACTGAGCTTGCAGTCTGTCACCACCAGTGGGTTGTTCATTTTTTAACATTCAGATTCCTAAAAAGTAAGATCTTCCTGATCATGTTCTTGTCTGATTGATTATGCACCTGAAAACCAGCTCCTGTATTTATGCCATTAATCTTCAAATTAATTTTGGATCTTGGGTACTTTTGAATCTGGTTTCTGCCATCCATTCTACCATCTATCTCAACTGCTTAGTGACGATCTCTCTGAACCAACTACACGCCTGGCATTGTTCTAATGATACCAGGGATGCACTGTTCTTGTTCTCATGGAGCTGACATTTTGAGAGTGGGAAGAATACAGTCAACAGATATAAACAGATACACAATAAATTATTGCAGCTGATGATACATGCCCTGCAGAATGCAGACTCAATCCTGTGGCAGAGAATAACCAAGGTAACCAAGGAGGCTGCCCTTGCTTAGGTTTTCAGGGAAGTTCTTTGTGCAGCTTCTTGGTCTCAAACAATAGGAAACATTCCTGCTTACCTTAAGCAGATGGGGCATCTTGGGGAATAGCACCAGGTAACTGAGAGTACCGATAAATGGACTGCAGAGAGCCCCAGTTGGCAGGACCGAGGGTTGGAGAAGCACAGTCCACATAGCCCCATGAAGCAGCCTCCACAGCGCACAGGCCAGCAGCCCGGCCTCGCTAGCAGCCTCCCCTGGGCACACCTCTGGAAACCCACCCTGCGAGGAGCTTGCCAGCCCGGCACTGCTCGTCTGGGCTCTCCGAGGCTCCAGCGCTGCCCTCCCCCTGCGCGTCACTCTCAAGACTTGAGATCCCAGGTCATGATCTAGTCACTTGCTCCCCAGTCATGTGCCCAAGTCTTGTTTTCCACAGGTGGGCAAGGATTCCTGCTCTCAGGAGTTTCCAGGGTGGGAACCCAGGATGTTCCATTGTTGGGTGGAAAGCAGACAAGGTCTCTGGGATGCCTCTGACAAGGGGACATCGGGCTCCAGGGAAGGCAGCGGTGAAGGTGCAGAGGCAGCAC
>NW_004567119.1:4668634-4701110 GCF_000260355.1 Condylura cristata | reverse complement strand
GTGGGCTTATGGGGTCACCAGCTACATGATAGTCTTTAAAACACAGTACAGATTGCCATGATGCTTTCTGAAAGAGTCGCACCGATTTGTAGTGTAACTGAAGCCAGGAGTATGTCTGTTTCACCAGTTATGTAACTGCTGGTCAGGTGGGGTAACATGACCCAGGTCACTCCCATTCTCATTCTCTCATGCCTCTTGCCACGCTACACAACATGCTGCCTCTGAGGGCACAAGGAAGCCGTGGGTGGGGCGGCGGAGGAGGCGAGGGGGCAGCGCTTCTCTGGCCACTCCTCCTCGCCACCCCTTGCTGTCCTGCCGCAGCGTGTCGCAGACTGTGGCTCCCGGGGCCGCCTGCGCCATCCAGTGTCAGGGCCTGGGCCTTGGTGCTCCCCACCCCCAAGTTTGTCCATATGTTCAAGGGGTCACCCCTCCTCCCTTCTGTGCTTTTGAATCTGTTTCTTGGGGGTCCCCAGTTCCTCTCTGAAAGTCAAAGTCATTCACTCATTTGACAACTCATCACTGTTCAGCCGTGCAGCGGGAGGTCAGCAGGACACAGACGCCACACTCAAACCACGTACCTGAGTAAGGTTTCGTACAAGGACTGCGTGCAAGTAGGGGGAGGAGTTGAGGAAACCAAAAGAGGGTGGCGGAGGACCCAGAGGCTGGAAGCAAGTTGGAGCTGTTGCCTCCTGCCAACAAAGGGGAGGAAAGAAATGGCAGATGCCCAGGGACAGGGAGCATTGACAAGAGGGCTGCCCCACAGGATCTGCGGCCTCAGGAGGAGGGACGCAGGCGGCCCAGGGCAGCCCAGCCGGGGGACATCACTTCACTCTCCCGCTGCGCGCCCCTATCCTGCCTGGGCCTCCCACTGGCTGGATCTAATCAGCAGCCTCTTGATCGGGAGTGTCAGAGGACAGCTCTGCCCCCCTGGATAAGACTCCTGGGGATGAAGGATGTCCTGGGCGGCCCCGGACGGCTGATGTGAACAGGTGTCAACACCATGGTGGGCTGGGCCCAGTGGGTCTCATGGCCGACAGAGCTGCTGAGCCGCCAGTGTTCAGAGGTGAGGGAGGGAAAGGTCTGGCCGGGAGTGTGCCAAGTTGGGAGCCACCTTTGAGCTCTTGCTAGCAATGCACTTTGCAGGGTGGGATTCTGTAGTTCCCAGGGCTGAGATTCAGCGTGGAGGTGGGGGCAGATCTTCTTCTTACTCTATTTTGAGATGCTCAAACCACCCAGTGGCCTTCATGACCCACTGCCCCTCACAAAGAGTGTGCAAGCTGCTGATTTTAGAGCTAGCAAGTATTGGTCCCGCTCAGGTTCTGGGAAGACAAAGTACCAAGCTACCTGGTGCTTTTCTTCAGGAGGTTGCCAATCTAGCTGGGGGAACCCTCCACCCAAGCTTTAATTCCAACACAGAATAACAAACACAGTGAAAGAAATAGACCAGGATCTGATGACAGAGCAAAGAAGGTCGGGGAATCCCCAGGAGAGGTCAGCGCTGTGTTGGCCCAGATGCTCTGTGTCCATCCTAAGGCCTGCAGGTGGGTGGCTAAGCCCGGACTCTGGCACCCTCTCTGGGCTCCGACCCCCACTGCTCTGCAAAGTTCAACTTGTCTTTCTTGGCTTCCAAATATACTGTGTACTTCCTCTTGGATGGAGTATTGCTTCTGTTCATCTAATTTTTTCTTATAAAGTTGAATGCAACTTTTATATGTTGCAGAAATTATTGTCATGGTTGATGCAGGTCTTTCTCACAGCCTGATTTTCTTCCCTTTTAATGTTAGTGATGTTAATTTACATTGCACAAATATTTTAAAAGTCTACTCATCAAACCTGTCATTTGTCAGTCTTTTCTGTTTCGATTGTTTATCTTTCCTTATGATTCCTACAAACAGACCTACAAACATTTCATTCTATTTTCTCTCAGACTTTCATGTAATTTTGAATTAATGAGTATTTTCAATCTACTTGAGGATGATGTTTCATGCTCTTTAATCTACAAGTATAGATTAATTCTCCTCAATATAAATATACTGTTTTCTATATTACCATACAACTTACTGATAAAACTTCGGGAAAAGTACAAAGACAAGTTGGCCACCCAAAGCACTTCCTCTGGGTCTTGATTATCCATGAATCAACATTCTGGTTGATTCCCCTGGAGATCGCCTGTTTCACTGTGTGTATTTGCAAGGATTTTGCCCATTTCTTTCATGGACCCTACTCCATAAAGGTGGGGGTCATCTACACCCCCATCACTTAGCAGAGCACCTCATGCCTTCCTTATCTCGCACCATAAATACCTGTTGAATGAATACTTTTTAAAAAAAAATGTCAATAGCTGAGAATCCACCCACTGTTTGTTTAATATTCATCCTCCTGTAAGTCCACAAGGAAAATGTGAAAGAGTCTCAAATGCTAGTTAAGCCACCTGACTTACACCATTTCCTTGATCCACTAGCCTAGGAACCTTATAAAAGGAGAAAATCCTGTTAGGCTTAAGGCATCCCAAGTGGACACGCGCTGACTCCCAACCACCGCTGCCGTCTTGTCTAAGTGCTCGCAAAACGTTTGCTTAATAATCTTTTCAAGAACCTTGTCTGACATCATCAATAAGCCTCTTGGTTTCCAGAATCTATTCCACCTTGCCTTCACTCCTTTTTGAAAATAAGGACAGGAACCCTCTTATTTGGCTCCATATCCTCTTTTCCAAGCAACATTCTGCAAAATAATAAGTGCTTAATAAATGTTGAATGAATGAATGAAAGCTACAGATTGTTATTCACAAAGTCTTCTATACCATTTAAGTGAAAGCATCTAAATACACATGGGGCATTGGGTAACTCCTGGCAACAACCAGCTCTGGCTGGTACCCCTTCTGCAGGCACAGAGGCAGCCATGAGACCTCGGCCACTGGAGGGGGCTCGCTGTTGCTGAGAGGCAAGAGCAGCGAGTGAGCCCCCAAGGGTGAATGGCCATGAGGGAGAAGCATTTCCTGCGCAGCGCACTGGCCCTCAAGTCCTGTCCTTTGAGCAAGGTGTGACCCAGGCTGGCACCTGTTTGCAGAGAGGTAGCTTCAATCCCAATTCGCTATTGTTTGAAAGTCCTTTTATTTTATTCCTTTGTTGAGGGAATGAGAGAGAAAGCAGACCCGTGTGTGCCATGACTTCTTCATAAGGCTTACTACTTGCCGAGGGGCTGAGTCACTAGTCTCTGGGTGGGTAGGTGGGACAGTGTGGAAATAAAATGAAGTGCAAGATAAGTCATCTGCTTTGAATGTTGGACTGAATTCTTTTAAGTCAGTCGCACATGGATGTTGGTATGGACTCTTATCACAAAGCAGGACCAAGCCAGTTCTACTAAAGTCAGAATGATGTCCGGATTTCATTGCTAGGAGGGTTCCTTGGAGTCTTGCTATTAATTGGAAGCGAGTAAACGTGCTGTTGGGGGTCTGTTCAGCAGTGTCCAGTGTGCAGGAGGAATGAGCTCGGGGCTACCTAATGTATATTCTCCGGCAGGGTGTCCTTACCCAGATTATCTGTTGACCTAGAGACATGCCATACAGGAGAGGGGAGTGTGGGGTCCAGGCAACCCCAACAGGGGTCAAGAAGGGGCCCTGCTGACCTGTTTGCTCCCCTGCACACCTGCAGGGGACACACGCACTGGGGCAGGCTCTGGGTGAGTGCTGCCCTGTGTCTTCAGCCTCTCCCCGGGAGGGTTCTCCACCTTCCTCTGCTGACGCCTGCGGGTGAGTCTTCCCTGAAGTCCACTCCAGTGGCCTGGTGGCCATTTACTTGCTCCACAGGGCCAGCGGCGGAGCCAGTTTTCTGTGCCCCTCCTCCCAGTTGCTCAGAGACCTCGCTACCTGTCTTTTCCTGCTTCACTGTCTCCTCTCTACTGGGTGAGTCTCCTCTGTGTTCAGGCTTGTTGCTGTTTCCGCTCATCTTGGCTCCTCCGTGCTCCTGTTATGCTCCCCTTACAAAACCAAGGACAAGAACTGCCTGCTCTGCTGATTGCAGTTTCTCTTCTCCATCAAATTCACTCCAAGCAGGCTGTCCCCCCCAGCAAACCACCAAAACTGCCCTCATCAAGTCACCAATGACCCCACACTGGTCAGTTCCTCATTAGTTCATCTGTCAACACCGTTCCAGTCTGTGTGTGCCTGGGGAGTCCATGTGCTTCTGGAGAAAGGAATGAGGCTCTGGTTTTAGGAAATTAAATTTGTGGGATCTGAACAAACCAATCTATAAGAATATGTCTTACAGCTACTCACCCATCTGCCTTCTCTGAGTTTACAATGATTTATGACAGAGCAGTAGTAAGGAATGCTAATTAGCTTCATTTTGGGACACTTAGATTTCTTGCCAGGGAATGTGGATTGATTGGGGTGGGGGGGCAGTGAATTTTAAGGAACAGTGAAATGTTTGTTTTCCGACTGAAACAGCCTTTCTACTCTTGTCTCTCAATATTTAGAATTGCAGAGGAGTGTTAGGCTTGGGATGTACGTTACAGAACAACTAACCAAACCTTTCATTTGGTAGAGCTCTAAGTCCAGAAAGGCTGAGTGGTCTTTGAAAGTCTCACAGCCAATACGTGACCCACTTGAAACAAGCATCTGAGCATCTCAGGCCAAGTCCAGTATCCTCTGTCACGCGCTGCTGACTGGCTTCCTTACAGTTCTCTGAATGTCCATGTTCTGAAGCGATGCTTTCAATTCACTTTGCAAGGAATCCTTTTATTCCCCTGGACCATATGGGGTCTTTAAGTCCAGCATCCTTTCTGAGACACTTGCAATTGCTAGGTTTTCTAACAGTTCTTTCAATGCCAGATGCATTTTGGTCCCTTTTCCAGGGCTCCCTAGTCCCCCTGGAAGGATTGGGATCTTTGACTCCGTCCAGGAACATACTTCACTTATCGGGCCCGAATCTGACAATGACTTTGATTTGTTGCTTTGCCCCCAAGTTGTAAGAGAAAGATGCTTGGCAGGATCCCAGGGTGCATTCCAGGGCCAAATACTTAAAGATGTTCTCGATTGTGCAACATTTGAAAATACCATCCTAGCCTAAAAGCCTACATGGGCAGCTTGTTCAGCCGTCACTCACAAGTAGCCTCGCTTGCCTCCCCCATGCTCGGGAGGGGTGGGGGGGTGGAGGCAGGCTCTGAAGCTCCTCGCACTTTGTCCCAGTCTCCTGAATCCTGCCCAAGTTGTTTTGCAATTGAGTTGTTCTTGTATTTCTCTGTATAACCAGCAACATAGGAGAAGTGAAGCAACCCTCTCCCAACACAGAAAAGACAGCTCTTGGGACAATGAAAAGCAAACACAGACACCCTAATGAGATAAACTGCTTCCAAGAATGGAGTGAAGCTTGCTGAAAGCTATCACTGCACCTAAAGAGAGGCTGTGTCAACTTAAAAGGGGATGCTTTCTAGCAGCTCTAACGAAACTAGCTCTCAACTGTGCCAAATGCAGTCACGTGGCGCATGCCGATAAGCCACACGGCCAGCTGCTTTGCAACACGGTCTCTCTCAGCCTGGGTGCTGAGCAGTCACCCCCAGGCGGCGTGGAGCACACTCTCTGACATTCACATAAGGCCGAAATGTTGGCGAGGTGTTTCTCCCTACGTATTGCCACTGTTCATCAACACGTGACTGTTGGTTCCGGACTCTTTGTATGGATCATGTTATCTGTGTTACACTTAATCCTCCCAACAGCTCATAGAATATTAGGGATGAGAAAGCCAAGGTGCAGAAAGATTAAATTGCTGCCAAGGTCAGTTAATTCAGCGGGGTGGGGGAGGAGGGGACAGGATTCATCCGGGGGTGGCTGACTCCAGAGTCTTCATATTCACCCACTGAGCACTCTGGTATGCTGGAAGCACAAACAGAAGAGCTTGTGTCCACCCTTGGCAGAGCCTGTAGGAACGTGGGGACAAAGTGTTTTCCTCTCAGCAACCTACTGGCAAGGCCATCCTTCAGAAAAGAAGAGTTGCTCGAATTATCTCAACTAAGGAGTGATTCCTGCTAGCATCCCACTGACTTTGCACTTACACGTCCACTGGAAGATGTAGCTGATTTCCCATGGAGCTCTGTCCACAGAGGGAGAAACAACCAATACATGCTCCATATAATTTTTGCTCAGACTCTGTGAGGTGTGGTTAATGTGGGTCTGATCGCTCCTCTGAACCCACTCCCTGGAGGCTAAGAGAGCAGATGTAGGGCTAAGAACCGTCCTGGGGAGATCCAAGTGCTGATCTCTCCCCCAAACTTCAGACATCTTGGCATCATCAGCCTTCTCCTTTGAAGCCTCGGCTAGCCTGTTTGCCTATTAGACTGGTGGCTTCTGGGTGGGAACCAACTGCCTGTGCTTTAGATGTCTCCGCATTCCCCACTGAGTGTGTCACTGCCCTGCCCACGTCCCTAGAAGATTTCAGTGGCTTTAGCAGACTCCTAACTGCCAGAATTGGATCCCTACGGGAAGGGCTTCCGGCTCCGCACCCTCAGAGCAGCAGAAGGCATGCCACAGGCTGGAATCGCCTGGTAATTCATCTGCTCCCCTCTCAGTTCCCCTCAACCAATGAGCCCTGGGGATGGAAGTATAAATACCCCCGTGGTCTCCTCCCACGGGTGGGATAGAGCCGAGATTCTGCCTCACACAGCCTCCCTGCAAGATCAAGTTCCCGTCACCCACCCCAGGGTCTCGCTTCATCACGTGTTCTTATTGGCTGAGTTCCAATCCTGGTCTTATTTCTCTGCTTCTCTGGGGCATCCGTGCTCTGGAATACTGGTCTCATGATCCGCTGTGGTAGCAACCCAAAGGAAGAGGAATTGAGGGATATATCCTGGCAGCATGTCTGTGCGCCAGGCATCGGGCATGCAGAGATGGGGCTCGTTGAACCCTTGCCAAGGCACTGGGTGTAGGAAGCTCTCTCGGTTGAGGAATCAGAAAAATCCAACCCAGCTGGACCCTGAGTCCCCCCACTCAGGCCTGGGTGCCATCCCACCCCAACCCCACCCTGTGGCTCAGGCCAGGGCTTCACACTCTGGAACGGAGCAATGCGAATACGAGTGGAATAAATATGTTGATCTCTTTGGAGCAACCCCTGATGATTTGTCATCCCGTTACCTATTCTGTGGCTAGATCAGCAACGATAAAACGTGTATCAACATAAGCAAGTGTTTTCAAAACACCTTTTCCTCGGTGTTCTGTCTTTCTTCAGGAGGCTGAGCCCATGCCAGTGTTGAGGCAGGAGCAGCATGACTCATCAGCAGCCGACTCGGCAGGCTGGTCTGTGCAACCCCCTGCACACCAGCCGGCAAACAGACACAGCGGCCAGGCAGAGGCTGTCCCCACCCCCGCAAGCCCGGGGTCATGCCGCGGCCTTGCCAGCTCCGCATCAAGTGGTTGGGCGTCTGCAATGTTCTCATCCTCTACCACGGATTTTCAGAGTGAGTTGTTTGTAGAAGGCGCCGAGTAATCTAATCGTGCTGTACGGAAATGAAAGTGCTTGAAACAGTTTAAGAAGTAGCCTAAGCTCTCTCCAGGGTCAATCCCTCTGTCAGGACATCACTGGCCAAGTACAGAGCACAGCAACAGTCCTGGTCCTCAGCATCTTCAGGGCCTGAGAGCTGACTTGACCAGCCTAATCTTTCAACAGGACTAAGCGCCTCCTTGCCTTTTGACAAGCTCACCTGGGTCCAGACCCAGGGGCCGCCTCAGTCATCCAGGGCCAGAACAGAACAAAACCCCTCTGGGCTTCTTGGGCACAATTTGGTGAGCAGCTACCTGTAGGCAGGCCTCAGTGCCGAAGGGAAGAGCAGCAGCGTTGAGGGGCCTTCCCTACAGACCCCACGAGGCCCCCTCTCCAGAGGGTGAGGTAGATGGTCTGTGAGGCCGTAATTGTCCTATCGCCGCTATTGATTAAATGCTGAGAGACATGCTGAGGTTGCACTTGCTGTCAGGCCCACTAGAGATGGCTCTGGGTCTTCCTATAAATTCTTCTTTTCCAGCTGGGCTTCCTTGTGGTCTGGTATTAAAATAGATGCTTCCTAATTAGACAGATCTCTGTCATGAGGATCAATCTAAGAACTTCTGTGGTATTTTCATATTAGCTATCTCCCCACAAATCAGTGCTGTGCTCTCCAGCTTTTCTAAATCATAACTCACTGAAGAGCTCCTTAAGCTGGCAACAGCCACATAACTAGTAATTAGTGTCCTGTCAGCTGCTATCAGCAGCATTAGTTTTTAGCTGCTGACATCAGCAAGTCCATCATATATTTAAAGCTATAGCTACTCATAATTATGATGAATCCATCTGAAAGATCCAATTAATGAGACTTAAAAAAAATAAAGCCATGTTTGGGTAAAAGTCTATAAAACAAATTAAAATAAGAATTACAAGTCAAATTCAGCACAAAACTGAGTATGTAAGAGCCCACAGACCCAGACAGGCCTGCCGGCGTGGTGCAGGCATCCAGCATAAATCCACAAGCGGGCTGCTCCGTTCTGATTAGGGGATGGAGTTGTTTGGTCAAGGTCATAGACAACATCTCTTTTAATGACAGAAGTCAGCGCAAGGGCAGAACTTGGGGTCTCCTCATTTTTTTTTTCACTGATTACTCATAAAAGAGTCGGAAGATGTGATTAAAAATAAAACAAAATATATATTTAACTCTTATTCAGGAAGGAAAAGCATCATAGAAAGCTTGTGTTTATTTGGAAATTCAAAAATTGAAATTTCAGAATAAATTACCATGATTTGAACCAGAACTGTACAGCTTCTTTAAAGGAGTGCTGCGTGAACAGAGGTGGCCTTACTGCAGAGTAGGAAACATAGGAGTGCTTCAAAGAAATTAAAAATGAAGAAAAACACCGATTTGGTTACAAAAGCTCTTTTCTAGAGAAACAACACTTTTCTCTATGCAGCGTAGTTCACCTTTAACTTCTTCTATCCCCCCAATACTATCCAAGTGACATCTATTTTTAGACTTTATTCTAGGTTTTGCGCCAAATTGATGATTGCTACACCTGCAAAGCCTTACCTATCAAATTGAGTTAGCGTGAACTAGATCGCAATTGCAACTAAACGTATCAGCCTCCAGGAAGCTCAGCCTGCAGCCGCCAAAATACAAGAGCAAAGATTTAATAAAGGAATCCTAAACAGGTAGCATTTTTCTTTCTCCACTATTTGAGACAGTGTTTTTTCATCATATAGAAATGGCAAATGTGCATGTTGGAAATTCAGAAAACAAATATGTCAGGAAGCATTTTATGCATCATTTAAAATTATATTTAAACAACTCTTCGACTGTAAATTAAAGAAGGGAGAAATTATGTGCCTAAGCTTTCATAAATGTCATATACCAAATTCATAGAAATTAATAAATACAAATCAAGTACAATTTATCTCTTTTTTTCATTAAATAAAACAGTAATTCACCAAGTCCAGATGGGAGTCACAGACACTAGCACGTTATTAAAGGGAACCACGATGTTGTATTACCAGGAATGGTAATATCAAGTTAGATATGTTGCCTAAATGAACAGGAATAAATTAGAAATACCATGTATATTTTATGACATATTGATGGTTTCTCTTCCTTGTTAATCTGCCTTCTTTTCTGAAGGTTCAGCCCTTCCCCCGGGGTAACAATGCTATTGTTCCATGCCATAAACCAGTGTAGGTCACTTCAGTGGCCAGTCCACCTGGGACGGTGGTTAATAGGAATACCTGCGTACCTGGGCAAGTCGGAGGCGTACAAAGTGGATCCTTCACTGGCGTTTCTTAACATTGATCTCCACGCCTGCTTACGCCCTGGAAGCAGGAGTCTCCCTGGGCCAGTTTCCCAGGGAGATTTGTCTCTACCTCTTGGGTCATGACCAAGTATGTTCTCTGTGGCCTAGTGCCTACTGGACAGGGAGCTAAGATGAGAGAGGGCAGACATAAAGGTGATTTTCTTCCTAAAAATCATTGCTTCCTTCAGGTCATAAAACTGATTGTCCTTATACAATTTAGAAAATACAGAAATGGATTAAAAAGGAAAAAATAGGGCCCTCCCTGGTGGCGCAGCGGGTTACAGCATAGCACTGAAAAGCTAAAGCCACTTCCCATGAGTTTGATCCCCACCCCGGGGGTGACCCACAGGGCGCAGCAGACCTCTCCTGACCTGCCCGCTGCTCCCCTCAGCAGTATACTTCGTCAGTTGGCCTGCTCTGCTCCCCACTCTGCCTCTGGTGAATCCTCTGGCCTGTACCCCAGCTCTGTATGCATAAATAAATGAATCTTTAAAAAAAGGGAAAAATAACTGATGATCTGACCTCTCTGAGATAATGGCCATTAATGTTGGTGTGTTTCTTCTTGGTCAGAGATATACATGCATACATAAATGCACGCACACACACACATAATTACATGTATGTGTGTGTGCTCCTCTGACTTGAAGTATACCACATGTCCTGCTTTAGTTTGCGGCGAGCTCATCTGGCTGGCTCCTGGCTGGCGCGGTGTTTGACGGCAGCCTGACAGCAGTCCTCTCTGCTGCTGGATATTGGGTGGTTCCCACTTGTGAGCGCTCTGAACACGCTCTAACCAAAACAGTCTTGCTCAACATGCGTGTGCCTGTGTGCTTGTTTCCTGGAAACACTTTCCCTCTAGCGCTAAGTGTGCTCTTGTCGCATATGGCCAAATTACTCCCCAGAAAAGGTGATGCTGGTTCACATGGCTAACCTCAGTGATGGCAGGTGAAATTTAACGGCTGTGTTGCCAGCTCTCAAGATTAGAAATTGAAAACTAAAGTGAAAATTGAAGTAAGTGAGAACTGGTATTCCTTTCTTATTTTAAGTTACAGTTCCATGGTAGATGAATGCTGAAAAACTATTTCAAGTCTTATTATATTTATAAAAATACACACAATTATTAAGAAATAGAGAAAATAACCAAGAACATCTGTCCAGAGAAAGCCATTTAAATTTCTTAATTTAACTTTCAGGATAGATATGTAAATATTATGTAGATATGAAATTTATATAATTTTGTAGGCTTTTTCACTTAACAAATGTTCAGACATTTTTCTGAGCATGTAAATATAAATCACCATCTTAAATATTTGCATAGCAATTCGTTATATACTAGTTGCTTAGCTAGTTCTTTATTCATAGGCATTTAGGTGACTTGGAAGAAATAGAACATTTTGATAATTTTTTTTAAAATAGGAGATCTGAAAATTTAAATGTTTTAACTAAATATGTCAAGCATACATGAAAGTGTAAAGAATATTATAAAGAACACTTCTATGCTTAGCACTGAGTTTTTACAGATCTCAACGTTTTGCTGTACCTTTTAAAAAGAATTACTAAAAAATTGTTTTAAAGACAGGAAACAAAATAACTATCTTCAAGCTCCCGTTGTACTTATTCCTTCCCGAAAGAGAAGTTGTAGTGCTCTCATGACTAGTTTTACAATGGTTTATATCTATAATTACATAATATGTCCACAAACAACATATAGCATTATCGTTTTTCTTAAACTTTAAATAAATATTATTATATTTTATATATTCTCAACCTGCATTTTTCACTCAGCATCTGTTTTATAAGTCTGATCCATATTGAAACATGAAGCTTTAGGTCATTCATTTTCACAGCTGTTAAGTATTTATGTGTATGACTGTATTTGGCCATTTATATAGTCATTCTTCTCTATTAAAGGGGTTGAGTTGGGTTCTAGTATTTTGCTTCTACAAGTAACACGGCGATGAATATCCTTGTATATTACTCATTGTAAGAGTCCCTCTTGACTAGAGAATATTCCCTAGAAATGGAATTACAGGCTGGCAAAGCGTAAGCAACTTACCATCGCTATTCAAGTTGTCCTCCAAAGTCACGCCACAGAGTGCGGAGTTCATCAGAGCCAGGATGGTTATATCTCATTTTCAGTGTCACATCCCTGATTATTCCTGAGGTTGACCTTCTTACAGATGCTTGTTGATCATTCTGGATTTTTCTTTTCTTTTTTTCTAATTTTCTGTTTATATCTTTTGCCCAATTGTGTTTTGGTTCATTCATCTTACTAATGCTTCAGGAGCGTAGCCTGTAGCAACTGTTTTCTCCTAGCCTACAGCTTGCCTTTGCATGTTCTGGGCTTTGTTTACACCTGTGTGGTCACTCTTGCTCTTGACCATTTTTTTTTTTCATTTCCAGTTCTCACTCCTCTAATCATTATTTTCATCTTATTACATTGTTGAAGAGTGGAGTAACATCAGATATCCTTGTACATTTTGTTACTTGAAAGTTCTAAAATTACACAGTCTGAAAAAAGTTTCTATTGATTTTGTAGATTTGATGGCCATTATCACATTTATTCAGTCTTTTATCCAACACACTCAGTGCTCACTCTGTTTGGGAAACTGCTCCGTGATGGAAGAGTGATGAAGATAGAGTCCTCGCAGAGCTTGCAAGATAAAGAAGGAAACAGAGATGCATATGTAATATAGACTTCACATATACTTACACATTTTATGAACATACATTCAGGTTTTAGCACATGATGTGAAGAAAAGGAAATAGTGATAGAAAGACTGTTTTGGACAGAGCGCTCAGAGAAACCCTCTTTGAGCAATTACCATGTGAGCAGAAACCGAGGTCCTGAGGTGGGACCCTGTGCTAGAAAGTGTCCTTGACTCCAACACTCTGGACGTGAGAAGGTGAGAACGGGGGCATAGGGAGAAACTGAGTGGCATGCAGGCACATCAGCGGCCTGGCCCCTGCAATGGGTACCCGAGGCTGCAGAGACCCCTTCAGGAACTGGAATACGCAGAACTTGGCCTTCATGCCCGCGCCAGGGTCAGGTATTAGGTGTGGCAGCCCCAGAAAGTAGCGTGACTGCGAACAGTAGCTCTCCTCAGTGATAGCAGTCCTCTGCAGAAGCTGAAGAGCACCGAGAGATGCTGCGAGGGGAAGGAGCGAGACTTCTGGAGGGAGCTGGCTGAGCGCCGTGTGCAGCCCATGGAGTGCAGGGCGGGCATGAATGAAGTGCCTGCATGAGTTAAGCATGAACCTCATGTGCTAAGACTCAGAACGGGGGCAGTGTCGTTCAAGGGGGCAAGCAGGAGTAGTAGATGAGCCACAGGATCAGGCCATGCAGGATGGCAAGAGGTTTGAAGTGACTCTGCACCAGTGGAATCCTAAGGAGGAAATGACAGGGACTGAATTACATTTTGTGGAGGTTTCTCTGATTGCTGTTGGCAGAATTGACTACAGGGAACAAGAGTGGACATGAGAGACTAGCTGGGAAATGACTGCAGCTGACTGTGTGGGATGATGCTGGACTGTGCTGGCAACTGTGAGGGCAGTAAGAACTGGTCGGATTGAGGATGTACGGGCAGAGAGAGCCAGCACGACTGAATGAGGGGCTGGATGTAACATGGTGGGAAAGAGAGCAGTCAAGGATAACCCCACCTACCTGGCTGGCCAACTGGTGAAATGGAGTCTGAATCTGGGGAGGAGCACCTGTGCATTGGCAGGAGTGAAGGAAGCCTACCGTTCTGCCTTGGATAAATAGGTTTGCGCTGCCTGTTTTACCTTCAACGACGATGTCCACTAGGGGGTGGAGCAAGCAGGTTTTGCTCTTGGATGTCATGAGGGTGTGTGGCATTGCAAATCATGAAATGGATGGCATGGCAATGGTGGCTGACGTGGCCAGGGAGGCTGACGTGGCCAGGGTGGCTGACGTGGCCAGGGTGGCTGATGTGGCCAGGGTGGCTGACGTGGCCAGGGTGGCTGGAGGAAGAGGCAGGAAGCCAGAAGGCTGGAGGGCTGAACTCCAAGGAGTTTTCACCTTTTAAGTATCAGAAAGAAAAGGTCCACCAGCAAATGAGAATGAGAATGGATGGCCACATCTAGGGGAAAGGAAACTAGGACTAGCGATCCATAGCTCAGTCTAGAGAAGAAAGGATGTGAGAAACAGGAGGGGATGTGCTGTGTCTGCAGCTGCTGAGGAGCTGAGAGAGCCAACGTCCATCTAATATGGCTGTGAAACGGTGAAGAGTAACGGCTGGGTTAGTCGGTTGGGGTACGAAGAAAATATTAACTGATGAAGTAGAAACCATGAGTCTAGAAGATGAAGAAAATTCCTTTCTGTGCACAATTTACTACGATTAAATAAAAACAACAGGGGCCCTCCCTGGTGCTACAGCAGGTTAAAGCAAACACTTTTTGGCTGGAGCCACTTCAGCACAAGTTCGATCCCCGCCTGCCCCCGAGGTGACCCACAGGGCGCGGCAGACCTCTCCTGACCCACCCACTGCTCCCCTCAGCAGTGTACTTCATCAGTCATCCTGTTCTGCTCCCCACTCTGTCTCTGGTGAATCCTTTCACCGCCCCTGCACCTCTAGCCTGTACCCCAGTTCTGTGTGCATAAATAAATACATCTTAAAAAAACAACAACAGAACTTAAATATTGCCTTTGACCCCAGCAGAGTTTGCATCTCCACTTGGATGTGGGATTCATGGGCATGTTTGTGCACATGTGTTAAACTTGACCACTTTAATAGGTCTCTATCATTCTGTGTGTGTGTGCGTTCAGCATATTGTGTTTCAGTGTTTGTTTTCAGACTCTTCTAAACTACTCATTTTGAAAGAAGCATAGAACTTAACTTTTAACAATTTTATTTATAAAAAATGTAAATACAACATGATGAAAGAAAACTATTTTTAGTAACATGACTTATACCTAGAAAATCCAAAGTATAACAAAGACCTCTCTGAACTCACAAGTGAGATTAGCAAGATTGCAGGACATGAGATAAACATGCAAAAATCAATTTCATTTCTATGTACTAGCAGCGAGCAAGTAGAAACCAATTTTTTTCAAAATGCAAAACTGTTTACAATTGCTTCAAACTTTATTAAATAATTAAGCATAAATCTAATAAAATATGTACAGAATCCCTATGATGAAAATTATAAGATATTGATGAAAGAAATCAAAGATGTCCTGAATAAATAAGAAGACATGCGGTGTTCATTGAAAGACTAAAAAAATATGGGGGTGTGCACAGTGAGGCTATCCACGGCCACTGCAGCATGAGTTCGATCCCTAGCCAGGGAGCTGACCCACATGGTGCAGCAGACCTCTCCTGTCTCATCACTTCTCCCCTCAGCAGTGTATTTCAGTACATCTGCCTGCTCTGCTCCCCACTGTCTCTGGTGAATCCTCTGACCCAATGCAGCTCTGGCCTATACCCTAGTTCTTGTATGCATAAATAAATAATTTTAAAAAAAAGACTAAAAAACATCAATTTTCCCAAATTGATTTATACTGTTAGAGTTATTCCTATGAAAATAACATGTTTTGCAGACAAAGCTAAGATTATTCCAAAATTTATGAGGTGTAAAAGAAAACTAAATAGAATGAAATAGTCTACCTGATTTCAAGACCTCAGTAGTTACAAAAATTAAGACTGGGGTATTGCTGGAGAGATGGAGACTTATCAAGGAAAGAGGAATCCAGGTGTAAATCCTCATACTTTATATACAAATTGACTAAATCTACTCACATTAAGTTACAAACTTAAATGTAAACTATACACAAAATATCTTTGGAACCTAGAGTTAGGCAGAATTCTTACCTTGACACCAAAGCACAAATCCATAAAAGGAAAAGCTGATCATTTGGGCTCCACCAAAATGATAAACTTTTGCTCTGAGAAAGACTGGTAAGTTGAGAAATTACAACTTAGGAGAAAATATTTCCAAAACACATATCTGACTAATGCCTTGTATCTAGAAAATATAAAGAAGTCTCAAAGCACAATAGCAAATAAACAATCAGGTCAGCAAATGCACCGAGGACATGAACAGACACGTCACCAGCAAGAGCACGATGACAGGCAGGCACAGAAAGCCAAGCTCACCTCCATTAGCCTTAAGGAAATGTAAATTAAAGCCACAATGAAATGTTTCTACACACCTCTCAGAATGACTAAAATTAAAAATTGTGACTGCACCAAATACTGGCAAGAATGCAGAGAAACTGGGTCACTTGTGTGCTGGCTGACGTGTTAAATGGCCTAGCCACGATGGAGAATGGTTTCTTTGAAAACTAAACATGTACGTACTGTAAGATTCAGCAACTGCTCCCCTGGGCATTCACCACAGAGAAATGAAAACTTGTGTTCATGCAGAAACTTGTGCGTGAATGTTCATAGCAGCTTTATTCATAATAGTCAAAAAACGGGAAACGAGGCAATTGTCCTTCACCGGGTGAATGGATAAACAGCTTCAGTATATCCAGGCCCGGGAAGAGTACTCAGCAATAAAAAGGAAGGAGTATTGATAAAGGCAACGACTTGAATGATCCTCAAGGGAATAGCAAAGAGGGGCCGGGAGAGCGTTACATACTGAATGCTTCCATTTATGTAACACTCTTGAAATAACAAAATTACAGAGATAGAAAAGATAAGCGGTTGCCAGAGTTTAGGGACTTTAAAGGGGAGGGGAGGAGTCTGCTGGCAAGGCGCTGTTTGCCACGTTGGGGTGCTGTTTGCCTCATTGGGGTGCTGTTTGCCGTGTTGGTAGAGGTGGTAGTTACGTGACTGATGACAGACAATATATTCAAGGGTCTTCTGCGCTTGTGGTCAAAAAGAGCACAGTAATACAAGCAGTAAACTCTTTACAATATTGTCAGCAACTGAAATGCAGTTTCCGTACAAGATGCAGAAATGTGTCTTCTTGGAATTAGTCATGACATGGAATGTACAGTATGATCATCAGTGAGAATTACATTAATATATTCATACAGTACACACAAAGTAAAAAGTAATCTTTCTGGTTTCCTATATTAAATTCTGAGTACCGCTCAAGTTAGTATGTTACAAAATTATTCAACTTTTAAGAAATACGTAGACATTTGGCCTTTTATGGACGAGTAGATTTCCTGTACTGTTGATTAGAAAGTCATTCTGAAAAGTCATCCATCTAAAAGTTTAGGAGGTAAAAGTTTTCAAGTTGCTAAATGTTTTCCTTCCATAGCCCCTAGGGTACCATTAGGAAACAACTTAGTTCTCAAATAATTGCTGTAGAATTAAGGAGGAATTGTTCCTCAACTAAGAAGTACTTCAAGTCCTTGCCTCAAGTATCAGTTTTTATAAATATCCATCTGTTGTGTTTTAATTTCCCTTATCATCATAGTTACATAAATGCATCTTCATTTTAAATGTGGGTTTTAAAATAAAAAATGAAATGTATATTTCCAATGTATCATCAATTAAAATATTATTAATCTGTAGGAGTAGACACATACTGAATGCTTTTTTTTTACTGAACGTAAAAATTTGGCTTATGAAATTTATTGACTAATTAAAAAATAAATTAATAAGTTCTTTTAACAAGAAAAATTCATTTCACAAGTACTCATGATTAAAGCTATAGATCATAATCTTTACTACTCTTATTTTGTTTTCATTTTTACCATCATTTTCCTTCTCTTTTTCTTGCTTATGCTGAATTGATAAATGACTTTATTCCATTTTCAATTTTCTTCTGCTGCTTTTAAAACTATAAATTACATCCTCATTCTTGTTATAGTAACCCTAACATTTTTAACCTATGCAATTATATACATGCATATATGTGTGTGTGTGTGTGTATACATATATATATATATATATATATATGTTTTAAAATTTAAAGTTGTTCTTTATCACTATTCTCCTAAATTCTTTGAAGACTTGGTCTTATTTAGCTATTAATGTGACAGCATGTGATACTACTATTACCACCAATACCACCACCATGATAGTTTTTCTCCCTTTTCTTACAAGAAGTGAATTATTACAGTCATTGGTTAATTAAAATGTATTCATTTTTATCAACTTCTTTACTTACCACTTTTTCTTTTCTTTAATGTCTTCTCAGTCTACCTGCTTCACATCCTGGTTCTTACAAGCTAAGAGAATTTAACCTTTCTGTACTCGTTTCCTTGCTGTGAAATGGGCTTGAAAATGTGTTTAACCTAAATTTCATGGTATTGTGAAAATGAAAAAATAAAAGCAACCGAGGGGGTAAAGTGCCGTGTGGCCTTATATGTCTTATTGGACTTCTCTTCAACAGGCAAGTCAGTCCCTTAGGTGATCTATGAGAAGTAAACTTACTTGGGTGAAACGTCTTTATTCTGTGTCTTTTCTGAATAAGGTTTCATTTCTCGATTCATGAGAATTGAGCTAAATTGAAAATTCATTTTCTTTGGCTGTTTGAACAAGGACTCCATCTGCCCGTGCAGCTGAGCTCCCAGCCCGCCAATTGTCATTATTTCATAGGGACCTGTCTCGTTTCTCTGGCAGCTTTTAGAATTGTTCTATTTGTCCTTCATGTTTCACAGTTTCCCTACAATGTGGATTTATTTTTATTCATGTTGCTTGGAATTCATTCTGGACTTTTCACTTGAGAACATGGCTTCAGTTCTAGAAAACAGCAACCATTATCTCTTTGCATGCCATGTCTTCGTCTTTTTCCTTCCTCTCTGTTTCCCTTAGATGCCTATGGATTTATTTTGTATCTCCCATCTAGTTCATGGCTTTTAGCTTCTTGCATAATGTTCATCTCCAGTATGAATTCCTCAGCACTCTTTTCCTATCCTCTCAACTCATTGGCTGGCTCAATCTAGGCTTTAGCCCATGTGTTGAGATTTTATTTTGAAGAAAGTATTTTTCCCCCAAATTTTAACCCATTCTTTTTCATAGTTACTTGTTCCTGGGGATGTTCATTTTCAGTTGCTTCTGTAAGGAACTACTCAGCTGTATACATATCTACAGTCTTGTGTCAGGAGTGTCCAGGACATCGGATAGCTACATATTCAAGAAGACAAATAGTTTAAATTCACTCCATGGTAAATAGCTATAATTATCACAGCCTGTGTCCCTATTTAATGTAATAGAATGTAAGCACCCCTGCACTACAGGCAGGGGGTTCTTAAACTGCCTTCCCTTCTGTTGGACCCCCATTTCATCAAGTTCTGGGAGTCAACTGTCTGTCTGTATCAAGCATACTTGCAGGCACATACCCAGGAAAATCAAACTCAAGGTGACAGATGCAAACTGCCCGTCACTGGGCTTACTTGCTGATTTCTTCTCTGGCAGTGCAGGGCCCGTTCATTTGCACTCAGGATGGCAGAGGACATGGGCCTCTGGATTCCAAATACTAATTCTGGCTTAGCCACGATGCCAATGAGCCTCCTCTAGGCTCCCTTCAGAATGCACCTCTGACTCACTCTTTCACGCAAAGGAACCCAACTTGCAGCTACAGAAACTGCCGTGAGGAAGCCAGCTCTGCTCCTCACCAAGCAGGGCTCACACAATGCTCACTTAGTGGCCCATTCAGTCTGCAAAGCAGCCATTCGCCCTGGATGAGCTTGTGTTTCCCAAGGCAAGGTGGGTTGAAGTGAGGACATCTTGCCAATTTTGTTTCTTCACAACCTCACACTCTTAAGCACCCTTGTCTCTCAAAGTATCCCAAAGTCTTCAAACAGTTCAGTGTGAATGACTATGACTCCTCTGAAGATGAGTGTCCTCTGGAGATCAGCGTCCCATGAGGTGCTGGCCTGGACGGACCAAGCCTGATGTTAATTGCAGCTGTGTCGGGCCGGTTGGAGTCACTCAGTATCAGGGAAGAAGAGCTTCAGTTTTCAACTTTCTGTACGTGCTAGACATGCAAAGGATGAGATGTGTGAGCATTTGTGTTTTCAACAGTAACTTCATGCCTGGTGTGACTGGAATATTTTTCAAAGATATAAGCGTTGTGATTCTCTTATGTTTAAAGTAAAAGATGTCTGTCCTATGATCACTTTAACCCTGAGACTACCTTGTTGCTTGGACTTCTAACAGTATTTGCAACCTGGAATACAAGCTCCCCTCAGCTCAGCTGTCCCCCACAGATCCTGTGTCCCCATGTTATTCCTCACACCAAGTGGGATACATTTCTTGCTGACTAGCTTTATTTATGGACAATTGTAGAATTTTAATGTTGGAAGATGATATAGACTTTAGCCTTCCAATAGCCATAGATATGGTAACAAAGCACCAGTAAAGTCAAGATCAAAAAGTTAATTAGTACCAGGCCTAGGATTAGAGTTTATGGGTCCAGACTGCTGTCTAATGTCAGCAAAGACGGAAGGGCCTATAAATAAATAGGGATATTTGGTCCATTCCAAAGCTACCTGAGAAATCCCTTACATGTTGTGATGAGGCCGTTAGTAATATAAAAATTGTTACTTCTGACATATAAGCAAAATCAACAATCTCATGGACCCATTATGAGGTACTCAAGACCTTCGTTTTGAGGACTCGGAAGCAGAGGAAGGTAGCCAAAGGAGCTCTCTGCAAATGGCAGCTTTCCCAGATGGCCCCAGAAGGAAAAAAGAAGGGACGAATACATGAATCAGAGTTCTTTTAATAGTTCTGTTACGAGGTCTAATTGTGAGTGTAAGACCTGTGACTCTATCACAAGCTTTAGCAATCTGTTTGAAAATGTTGACTAAACTCATACTCTTCCAAGACACTTACGATTCCACCAAATACCTGACACTTAAATGAAGTTTATCATGTCTACAAAATCATGTTCAAAATCACAAAGATTTTATCAGCTTATGCTCAACAGCTGTCTGTTTGCAAATGCTGAATACGCACCAGGCAATGCCATTTAATCCCCTTGACAGACCAGTGTTATGGGTCTGATAATAGAAATTTCCTGTATTTTATACACAGAGAAACTGAGATTTAGCAAGTGCTGTTGACTGGCGTGGGGTCACTTAGCCAGTAACAACAGGGCTGAGCTTTGTACCCAAGTCTCTGCAGAGATTAACTCCAAGTCATCGTGATGTTTGGATTCCATTTTGTTATGGGTAGGGAGAAGAGTTCATGAAGAAAATATTTCTGGACCCCCAGTGCCTAGAACTGTGCCTGCAATCTCATGGTGCTTAGTAAATATTTGTTGGCTGCACAACTGATGACATCACAAGAGTGAAAAGGACCGCCTGCATCTTCTCATGGGCTTGTAAAACGCCTACCAGGTTTACAAGCTATGTGTGACCCAAGAAAGATTTCCAAACAGGTCTTTGCTGTTACCTTGTTAGTCGCATCAAACTTGCTGCTTAGGTGTGCTGGTATAAGCTGCCGAGGAGCTCCTAAGCCTCTCACAGCCTATCTGCTTTCCCACTGTGCTGCTCAGTCGCAAACTAGTAGAGCCACTGTGGAGTGCAATATGTTTTTATCCCTGGGAAGTAAGTGTTAAGCAGCAGGTCTCTTGAGATCCTTGCTAATCTTCAGCAACTCAGTGAATTTGCAAGAATCGCATTCTGATTGGGGGAGATAGCATTTTCACATGTGACATCAGTAAGGTTATCTCTGCCTCAGTTTCCTCATTCGAAAAATGCTGTGCACTCCCAGACTTGTAGGAATGAAATGAGTTCACTCCTGCAAAAAGCAGGGCACAGTGCCCATCGTATGGGCCTGATAAGTGTTAACCTTCATGACAGCAAAAGAAATCTTGTTTCAGTGAAGGGATGGGAGGAAAGTGCTCTTGCCAGCCAGTTGGTATCACATACCCCTCCTTTGTGCCCTCCACGCCTCCACTTTCATGGTCACTCTAGAGGGGTCCTGAAGACAAATGGAACCAGATGTGTCTAGGCCTGGTAATGATGAATCATGGCTCAAAGAAGGGCCAGAGGATGCAAGAGGTCGTAAGAGAGGATGATTTCACGGCAGGAGGCCCAGAAGTTCCCTGGGACACACCTGTAGGCTGAGGCAGAGGCAAGACCCTGTGTCACCTGGCAAGCAAGTCAAGAGAGGGCATCCCTGGCTTATTGAGAAAATCAAAAGGCAGGACAGTTAGAAGGCAGAGTGAGGAGTGGCTGAGACGGACCCAGCGAGGTAGGGGGCAGGCAGTTCCTGCAGGGGCCTGGGGCCATGGGGAGGGACCTTGATCTCACCCCAGTGGGAGAGAGCCATCACTGGATTTTCAGCAAAGCGTGGACATGATGGGACGTGTTGGGGAAGGAGCGCTGTGATGCTGGACAGAGAGCGGGTGGTACAAGGGCAGAGATGGGCAGGAAGAGACCCCCTAGGACACCATGGCTTGGTCCAGAAAAGAGATGACGGAGATTTGACTGGCTGGCAGAAGGAGGCAAATATGTCGTGGTCAGATTCTGGATTCATTTCAAAGGTAGAGCTGATGTGATTTGCCTGGAGTTGGATCTCAGGTGCGTAAGAAAGAGGAGACTCAAGGATGGCACCAGTGTTTTTATAACTAGGCATTGGGAGACTGATTTTGTCATTTTTTTTTTTCTGTTATGGGGAGGAAGAATGTATTCATCAGCATTCTCCAGACACATGAAACCAAGAGGGTAGATTTATACCTAGTGAAAGAGATTTATTATAAGGAGTTGACTCGTGTGGTTATGGAGGCTGCCAAGTCCCAGGATCCGCAGGGTGAGCCGCAAACGGAGACCCGGAAGAACAAGTGGTGTGGCGTCAGTCCCGAGGCAGGCAGGAAAGCGCTTCAGCCTTAGGCAATCTGGAAAACTCCCATTCCTCCCCACTCCTGTTCCCTGTGGGCTGTCAGGCAGGAGGAACCCTCTCTTGAAGTCTTTTCATGTTCCTTTCAGGTCTTCAACTGACTGGATGGGGCCCACCTTGTTGGGGTTGGCAAACTACCTTACAGCCTGCTGATTTACATGTTAATCTCATCTCAAAGCCCCTCCCAGAAACCCCCAGGATGTTAGAATATCTGAACACTCCATGGCCCAAATCAAGGAGACACATGAAATCAACCATGACAAAAGATACAGGGGGGAGAATATTTAGTGAGTTAGACATCAAGAGTTTTGCTTCAGACACATTAAGCCGTGAGAGAGTTGCTTTGCTCCGTGTGCAGAGGCCAGAGCCCAGGGGGTGTGCTGCTTGTCTGTGGGACACACTCCGACCAGCCAGGCATGAAGTTCCTGTGGTTAACTCAGCTCTGACTCTGCCTTGTTACCAAGAGAAACTCTAACTTGCTGACGCTGATTTAGCTATATCCGAAAATGTGTTCTTTAAAACGTCATAGCTTCTCGCTTTTCTGAAACTCTATCTTTGCTGTTTCATCTTTCCGAAGCCCTCGGTTTACCTGCCACCCAGAAATACCTTCTTAAGAGGCATGAGATGGAATCACCTTCTCCCTCAACCTTTTACTGAATCAGTCAGGCAAATTTCAGACTAAGGCACCCTTCTACTCAGGATCTATTCTTTCTTTCTTTTGAGAAATTTGAACGTTTTCACCCCCATTATATATAGTACATCTTTGTATTATATATACATTAAAATATACAGTGAAATAGCACAAAAAATAAGTGGTAGTGAAAAGCACCTACAATTCGAGAGGAATGTTGTCTAAATAGCTTTCCAGAGTGTGATAGATTTATATACAGAAGATTACATAATTTTATTATTTTATAATACTCTTGGAGTATTTTTATAACTTGTTTTTTAACCTGCTTTTTAAAATCAACAATATGTCGTCCAATATCAATCAAGGTGGCCAGACAGCACTCACTTTCACAGTTGCTTATTTGAGTCTATGGATATAACCCTTGATCCATCCCCAAATGATGGCTTTCAGCTGGTGCAGTGATCAGTGATTCATGGATAGTGATCAGTGATTCTTCTAAATCAGTGCTTACACCTCAATATTAGAACATATCTAATATCTAATTGATGGAGATTTCAGTCATATCATACGTGTACACATACATACACATACAGTTGAAAAAGTGAAAGGAAGGAAAGAGGGGAAATGTAGGAAAAAAGAATTATCGCTCATCTTATTGAAATTTTCAGAGCATCTGTACTCAGGCCCAGCGGGGTGCAGGACGGAAGCACTCTTGCAAAGATGCTCTTCCCCGGACTCTATTTTCCTCTTGGTTCGCTGCATGTTCAAGCAGGCTTTGTCCATGTTTCATCCACGCTGCCCCCAGGAGTCTCCACAAAGCCAGGGTCCTCGACTTCCATGATTCCTTGGGGAGAAAAAGAGTTCCATTTTCTCTCTCCGGTGGTTCCAGCAAAATTCCCAGAGAGAACTTTAACTGGACCAACCTGAGTCGTGCGCCGTCTTTGAATCACTCACTGTGGTCTAGAAGAAGGTGATCTGGGTGGCTGCCCCTGCTCTGAAGGTCACTTTCTCCCCTCCTGTAGCCACCATAGGCTGAGACTGTGCCTAGGGTGGTTTTGAAAAGTTACAACGGTATGCTATTACTAGATGGCATCGGCAGAGAAATCAAGATGCCAAACACAATAATAGTTCAGAAGGATTAACATCGTTTTTAAAGACACACCAGTGTTTTTGTGGACAAAAAAAGATTTGATGACAATAAATCTGTGTGACATCTACCTGTAAGCCTTCCATGGCTGGAAATTCATTTTACCAGGCAGATGCCATGTTGGGCGGCTCCTGCTTCTTACCACCAGACTTGTCTTCTTGTCTCTCTGCAACGCCTGTCAGTTTCATGCACGGATGGCGAGCAGAGCGGGATCAATGAGACGTCGCCGTCCTGGCCCATCGCTCCATCCCCGTGTGCGGTCTGCTCCTTATGGCAGCTGAGCTATTACAGACCTTTTACTTCTCCCACGCTGAAGATTTTCTGGAACAGAGACTTGGCGGGAGAGGACGCAAGGGGAAATGAAAGGCCTCACAGCCCACTTGCAGCCGGGTTTGGAATCTCACTTCTGGAGGGAGCTAACACATGGATCCTAAAATGGACACAGTCACTTGAGATTCCTCCCTGGCCTCGTTAGAGGACAAAGGGTAGGCGGAGGCGTGCCTGACCAAGGTGTGCGGCGGGCCTGGACAGGTTGGTCACTGGGTGGCCCTTGAGGTCACTTTGGCAACGTGGCTCTCTCCCTCCACAGTCCCAAACATGCCCACCCCGCTGGGTAAGGCAGAAGCCCTCGGTGCCCAGACACCCCCTCCCACCCGCTTGGCTTAGCTGGCTCTGGAGTCTTGCAAACCCCATCCAGCACCGAGGCAGACAGCTAATCCTCGGGACTCCCCGGGGTCTGCATAGCATCTGTCCTAGAAAGCATGGTTTTCTTTTCCTCCACCTCATCATGCACTCAGTTGGACCATCCCTAAGCCATCCCGCTCCCAGGACCTCGGAGAAACTTGAGGAAGCTGACGTGAAGCTACTGATGACTCTTGGGAGCCCAAGTGAAGCAGCTCTGAGTCGGTGTGAAGCAGGGTGTGTGGCGTCGAAAGGGGAGACCGGAATGGCGTGCTGAGCTCAGAGGGCGGGTAGCGGCGTGCGGGGACAGGAGGAGCTTGCCGGCAGAACACGCTGGAGGCCCTCGCTCTAGGGAAACTTTGCTCCAATTAAACAGACGGAAGGTGGCCGAATGGAGGGGTCCATGGCCCAGCCTGCTCCTCTCTCCACCCGACAACAGTCCTGGGGCCCCTCCTGGGGGATTCTTAGGGCCCAGCGTGACCTAAACTGCCTCCAGAGTAGCCAGAAGATGCCACTGCAACAGCGCTGGCTGTGCGCGGTTCTGTTCCGGTGTTAAAACGGAGCTCGCCGCTGAGAAACAGGCATCAGGCCATTAAACAGATGCCTTTGGGTGATTTTTCAACAGAAAATGGAAGTGACGTTTTGAGTTCTTAAACTACTGTGCCTTATTTCCCACCTTTTGAAGGACACGCATAGGACAGTCAGGCTTCCTTAGTATGGGGTGCGATTCTAACTAAGCTTGGGCTCACGCCCTCCCCCGCACCTCCCAGCCCCTTCTTACTAGTTTTGTTCTAATGGCGACAAACCTCTTCCTATACCTTCTTCAACCCCCGGCGAATCAAGAACTGCTTGTACCTCCCTGAGGTTAGACTGTGGAGTTCTCTCCCTTTCCTCCTCCCTGCTTGATTATCAAGCTCCCTTGGGGAGAAAGACGTTTCTGTTCAACCCTGCATCCCTGGCACCTAACACAGGATCTGTGGATAGTCAATAAATATTTGCGGAATGGATGACAAAAGCAGAGCCAGCATGGTGGAACGCCTGACAGTAGCAATAAAGCCACACGAAGGGAGCCCGCACTGCGCATGAGACAGGCCTGGGGGTGACTCAGACCCACAGCCTGTAAACCTCTGGGCCCTCACTTTGCATCTATAAAATGGGAGTGATGCATGTGCACTCTCCAGGCATGCAGCTGTGCTCACCTTAAAACCCTTACATCAGCCCTGAAGTAAAGTAACGTTGGTGACTGGCTACATTCCTCCCCCAACTCTCAGCCGCCCTAAACACTCGCCTTTGCTCCCTTGCTTATTTCCGAGCAGATGGAGTGGGTGGACCTTTTGGACTACCACAGGCATCAGGATCGGGCCCTCCCTGGTGGCGCAGCGGGTTACAGCACAGCACTCAGAAGCTAAAGCCACTTCAGCATGAGTTCGATCCCCGCCCGCCCTGGAGGTGACCCCACAGCGCGGCAGACCTCTCCTGACCCGCCCGCTGCTCCCCTCAGCAGTGTGCTTCCTCGGTTGTCCAGTTCTGCTCCCTACTCTGTCTCTGGTGAATCCTCTCACCGCCCCCTGAGGCTCTGGCTTGTACCCCAGTTCCGTGTGCATCAATAAACACATCTTTTAAAAAATTATTTAAAACATACACCGGGAGCAAAGAGTGAGAGCATATAGTTGAACTCGTGGCAAAGACGCATCTGGGCAACCCCAGCTGACGAACTTCCCAGGCCTGTGAGGGCCACTGAGCTGGTTGGGAGGTGCCTTGGCCAGTGGCTGGCAGAAGCTGACGTGGACACGAGTGCTGTCCCGGCCCATGGGCAGAGGAGAACATGAGAGGCCCTGGGATGGTGGCTCGCCCTGTGCCTCCCCCCACCATACTGCCTCTCCAAGCCAGCGGAAAGGACTCCTGCACCCCCAAGAAACAGCATTTTGAAAAGTAACTCACACCCTCCGATGCTTTTCTGAGGCTGCACCCAGGACGGCTCAAGATGGCCCATCCTTGCCTGTCGTGGGGGTCCACTGCTCGACGCCCCCCTCCCTTTCCGACCATGTAGCTTTGGTCAATGGCAAATGGTCCTCTCTTGCGTTTACCTGTTCCCTGAGGAACAGGGATGGCTCTCCAGGCCCTGAATGAAGTTCAAAAACCAATAAAACAAAGGAGAGACAGCCAAGTGACCAACAATCACAAATGAAGTGCCAAGACAGGAATGCTCAGGATGCTAAAGTCCCCAGAGTGGGGGCCGAGGGAAGCGGGGTCCAGGTAATGTTCTAGAAGAATGACGCCCACACTGTATCCCTTCTGCTAAAGTGAGATCTGGGTAGAACACCTGCTTTTAGTTCCATAGTAGAAACTTGGCCCTCCCTGGTTGCACAGCAGGTTAAAGCGCAGCAACGGGTTAAAGCACAGCACTGCAAGCCAGCCACAGCCGCTTCAGTGCGAGCTCGACCTGGCCAGGGAGCTGACCCATGTGGCGCGGCAGACCTCTCCTGTCTCCCCGCTGCTCGCCTCAGCAGTGGACTTCATCACTCTGCCTGCTCTGCTCCCCACTCTGTCTCTGATAGTCCTCTCATTCCCTGCACCTCTGGCCTGTACCCAGTTCTGTATACACAAATAAACAAATCTTTAAAAAAGGAAGAAGAAGAAGAAAAGTAGAAACTTAACAGAAGCTTAGCATCCTGCTTTATGTCACGGGCCTTCAATGTGAAAATGTGACTGTACTGGGGTCAAACTGCCTGACATCAGGTTGATTGTGCCACTTTCCTCTGCGGTCTGGGGAGCCCCTCAGGCACTCCAGGCCTCTGTTTCTTCATAAGTGAAGTGGGACTGAGAGGGGACCTGGGACTAGAACATGTTGACCTCCACAGCAGTACCCAGGGCCACTCTCGACCCCCGCAGGTCTCTGTGGCCACACTGTGTGCTCAGTCAGTGCTCTGGCCAGTTGTTAGTGATCGTTGTTCGGCCAGGGATAGGCCTTCATAGCTCCCACAGTTCAGAAGGATTCTAGGTCCGACATGAAAGTCAGACCTTGTTCGAGGCAGATGCCTTTTTATTATCAACTAATTCAGCTCCGAGAGTCAAGCAGAATGAAAGGCTTTGCAAAAATGTGTCTGCCGTGGACTTTAGATAACCTTTCTCTGAACGACTATAAAACTATTATACCCATATTAAAATACATGAATAAGAAAATAAACCCCATTCATTCATATTCCTCTCAAAATTTATGAGGTGGTCTAGGGTTTAGCGCAACCCTTCTTAATAAAATGTGAAAATTAATAATGTAAACAGTCTTGCTAGGAATATTGAAAGACTTAAGGGAACAAACTTTTGAAACCCCAAGTCGGGGGTGGGGGGGATGTCAGCTACACACCACTGTTACAGGTGGATGGAGAGCATTAAAATAGCTGCAAGCAGCCAGTAATTGTTAGACTAGACAGAGAGCATGCTTCAAAAGTAATGAAACTCTAGATCTTTAAAGATATTATACAATTAAGGTTTTCAGTTAAGTTAAGACTGACCTTTCTCCCTAATAAGGAGGTTTTATTATATAGAAATAGATATCACTATAATATGTGCACAGGCGGCCATATACACCCTACTGGGAGTTTAGCCTTTGGGTTGCTACCTGACAGCTCTTATATCCATCCAGGCAGGTTCAGGAAGGGTCTGGAGCCCTGGGAGCCGGCAGGGCAGGGGCGAGGCAGGAAGGTCTTTGTCACAGACGGCCTGCCCAGGGAACTGCTGTGCACTTACGTGGATTCATAGCTGCCTTTGGTTCTCTCCTCTCCTCTAGTGCATTTTGTTCTGTGGGACATGAAGGATTTGGCAATGCTGAAACCAAGTTAAGCATGCTTCACTGCAAGGCTTCTTGTGGTCTTCAACGTGGACATGAATCTTCTAGAGGGAGAGGCATACATATCATCTCCATACTTGGCTTGGAAGCTTTTCTGCTGAAATATCTCCTAGGCCCAGGTTGTCCAGAACACTCTAGAAAAACTACAGCCGCGCATGTCAAAGCAGACTGCACACATAGGCTTGTGTCCATCGAGGGCAGCACCGTCTCAAGGCTACGGTCTGGAGGACCTTGTACCGCTGGCTCCTGCGTCTCTCCCAGCCTCAGCCTCAGTGCTCATCACACACTCTGATGGTCACAACCCAGCAGAGGAAACTGACGGTGGAGTTGCTGAAACCACAGCTCTCAGGCCTAGCTCCAGCGATTCCTCAGCTCATGGCCACCCAAGTCTGCTGGATGACTTCTACCCAGACCGCAGGGTGGGTCCTAGAGCGGCCTCCTGTGACCCCCCACATACTCAGAGCCTCATTCGGGGGCTCCATTTTAGTTTCATCCCCACATCTATTGTCCAGTGTCTAGCAGGCAACTAGCTGGTCCTGTGCCGTGTTCTATACACACTTCTGCCGTTCCCAGCACTGGTGCACGGAAGCTCAGGGTAGATTTGCAGGAAACTGAGCCACTGAGGGCACAGCCCAGCGGCTGCTGGGCACTTGGGACTGGCCACTCTGCTCAGCTCTGGCCACCAAGTGCTCTTTGAGGATTTGGTTCAGAAGCCAGTTTGATCAATCTACAGTAATGAAAGTGGCGCCTAGGCCTTTTCTACACCCTGAACTTTCCACACGGAACTTCTTCTAGACCCCCATACCTGGGCCCTACCAGTGGACGTGGGACAAAGACGCAGTGCTGGGCTAAGAAAATGACTCTGGGCCAACTCTTGAGAACTGCTCCGGCTGGGTGCCAGGGCCCCAGCAACCTGGCATAGGCACTTAGCCATCCGGCCCTTCCCTCTCTGGCATCCAGCAGGTGTCATGAAAGGCTGGGCGGCAGTCACGGCATCTCCTCTCATCACTACTGTGGCATCACCGATGCCTTCACATTGTCCAGCATCAAACATGGGCTCCGAAGACGCGCGCGAAGCTGCGGAAGTCTGGCTTCCGGGGCTCCGGCAGGGAGAAAGGACCACAATGGCTTCCCTGGAACTGGGCTTCTCTTGTGACTTTCAGGGAGTTCTCTGGCACGGTGAGCAGCAAGCCTGAGAGGAAGCTCCGCTAAGAATCTCAGGCAGCCAGTAGAAAAGAAAGGCCTGGCTTCTCCTGAGTCCCGGGAGCAGACCGGCGTCCCCAGTCCAGGCCGGGACCTCTGTGGCTCTGGCGTTCACTTCTGCTTCTCCCTCCAGTCGGCCTGCACGTGAGGATGGCTTTCCAACAAGTATGTCACTGTGGGGTGCTGCCCGGTCCGTGTCCTGAAACACGCTTCTCCCACTTGCCGTCACACAGCCACACGCTTCTTCCACCCCCTCCTTTTGGTCCTGGGGCCCTGGCTGCTGTCGCCACCACCTTGAAGAGACAAAAGATGTGTGTGTGTGTAGCTGTCCCTACGAAACACCTTTGTGGGGGTATTGACCACTCATGCGCTAAAACTGGCCAACAGCAACTGTGTTTGTACAAGAATAGCCCCACTTGCCCTGGGGAGCTGAACTTGGGGGTGAAGCCGCAGCGCACACTCCTCCACCTGCTGCTTCCCCAAAGGGAAGGATGCAAATGCTGTACAGTTTTGGTTTCCCTTCATGATAGGAGAGGTAAGCGGCTTGCTGGGAATGCCCATTTCTACTACTGTAATTTTTTTTCCTCAGATGATAAACTCAATGAAAAATGTAACTCAGTCTCAAGAAAGAGCTACGGCAAGAAACGCAAGCCTCAAAACTGAACAAATGCTCCAGTCCCTCAAACTCTCAGCTCCTGTAACTAAGGGTCCTCTAGGGTGAGGAAGGCCCGGGGGGAGGGGAGTTGTTCAGGAGGAGGGCTAAGAATTTCGGCCAGCTGAGAATACAGTGAGGACAGAGTCACAGCTTCCTTCTGCAGTGAAAGCACGTGCTTCCTGAATTAATAGAGATACTGTTTAGTGAAAATGTGAAAAAGACAAAGGCCAGGTCGCAATGGCTTTTTCTCATAATGTCCTGAATGTCTTTATAAAGTTTCAATTTTTGCTCTAAAACTACTTCACTTTATAACAGACTTGAAGGAGGGGGTTTATGGTACGGGCAGCTATAAGCTGACTAGCCGCCCTCTATAAAAGTGTGGCAACTTCACTCAAAGCTGCTTGCTCACGCTGCTTTAAGTACTCAGAGGAAACCTCACACCATGTAAATCAATATCTTGCTGTCCATTTTCCCATGTGACCCTGTGGATGTTAAAGATACAGTTCACCATATAGACCTGATTAATTGAAGAAAAATATAGCTTCTTATTGCTGACATTATGAGGTTAGAAATAGCATCCTATGCTAATCTGCAATGCCAAGAAATGAAGATGGTTTAAATCAGTTCTCATGACTAATGCATGAGATCCAAAGTTCTTTTATTCCTGGCTATTTTAGAAAATTGGGGTGTATTTTTACCCTAAAAACTAATTCTATAAGATTTATTAAGCTAATACAAAATGCCTTATTATTATAACAGCTCGCTATCAAGATGCTGTCCTCTTACTGATGATCACAGAACCACTGTTTCGCCATTTTAGTTTTAAAAAATTTATGTAGATGCGATGGATTCAAGGATAGATTCAAGGATATTACATTTGATCCTTAGTTGCTGTTGTTACTTATCTTTCTTTTTTTTCTTTTTAAAGATACTCAATATCTGGGAAGATGATGGAGAGTTTAGATCACTTTCTGTGGTCGCTGTTCCGTTTGGATAGTACTTCTGTGAATTGATTTAAACAGAAAGAAATGTATCTAGCAATAAGGTAAGTAAGCCTGTTATTTTTCCTTGTTTTTGCTTTGGTCATGACAAACTGTGAAATGCTGTGTTTTTCCTATAGGTCTAGTCCATGAAATCTGCAATCTTTCCACTCGATTTGCGAAGGACCCTTAATTACCGCTGTCATTAGCACCTAGTGTTCAAAACAGTCTGTTAAACTGTAATGTTAGTCTCACCTCCAAGTCCCTGCTTGCTTTATTTTCATTTTTTTTTTGCCAGGGTAAGTAAAAACAATAATTCCCTTAATAACAACAATCATTATAGACAGCGCATGAAATGACATTCCGAGTTTTGGGGTGCCTCTGTCTTGTGGTTCCGGATTTCGCTGTTGGTGTGTGGAGACTGGCCGAGAGTTGGAACAAGTGTCCAGAAGCAGGGCTGGCTCCAGCCGGGGGCTTACTACGTGGATTTTATAAACAAGTCACTCATTTGCCCCTTTCCACATGATTGGGGCTGAGTGACAACTGCCTTGGCGCCTCGGTGTGTCTGCCCGTCCATGCAAGGCTCTACAACAGAAAGCATGCGTGTAGAACAACAACTCTGGCTGCCTAGATCTCTCACTTGGAAGAAGGAAATCCACCAGGCGCGTCCCCGCGGCTGTCCCTCGCGCGCGCGCCCGGGTGCACACACGCTCGCGCTCACACACACACACACGCGCGCGCACACGCACACATGCGCGCACACACAAGC